>NC_092691.1:18951202-19551202 GCF_964275005.1 Diadema setosum
TATATATATTTTTTTTTTCCAAACTGCCCTTGCATCTACTCTTTCTTAAGCCACTGAGTCTGTGTAGATAAAAAAAAACAAAGAGTATAGCAACTCACAAATATGATAGAAACTACACTGAATCTATTGATGCAAATTAACAAAAGGATGGAATACATAGATGGTAGAAGAAAATGTTTTATAAGTAACATATGATCAAGCACAAATTCACCAATCTACATACAAATAGGAAAATGTAAGATCATGAAGAACTTTGGCATTCTTTTCCACTCCAAGCACAAGATGTGAGCAACATCACTCAGTACCAACCTACAACCATTTTGACCATGACATTTTAAAGAACTGACGTCAGATAAAATATGCCACAAGCAGAGGGTATACCATAGACATAGCACATGTAAGTATTGCAAGCATGGCCAGTTAAAGAACACATTTCAGGATCAATAAACTCAATACAGTTTCCATGGAATGGCATGCAGGGATACAAAGGACAGTTCTCAGACTACTGATGGCATAGTGTTCTACAACTAATGATCAAATAAGATGAGCAAGACATAAAACATCAAGACGTCACAATTTTCAGGCGTCCAGAGGGAATGTGGATGATTGAACGACCAGCTGTTTATGAAAGACTCGCAACAATTATAGATGACACCTAATTTTACAATGAGTCCACCACTGGAAAAATTGTAATTTTTATGAGACACAAGGAGCCATAAAAAAATACTGATTCGTCACAATACCATCCACAATGACACTTGTGATTTCCCAGAATGCACTGCAAAGGTGGTACTGCTCGTGTCTGATTTTCTTTTTTTTTTAACAATTAAAGGGAAGCTAAACCCAGGACTTGTGCCAGCGCTATTGCATGGACCCACACTAAAGCATCTGCCACGTTCTGAACATTCAGATAAAATCAATTTGCATGGTGAGTATGTCAGAAGTGGCCGAAATAATGTCAATCTCAGTTTGTCACCTGATTCAGCTGTTGTTCCCTGCTGGTTCCATCTACTACAGACTGCATCCTTAAAGACAAAGTTTGCTTGCTGACCTAGCCATGGAAAATTGTGTGTAAATATGTGTGATTTACTTTGATTGGCAGTATACATTGTACAAGATTCAGGTCATTAATGTTCATAATGAAAATGGTGGCGATCAACAGCGCCCTTTTGAATCCCGGGTCCATGTACCTTTGATACAGCTTGAGCAAAGAAATGGCAACATCGTGGCAAACTCAGGGAAACCCTCTCCCTCTATCTGGGGATATTTCAACCCATTTTCAGCCAAACAGACCGTCTCCAGACCCCAAACATGCCCATAAAGTTTATGAATGATAAAGAACAAGTCGTAACAGGTTTGATCATAAAAAGTAGTAGACAGAGGGTGCATGTTTGTAAATCATAATGTCCTCTTATTCCTGTACTGATGGTATGTTGACATGAATGATTCCCAGTTTCTTGTGCAAATATTAGTGGGAACTCTTGCACAATTGAAATCATGTTTTGTGTACGCCCAGGGCCAATTTCAGTGAACTATACCTATTTGTCCTATCACAAAGGAAAGGATGTCTTCACATGATTATATCAATATCCTCCCCAAATATCTGCACATTGATATGTTTGTATTAGCTCAGTAAGCCATTATCATTATTATTATGCTCTTTTTTTTAATAGCATGTACATACACATGATTCTCGAGATACAATAAACAGAGGTCCAATCACAGTATGCTTCTTTTTGCACTTGTAACCAGCTGCTTATTAAGCATGAATATGCTCAATTTTGTTCAATAATCATGGACTAAATTTTAAGAAAACATTTGTGAATGCTGCCATCTTGGCCCACCATACCCACCCTCGAAGTACAACTGTAGTACAACTCCAAGGTAAATAGCTGGCATATGACCGCACCATTTACTATGAATCTCAAGTTGATGACAAGTTTTCTATGACGTACTTGATCACAGGTAGGCTCAAACAGAGATGTCTCTTTACTCATGCCTTCATTACACAGGAAAAAAGTACTCAGTAATGACACACATTGTTCTACACATTTCCTAAAGTATGGTTCTAAATCACATGTAAGGGATACCCTTTCTTAGAGAAAGATTTGCCACACACCAACATTATTAACACTGCTCAAAAAATTACACATATGCCAACAAATATATATTTACCCCTTTGGTATTATGTCCTACTTCTCTTATTTTTTTTTTTTTTTTATTCATTTTCTGTTTAATTTGACACAGTTATACTCAGGTAGCTAGCTGTCACAAAAATACTGTTCTGCCACCATATAACATGCAAGATATACTATCTATATACATCTATGTATATATTCTATTCCGGTGTGTACAGAGAACTGAACAGACAAATTACACCTGTTAGACATTTAGATATACCACGATATACAGTCTTCTCTCTGTGCGTATTCAGTATGTACACTGATATGCAAGCATGATTCACATACAATCGAAAACAAATTTCACTTTGCATAGTTCAGTACTATTAATGTATCATCACATAGACATCTGTTTTGTATGTACAACATTACCACCCTCAACTAGGACACAATCCGAATCATATATTCATATTACTTTATATCACTTTACACTGTTTATTACTCATACCACGGTGTAGTTCACAAGAACACATATACAAGAATATCACTTTCGTTCAATGCATTATGGGGAAAAAACCCAATATATTTAGGCTTCTGGATTATACACGGGTGGCCTACTGTAATACATGGTTGTAGACAATGATCAACATGTTTACCTCTGAATTTTACACTTTCCAGTTATCATTTGAACATACAGCGTACCCCAAATTGTACACATACCGTCTTTGCTGTTCATTCATTCATTGTGCGTTATTCTCTTATTTACTATCAGAAAGATAATAAAATATAATTCTGACAAGCAGTCACACCGTATGAATGAAATGTGACCAGTTTATAACTGCCACGCAGAGAGCAGTGTGCATTTTTCTTCCTGTGCTCTATGGCACATTTTGATTTCAATTCTTGATTTCACTCAAGAAATGTCCAAATAATTACTGCAAGAAAGCTAGTTATTCACACGGTCTCTGTTCACACATAAGAAATAATTTATTCTTATTGTTCACTCTCATCATTAATTATTTTAATATCCCCATAATGGCAGATACCACAGGCAAGTACTTCATCTGCACTGCTGATAATGCCCAACATGAACATTTTTAGAAATCTAACTCACAAGTGCTGGTAACATCTCTTTGGAAAGTTGACTTGAAAAAGCAGAAGCTACAAAGCAGCAGAGCTGCAGCGCACTCTATAAGTATATATATATATATATATATATATATATATATATATATATATATATATATATATATATATATATCCCTTATTGCTGCCGAGACTGCTAAGACTGAATGCAAGATATACCATGTACATATCATATTGCATAGTGCAGAGACTGACATACAGCATTTCTCTGCAGCAAGTCATAAAACTGAGCTGTTCTTCACCTAGTAGGAACACATCATATAAGACGAAAACATGCATAATAGCACACTCATACGCAGGAGGGATTGTTGTTTGTTTGTTTGTTTGTTTGTATCTCTATTTATCTCTCTCTCTCTCTTTCTCATCATTCAGAAAAATGGAGGGGGGGGGGGGGAGGATGGGATATTTGCAGAGGTTGAAAATATTGTAAGCCTCACTCCCAGAAAGGACATGATTGTACTCATCACTCTCTGCCATCAACTGCTGGTTGGAATAGTAACTCCCTCATACTGCTAAAATGGCAGTTTCATAGAGCAGCTTGTTATATTTTGTGTAGAATAAAAAGCATAGTATTACACATACTACCCTCCCCCTCGCCCCATACGGTCTGAGTCATTGTCAAACTCACACTGAACAGACTGAGTTGTACTCTGCGTGTGGTTCAACATCTTCAATGATACAATGTAGTAAATCTGTACCCGTACTTTTCCTTGCTTTTATTTCCATCAAACCATGAAAATGAATTAACCACTGACAGTGCTATAGTAAGAACACACACACACACACACATACACAAAATTCATTGGCTTCTTATCCTTAACAAAGACAGATAAAACTGTCAATTTAAACAGCTGTTTGCAAAGTCTCTGAGACCTCGGAAGCAGTCTGTATCGATGTATTCAATTACACCAATCCCACCAAGTAGAAACCAGACTTTGTCTGAATGACAAGCGCAAAATTTTGCTGCAGCTCGCAAATTTCAATAAATTCTCTGAAATACTACTTTTGACATGTATTGGAGGAATATGTACATCCAAGTTCAAAAACGACTCAACTAGGCAGCTCATTAGCCATGGCAATGTCTTCAGAAATCTACTGGTGTTCTGCACTTGCAATTGCACAAGACAGTAACTGTGTGTGCACATCCTCACATTCTGAAATGCACGAGATTCTCTACTCTTATTGCACTGTGAGACAGCCACCTCCTACTGGTGTGTTCGTCAAGTCTCAGAGAGAAGGGTCTCTCCTCAGCACCTGGTAAGAAGACAGGCCATCTGACTGATGGCGATGACTGGCATATTTTTTTTTAATGGCAGGGCCGGCAGCAGACCCTCAGGCCAGAGACGGTGCCCCCATCGCAGCAGTTGCCGACGGCGGGTTACTGAGGGTGTCGAGGACTCGCCACTTCATGGTGCCGTCAGCGCCGCAGGAGTAGAGATTATTGGGCGGCACGAAGGCGAGCTGGACAACGCCGTTGCCCGACTGGCGGAAGAATGTCCCTCTCGTGTGCTGGCCAGGGAAGTAGTGGAGAAGACTGTGGACTGACAGTGACCACACCTTCACAGATATTGAGAAATTGTGAGAAAGAGAGAGAGTGTGATACATACAGAAATGGTCTGCTTATTGAAAAAAAAAAATAATGAACAAATGTTTTCACTTTGTCTTGCAAAAGAATTGGAAAGCACTCATAGCACATGCCCATGGTGATGTATACAAAAAGGGAAAGACTTTTAGTTACAAATGCAACAACTCTGTCGAGAATCTACATGACATGTACAGTAAGTACAGTTTGGCAACATCAGTGAGATTATGAAATCATTCATACAGACATGCTACTAAGACCTATTTCAATTAATCTGTTTTTTTCTCACATAAAGCCAAATACTGGAATTCACTATGGTGATTTAAATCCAGTCCTATGGCTCATAAAACTTTTACATGGTAAATACTGTAATATCAAGCTAGTTTTGCTATACACTGTAGGTACAAAATAAGTATATCATGTGTTCACATGCACTAAAAATTGGACCTCTGTTTGATAATGATTGTGCATGATGAATAACATGCGTTTATGCACTAAAACTTGAATAAACCTTGGACTAAATTCAAACCGCCTTTGTAAAATTGGACCAAAGAGGCTAATTTCCATCACTGCTTCCCAGCCAAGGGGTGTATCACTGGTACCCACCTTTATGTTGCCCTCAGCAGAGCCAGTGACAAAGAACTCCTCCATGGGATCAACACATAGACTACGGATGCTGGACTCGTGGGCCTGGAAGGTGTGGCGCAGCTTGCGCTGACGCACGTCAAAGATGCTGACCTCCCCCTTCTTACTGCCCGCTATGATGGTCTGCTGGCGGGGGCAGTAGAGGACAGACGGCGTCCCGCCCTCGTGGCAGGAGAATCCTGGGGAAAGGGTTGGAAAGGTGTGGCAGCATTTGTGTATAAACTCACATGGGTCATATGTTATAGAAGTGGAGTGGTGGCATGACATTACATGTACATGTAATTCAGTGATGAGTTCACATAGAATATTACAAACAGACATGAAGTTTGACTTGTAGGGGTACAAGAATAAGAATAGCACAAATCAAATCTTGTAAATTGGACTTTCATCTCAATACTATAGCAGCTTCAAACTAAGCCAGGGCAGTTGCTTAGCTGCAACAAAATAGCGGCCAATCACAATTGCACACAACACAGGCCCTAACACACCCCTATCACCCGACACTGGTGAATGGTGAAAAAGATGAATTCAGTGGTCAATGTATCATGTCATAATCATTACCTCCGCTGAGAAAGGAGGAGGTTAAGTGGTCATCGGCTTTGGTGCAAAATAACTAAAAAAGTTGGGAACAGATTTGAATGAAACTTGCAGGAAAAGTTGATAATGACACAAGGAACAGATGAATAAATTTTGGTAGCGATCAGGGATTTTTTTTTTTTTTGCAGATAGGGTCAATGAACTTGAGAGGTCAAGCTGCATGTACATTGCATTAGAGGTTTGCATATGCCCTCTACTAGCTACATGTACAGCTTCACTCCTGGTTGGTGCCAGGCAGCTGCAAGCTGATGACATAAATAAAGGCTTCTATGATGTGAAATTGGATGATTTTCAGCATGTGTGGGTGGGAATTAGCTACTTGGTGGAGGTCTGCGCTCTCAGAGCGCTTTCTTGTTATTACAGTGTAACATTCACATTAGTGGAAAACTATATGCCTCTGGTGTTTTTGAAGTGGGAAGATGATAAAGATGTCAGAGTAAAATTATAAGTAAATTCTGGTTTTTCACTCCTTACTGGCTGACAAAGGAGCACATTGAGCCAGAGTTCAAGTCACTGCATTCTGATACCGTCTAGGCTTACAAATGAAATAGGATGAATTTTTGAGAGGGCTTGTCACAGAGAGGACCATGCGGGTTTGTCTCACCATGGATCATGCACTTCCTGAAGGGTAAGAGGGTGTCCCAGAGGCAGACATTCTTGCTGTCCGTTGAGAGGCCAGAGGTCACCAGGAGACTGGACGATCCAAGGAAGGCGAAGTCGTAGGCAGTCTTGTTGTGACAGGCCATGCTCTGTATGAAGAGGGAATAATGGGGGGAAGAGTTTGTCTCCATTTCCATCCTCAAAGAAGGTTCTTACTTTCACTAGCAGGCAAGAAGTGTGGGGCTATTATTGCTTGAGTTTTAATGTCAATGCACTGTGCCATAGTCTTCACACTTGACACAGGCCACAAAAGGGGGAGTAAGAGCACCTTGAGAGAATTAAAGCATGGACGCCTAAAATATTTGGGTTAATCAAACATTCTTTGGGTTTACCCTTAATTCACTTCTTTTCTTTCCTTTTTTTTTTACCATGTCCTAACTTTTTTCAAGTTAAAGAGCTGCAAAAGAAAGAGCTAAAAAAGATTTCCAAATGATTAAGGATAGATGTAAAGCATTACAATATTGAAAGACTCTAAGACCATAAACCAAGTGTGGCAGAACAGTTTGGTATCATTTCATTTGGACAAAGCACAAATTTCAAGTATTTGATTGATCTCTAACATGCACTTGCTTAGCAGCATATAGGTCTACACACATAAAGACATGTATACAACTTCAAATTTATCAAATAGACTGAGGTTTAAGATAATAAAGTACACTTATATGAGGAGCAGTATAAAACAATTTCCTACTCTTGTTTGGACACACTGGTTCATGGAAGACAAGTATTTTATACAATGCATCTCTGAGAAAGTGTCATATTTTGGAAGCAAATGGTCTTAAGTAGGATTTTGATCAAAGTCTGTTCACCCAGAAAGGCTTGGTGGCTGCTGGAGAGTTCATGCCGACCTGCCAGAGTGAGAGCTGTCCTCCGTCGTCTGCCACCCCAAACTAGCAGGCCCAACATGGCGTGGAACAGAAACAATGAATAAAGGTGTGAAGGTTAGCCTTAGGGTTTGTAGTCTTGAATAAACCCTCATGGATGGTAAATCAAGATTTGGTACCTTGAATCACATTGGGACCCCCATGTCGTAAACGTGCCCAGAAAAAAAAAAAAAAACTATGACCCTGACATACGAAGCCTGCATGGCAATGGTTTTCTAACAGGTACCCCAGGTACTCATTTTTAAATCTGATATCAGACAAGTAATACAGATAAAAAGGCCTTACTCGGGGCAGTCATGTTACAACCAAGACTTAGCAGCTGTCTATGAAAGTCAATCACAATCATCATCAACAAGCAGAACAACATACAGGATATGAACATCGTGCGTTGATCAGATTCTTGACTGAGGCTCGTAAGCAGCTGGTGCAAGTGCAAGTCACATGATATCAATGCATGTAGTCCAATAGTTCATTCCTGTAATGTCACACAATCGTATTGTCACTATCTTATGAGTACAGCATGATTCTCTTGTGAGGAGGTCAACAATCCTACCTAGACCTGTGATGCTAGGACTTCAAGAAAAATTTTTAATTCTGAATTAAAACATCTGCAGAACTTCATAATGCCACAAATACGTAACAGAACAGCGCATTAAAACACAATTCTGAGGATTCGGAGCTAGAACGAGCCTTGAGTCATACAAGGGAGGCTATTTGACCTATGCTTCTAATAGAACGCAATCAGAGATAGCAAATGAATCATACTTGGGATAAATCTGCAAGATCTTATGAGGCTGGGTGCTTTTAACAAATATCTAAGAGATCTAAATTTCTGGAATACATATGAATGTATTTAAGTTTTTATCGTTCTTCAAATGCCACATGTTACCGATGTCTGCATCAGATTATACTACTCTAGAGTCTAGACTATCCAATCATTACAAAAAGTATACACATGCAGTAATTTCTAATCTCATCCTAGATTAGCACACTCTGCAGATTAAGACAAACCACCTAATATTTCAAATAGTGAGTCTGTACCCGTGCCACTGCTATGTATCTCATCATACCTTGTTGCCTTGGTCATTGAAGTCAATCTGGGTAACCTTGGGGAACTGGCCGGGTGCCCTGTGGGTGTATAGCTTCTGGGAGTGACCCCATTCCCACATGTGAACACTGCCATCATTGGAGCCGCTCAGATCTGATCATCGCAAGGGATTGCACAAATTAAGTTCAGGAATTTAGTGTATGTATGCCAGCAAACATTCTGACTTTGAGGAGCAATGCACACTGTATGCAAAAAGGGTGTATTTATTAACAAACAACGTGTATGACAAAACAACAACAACAACAACGACAACAACAACAACAAAAAAACAACCCATCCCAAAATCAACATCCTGTGCATAGTATGGATGCAAGATACACAACAGGAAAAAAAAAAAACAACAACCTGGCATACTTTGCAACTGATTGACAAATTGCCCCACATCGACGTAAATAAGCACTGAATTGATCAGTGTTTTAGTAGTAGCCATGATAAAAAATCATGGGCGTACATACTCGAGCAGGATTCGAACCTTACGTCGATGTGGGGCAATTTGTCAATCAGTTGCAATGAAAACATCTCGACGGAAGAATTTCATGAATTTGAATAACCTGGCATACGCTGTAAAACATATATTCTAAACTCCACTGGCTTCATATACATGTGCCATTAACAGCCATCAGTTTGACTGAACTTGTTTGAAGAAATTATTTGTAGGACAGAATAACTAAAGCATGAAATGTCCCTGAAATACCCTCAGCAAGATGTAAAAAAACAAGTTTCTTTTCTTTTTAAATTTCATGAACATGTTCAATTAACGGCAACACACACACACACACACACACACACACACATGTTACACTACATGCATGGGGCCATGTGGGATAGTTGGGGGCACTAATGGGTCACCATATACAGTACGATGACACTGAAGACTTTAAACCCATTGAGGATGGTGTGATTTTGCTATAACACACATTTCCCATAGACACCTGCCCGAGTATACGCGGGACTAGACTTCAACGGGTTAAGGTTCATATCAAACTCTACCATGATTCCTGTCCTTGAATACTCCTAATTATCACCAGTATGCTTTATGTGTCACCGCAGTCTGGTGAACAAATTCTGCCTAACTTTCCTTCTCCTCTGTCTAAATGGTGCCAATTGTGTGTAATGTTGGCACTGCACCCCTTGCTGAACTCACAATATAACAGAAAGAAATATACTCACAGTAGGGAAGGTTTGGATGTGCAGCCAGCTTTCGTATGTGATAGAGTGGTCGATGGGTAATCTGGGGTGGGGCAAATAATCACAATTAAAAATGTCAATGTTGACAAAAACGGTTCGCCAATTTAAGAATCAGCTTAAAAGCTCACAATTAAAAGGCTTCTGAAAATTCTGTGATTGAAACAACTTAATACACTGCAAAACCAGAAATATTTGTGACATGAAACTATAGGGAATTGGAGCCAAAAGTCTATTTGGTGGCACAAAACTTTTGCTAATTGCCTACCATGAAAAAAATTATAACTATACTATATGTACTGGATTGTGTATACAAAAACTTTCTCATGCAATTAACTTTTGCAAATCATGGCTCCTTGCAAAATTCACTTGAAAGATTCATGCACACAAGCATTTCCGGTTTCATATAACCAACAAATATTGTGAGCTCAAAAGGAAGGATTTTTTTTTCTCTAACCCACAAAATGTTAATAATACAAATAATAATAAATTCTACAAGAAAAAACAAAAAACTCCAAACCAAAGAGATGTGGTTACTGAAACTTTAGATGGATTAATTGATTGAGATTTGCGATAGAATGAGAACTCTTTGAGACAGGGACCACCTGTGTGCGGTGGAGAACATACGTACCACATGGGTGCTCCTGCCCGTCTGGGCTGGGGTGGAGTCTGATGGGAAGGCTGGGTTGAATCCACCGGGAGGCATCTGGATGAATGGCGCTGACGTCGACTTGTTCAGGGAATGACGGGATTGCGGAATGCTGGCCGGCTGCACCATTAGGAAGTCGTCCTCAGTGGGTGTGTTCCTACTGCACAATAACGACAGAAGGAGAGAGTGTTATATTCATCTTCAACATGACCATGATTAACAACATTACATTCAGAATGCATATCGTCCTGGAAGTGACAAGACCTCGTACATGTATCTGAATTGGAATATATTAAAAAACCTCCTGACTCAATTTTGAATATCAGAGTATCTGATTTGAATTCTAAATCATTACATACAATCAATGTCAACTAAACAATGCTTCTACATTTTTTGATACCAACATTGATGGTACTTTGTGAAAATGTTGTAAAAATAAAACAAATTTTTTCCGTCCTGAAAATTCATGATTTTTTAGATACGAGGCCTAGTCACTCCAAGGACTGTGATAGCATTTTTAGTTAATGTTTTAATATGTTTTCATATAAAAAAAAAAAAATACATAATGACTCTGCAATTTGAAGTTTATTTTTTCAATGATGCTCTCTGTCAATGGCAGAGAGAAACCTCCTACGAGTTGCTTTCACATTGCACAAGGGCAAAATTGATCTTCATTTATGAATGCACGCATTTACTGAAGGTAATGCTATTAATGACAAAAACATTTTTGCCTCACTGCTACTTTGTATGATTCCCATGTTATTGAATAACATCCTGCTAACAATAAAAACAAAATATGGCTCGAAATGACAATATGAGCAGTTCTGCCTATCTCAGAAATAGTGGGACATGCTGAATGCATGTACACAGCCTTGATATGGAATGAGTGAACACTGCCAGTCAACTCTTGTTGTTTCTGGTACAAACCCATTATTGGAGTCATCTATGCCTTCCTCCATGATGTAGGAGTTGTCTGGACTCAGCATGAGGGAGATGTCCAGCTCCAAAAGGCCGCGGTGAGTGGACACGACCACAGTGGACGGATTTGACTGGTCACGCAAGGGGAAAAGTGAGGACACATAACAAATGAGGGTGAAAATGTAAAATGTAATATATGAGAGCTTTTGTCATGCCCACTACTTGCATACACAAGTGATGTGCACCTTTTGTGCACTCTGCTACATAAAAGTTATACATTTCTTTCTGGGTATGTTGAAATTCAAGCATTCATTAGAAGAGTCTAACAAATACTGTAGATACACTATATTTGATTCAGGTGCACAAATGGCAAGTTGGAAATATCAAAATGCACGATAATAGAAGTTTGTTTTGAAAGGCAAGCACTTGAGCAGAAGAAGTAACTATACATCAGAGGCACATTTACAGTCAATAGATTACTGCACACTGACACAGTAATAAAAAAAAAGACTGCTTTGTGTAATTTCAGCGTTTTTTTCCTGCAAATTGTTAGAGATGGAAGATCCCAATATTTCTATTTTTTTCAAGGTGAATCACATAGAAGTGTTCTCTTCATGATTATTTAAAACAATATTGTAAGTCTATTAAATACCTACAATAATTCTTCATCCAAGCACTTTATCTGTGTTGCTCATTTACCATCAGACACCCAAGCAACTTAAGTTCGACAACACTAAGATTATTTTTTTATCAATGAAATATTGTCCATAAGGAGAAAGTAAATGTGAATTTTAATAGAGGCCCCCTTGAATAACTGGGTATTGTAAGTACAACCAAACTGCCATAGTTAGATGTATACATCAGGAGAGCAGAATTTATGTGGAATATTACAAATCGCATTAGAGCTTTCCCCTGCACCCGGGCTGGCTTCCTAAAGATGGTTTAGTTCATGTATTCCCTCCTTCATTAGGTAAATTGAATGGAGGTAATGCAAGTTTGTCAGGGATACATGATGTTAGCGTTTCCAATTAAGAGATGAAAAAAGAATAGCAGCTGTATATACCAATGAAATAAAAATAAAATGACTTACTGGATAAAAAAAAATAAAGAATCATTGGTTAGGATGAAATACTCGATAAAACCCAGTGGAAGCTGTATATTAAAGGTGCATGGTCCTGATGTTTTAGTCAAATGCGTACGCAGGCGCACGGCGCAAGTTTCCTATAAAGACCTATGCTATCAACTCCTCTTTGGCGCTTACGCTGTGGCCCACTTCCCCGAGTCTGAAGAAGTCAGATCCACTGTAGTCAGTGGTCCGATCACAGTTTGGCTCATGATTCGGCTGAGGGGGATGGCAGCTTTAGCAAACTTCTTTTGTGATGTCATAATAATATGCACGCACCCTGGCATTACTACAGACTGCGTGATGCGCAGAGAAGACAACCAAGGCAACGTTACTTAGCAACACCCACGCGCTTTACTCTTGATGACAGCTCAACTTCGGCAATCTTCGTATCAACACTAACAGTAATCGGCAGTATCATCAACAGCGCCCTCTACACTACCGGGACTATGCACCTTTAAAGCAATGTTAATTCCTCATTCTGCCTTGATATGATAAATACCCTAAATACCTATTCATTTAATGGGAGATGAGATCGAGTGGACACTAACGCTCCTCTCTGTGTTCCTGAAAAATATGAGTGTGGGTGTAGTATTTTTTTCACAACCCTGCTTTCAAAATAGATTAATGCCACATCTTATCAAGATTCAAAGAACATGCTCTATCTTCGAACCTTGTTGTACTTGTAAAACCAGAAATTTTTACGTACACAAAACTTTCGTACATTTCGCAAGGAGCCAAGATTTATGAAAGTAAAATGCATGCAAAAATGTTTGTCTACACAATTTATTAAATGCCAATGGTGATCACCAAAATTCTATGCCACACACACACACACACACACACACACATACACACACACAAAGTTATCAGCTCCAATTCCCAAAAGATTCAAAAAAGTTTAATGCCATGAATGTTCTGGTTTTACAGTAATCACTTCTTACCCTTTGCAAATCTTCACCTTCATAGTTGCTAGTGTTTCCCCACAATGCATAATCCAGTATTAGATGAAAGCTAGAACAGCTATCTTGTATCATACATGCATGTGTCTTGATAATGCAAAGCAGAATTACTACCAAGGTAGTCAACTTCATTTTTTGCGTTGACTTTCTTTCCTAGTATCAGCTGATGTAAACAGGCTTTTCTATGAGCTACATTGCAAGATATTTCTTCTCTCTACTGTTGCAAGAATGAGATCATATTGCAGAAAAGACACACATACATATGTAAGTCATGCTTGATCTACACAATCATGCAATCTCATCAAATAAAACGAAGATCAAAACAAAATAAAGATCAGCAGCAAAGAATGTATTAGTGATGAGCGCTTCTTTGATCTAAATTGTCCCTTCACCCGGCGAAAGGCTTACAGGTTTAGAAGGGGGTTAAACTGATCGAAAGGCCATTGATACATCAGGTGACTCGTGCAGAGTACAATTATAGTGCTACATACTTGGAACTCGCCATTCATTGAAATGTTCTTCCAGTCGGCCTGAGAGGATTCAAATTACGAAAGCCATTGTGACAGGAACACCGATTAAAGACTAAGGAGGGGGAGAGATGTGTGGGACTCGCACTCATTGATAACTCTCTTCTTAGTCAGAATTTCCTTCACACCGTCAGACTGTACCACAGGTAGTTTGACCACTAATTAGCATGCACCGACATTGTTGTAGGGTTTTTTTTGTTTTTTTTTTGCCTTAAAGAAAACAAGGATGTTCCTATCACTGCATATATGTTGGACAGCAGCGAGTTAAGGATACCTGTCACTCCAAAATGAAAATGACTGAAATCAGAAAATTTATAAAACTTGCACTAGAAGAGTTTGGAAGAGAAGTAGAATGACTGCATCACAATATCACCTTGATGTGATTGACAAAGGTGGAATGTGTGTCATCTCTAATATGCTGGTATAATATAAAAGAGAAGTATAAAAACACAACATGCTGTACATTCACAAAAAAAAAAAGGGGGTAGAGGGATATCAGACTATCAATTCCACATTTTCAAGAGCGGTAGAATAACTTAAAAGGAGGTATGACAAACTATGACTGCAATATCACAAGGGGTCAAATGCAGTGTAATGATATATATAATGCATTCCACAACAATGCCAGACAAACTTGAAGTCTGTGCTATATGATTATATACTGATTTATGGATTGATGTGTGATGAAACAGCCACACGCACCGATCTTAACAGGGAAATGAACCTGTGACCTTGATAATACCAAAATAATAATAAATTAATAAACAATCATGAAATTTTCTGTGCATGTTTAAAGGTCCAGTCAGGAAAGATAACCTTTCAAAAACACATACACAAACTGGAAACAGAATGTCTGTCTTTTTTTGACACCTAACTGCAGTGTAAAAGCCCGAGTAGTTCCACATACAATTATGTAGCTTCCCTTGCCATGACTAACTTCAAATTGTGCATGCTCCTGTAGTCTTCTTTGCAATATGAAAACAAATATAACTGCTTTGAAATATTACACATTTATTAGATTTCTTTAACTGCACATCCGTATATGCACACGTCTTCGGAAGTGTTTCATAGTCAATTTTGATAATGTGTGTTACAAAGTTTGGCTTGAATAACTTGTAGGCGGACACATAACTGTCATATACATGTCCAAGACATTCTCATTTTGTTGATGGCATTGGAAGAGCCCAGACCCGTTATGACATGTCAGATCACAGCACTGTCATAGATGACTTACACAGAATCTTTTGGATGAATACCTCTCCTTTGGTAGGGCATAACACAAAACACAGAACATACAAAGCATAATTTGGAGAATGGTCCATTACGTGTAGGAGGTCATGGAGGGTGTGGGGCGGAGCTACATTTGCATCTAGGCAAAAGTGGGACACAGAGGGGAGGGGCCGCGTAACAATGCATAGCACATGTGATGAGAAGATCCAGAATGCTACATGCCTGTACTCAGGAGTGCATTCTGCAAAGGTACACCCTTCAGACATGGCAAAGATAGCATACAATCATTCTATCAGGATACATTCTGATACTTTCTTTGCAGTTCACCCTCCCCCCCCCCCAAAAAAAGGCTAAAGATAGAATGAGGATGCGTTTTCTTTAAAAGAGAAAAATCACTTGGGTTACTAGGTTATACCACACATTTTCTCTCTTAACCCCTTGCCAACCAGAAACCAGTTGGTACTACACAAACTCAGTTTGGATGTCAAACTCTGGGGTGGAATGGATTAAGCGCTTTGAACACTATGTCCTTGCATCAGGTATCATTGATATGATGGGGCATTGCAAGGAAAGCAGATCTCCTATTCAACAGCTAGCAAGGTCTACCCATTACATGTCACAAAAACTCATTAAATCTGGTCAACTGAACTTGTAGGGTTGGCATAAAATGAGAGAATGGACAGTTTTTCATCTCTGGACAGTTGCTTCTTTGGCTCTGTCTGACAGGTCAGCACATCACTGCTCTTGGGTGAAAGAGCATGGTCAATGCCTCTATTGTCTCAGAGAAGGGGGTGGGGGTGTTTAAGACACACAAAGGGGATATTCCTGGACATCAAGACAACTAAGGCATTAGCATCTACCCTTTGACCAGTGATGGGTAATAATTACCTGTCAGTCTGAGCTGAAGAAACCACTAAATACACTAAATCAATCCCTATTCTGGTTTCTGCTCCCAAGTCCAGTCAACCAGATGTGAGCAGTTTTCAAGTACCTGCATGAATAAATAGCTACACTGACATAAAGACACAGAATCCATTATGAATTTTACTGTCAAATAGAACATGTCTCCCCCATTTTTTCCCACCAAACATGGACATGCTCCATTGCTTTTATACACCCGATGATCACAAACCATGCAATTTTCAGGCATACATACACATACACAAAAGCTTATTCCTCAGTGTATCTCATTCACAGCTGGCACAAGGCAATCACAAGCTATTTCATGCATTAGGGTCAAGCACTTTGGGATGGTCATATTAAAAATCATCTAGACATTACATCTTCTGTTCATATGATAATGAAAGAGGAAATGATACTTAAGCACACTAAATCATCAAAAAAAAATCTGTTCATTGTGCTTTGGTTTTTTGACACAATGTCTTCCATTTTAATCCCAATTGTAGAAAAAGAAAATGGTATGCATCTAAAATATTTGTAAGGTACTAAGGAGACTGACTTAACTATCTTATAAGTGTACTACAGAATGTGGAGCGATTCACTATATTAAAAGGTATATGCATATCAAAACAATCAACAGAGTAGGCACTAACAGTTATGTAACTAGTTTGTGTTGTGCTAATTCTGTGTCTGAACTAGAGCTTGACAGCACTGCATTCACTCTGAAGTTACTTGCACTGGTAGTATTACAACTGGTAAAGCCTCCTGCACAACTGCATAGTTCTAGCCCTCTTAGCATCAACAATTCAAAACGGCATAAACATTGTGTACAATTTACTTGCCTACAGCTATATATTAGGGAGTTTAAGAAGCTGCATAATTTCCGTTCATTTCATACAGACAGCCACAGCTCTCCATGCTTTCAAAAACTATTTTTAACATACAAAACATGGGTCAGTGCAAATCCTACGCATTCACAGATTCCACAAACACATGGGTACATGTGTATTATACACTGTACAGGGGTCTTGAGACTATGAATGCAAACACATCTCTCGACACTTCATCAAAGATTCGGCTGAAAACTTCAGGCGGGGAGTTTGCTTTCCTTTCCTGAATTTACCTGGTTGAAGCAGAAAGCTGAGATTTTCTCCTGCTCCTTGTGGATTAGTCTCGCCTGGCTGGCAGCCTGGGGTAGTGAGCCCATGGAATGACTGGGACTCCGCATCGGGTCATTCTGAAGCAAAGAACAAGCATAGAGGACTCTTTTTCTCATCGGGCGATGAATCAAGATTATGACACTAAAACAGCAACTGTTATTAAATTTATCATTCTGCCATTACTATTACTATTACTCTTGGTCATGAAAGACTAAAAATTCTTCTACTTTCTCTAATCCTCCTCCACCTCCACTTCGTGCAAGTTTCATGCCGCCTTTATCTTTGGTTTTACAGTAGGCCTATTTGGTACAGGATAACATCTCCACAGCTTAAAAAAATACAAGTAAAGATCTCTAGAGCCAAGATAAAAATGGACGATCACATTATTGCATTTAGATTCTCCATTCTTACGATGCCATCCATGACACTGCCCTTCTTGAAGATGTACTTGATGAAAAGCTCCTGAATGGATTCCTGTCTCACAAGGAAGTTCCAGAGTCTCTTGGCTGGAAGAGTCGATTTGGAGTCACTCCTAGAGAAGGGTGAAATGAAAAGAGGGTACACACATTGTTTTATAGGAAGCTCAGTATTAAACATAATCAAGACTAGTATCATAGATGGGTATGTTTGAATGGGAAGTGGGAAATATGGGAAATGAATATAGGGCCCGCATGTTGCTTTACAGGAAGCTCAAAAGCATAATCAAGAATAGTACCATAGAGGGTATATTTGACGGTGAATACTTGACTTCAGTAGATTTGATTCTGCAAGAGGTTACTTTCAAGATTGAGAACCAAAGTGATAGAACACAAAATACAATTAATACTCCTTTTTTTTTTTCCTTCAAGAAGAAAAGTTGGTGATTTTCAATATAGGACACCTTGGAAGCAATATATATTCAATTCCTAATGTGGGAAGCAAAATCTGAGTGTGATGCTATTTTCACAAAATATCGGCTGACTTCAATATCATATGAAAATAACACCACCATGAAATAGATGATGTAAACAATTACAGTGCTATGGTTAAAGACAGAGAGAGTAAAAGAGAGAGATAGAGACAGTGAGACAGAGAGAGAGTGGCAGCGCATGATATCTGATACCTGAATGGGGTGTTGGCGGGGTCGAGTAGCCCCTTGTATCGCAGGATGGCCGGCCCACTCAGCCCAGTCATGCTGCTCCCGGACGTCTCTGAGATGAAGTCGGGTGGTGGCCGTGCGAAGAGATCCAGCTTGCGCACACAGGCCTGCTGCCACTGCTCCAGCAGTTTGAGAACAGAATGCATGATGGGGGATGCCACAGGTAGCTCTGTCAAGGTGTAGGTAAAACAACAAACACCACAAGAAGTGTTACAAAGGCATAAGCAATATAAAGAGTATCTTCCTTCTTTAAAGCAAGCACAATATGAAGAGTAGCCTTCATCTTTACACGTTGATCTTTACAATATTTCTTGAGGAAAATGAAGACAGAATTTGGTGCGTACCTTCAAGAAATACACTAGTGTGATATTAAAACTAGAAATGTTGGTATCTGAATATTTATTCTAATCCCCGCACTCAGTAATTCAGCAGCAACACCTGCAATACACATTACAGGCTCACATTTCACCCTTTGAGGACGGGTTGATATTGATACAACATTCATTTCCCATAGACACCTGCCCGAGTATACTCGGGACTCGTCTTCAACAGGTTAAGATTTAACAGAAACATTACATCGCATCCATCTCCAATGTGTGTGAGTGACACAGTCCAACAAATTACAGGTCAAGTTTAAAGTGTTGTTGACGTGAAAACTACACTCACGTCACCTTTTAGATTATCATTACAATTATTGTGATTGATATTATTTGGAATTTGCAGCATTCACATTTACTGTAACATTATCACTTATCAAGCATCAGATAGCACACACTTCATCCCTAATATGATGATACCAGATTTAAAACAGTACAAGTAGTCAATAAGATTCTCAATAACTTCAACCTTTACTGCCATGTTGACATAAATCTTCACAATCTATCATTTCATGGTCATGAAATATGCTACCAACTTAATAATCTTCACAAATAAAATCAACATCAGTGTAAGTATGACTAGCATATCAGAACTGGTATTGTAATCATCATTATACTTATCCTCAAACCTCAATCATTATACATCATACACCATGCATCATCAACATCATCATCATCATCATCATCATCATCGTCATCATCGTCATCATCGTCATCATCGTCATCATCGTCATCATCATCATCATCATCGTCATCATCATCATCATCATCATCATCATCCCTCATCATTATCCCCCGCCACCATCATCATCATCATCATCGTCATCATCATCATCATCATCATCATCATCCCTCATCATTATCCCCCGCCACCATCATCATCATCATCATCATCATCATCATCCCTCATCATTATCCCCCACCACCTCCATCATCACCACCACCATCATCATCATCATCATCATTATCATCATCATCATCATTATCCTCCATCGCCATTATCACCACCATCATAGTCTGTCATCATCCACGGCACCATTGAAGCTCACCTGCCAGCTCTATCCCCACCAGAGGAAGGAATGCCTGGAGTTTGTGGAGGACCAGTTTGACCACAGCGTACCGCATCAGGCACCAGCTGTAGGAGTTGTTGTCCGAGTGCTCGGTCTCTCCCGGCAGCGGAACGCCGGGCCGTTTTCGGCGGTAGGGACCGGTGTCATCGTAGTCGTCATCATGGTCCATGTAGTCCAGGTCCTCATCATCTGAGCTGTCGCTGGCACTGGAGTCATAGTCAATACCAGTCTGGTTGGGTGGGATGTAGGGCTGGCAATTATAGAGGGGAGACAGATAAACAATTAAGATAAAGCATATTTTCCCCTTTGCACTCTTTAATCCTGCGCATACCGTCAAGAGCATTAGGTCACAATGGATGCATCACATAAACCTTGACGTGTACAACGTACAACACTGACAGCAAAGGCTACAACATTAAAGGGATGGTATAGTTCTGACTGAGATGGAGATTCAGGTTTTAACTTTCTGTGAGACAATTAGAAACCACTTATAAGAAATATAAAAGAGCATACAATTTTGAGAGAAATTAAAAGTTTATTTGATGAAAATTGGTTTTGAAATGGCTGAGATATCCCTGAAACAAAGTCAAACAAAGTGATCCTAAAAAAGGGGGGGGGGACCCACCTTTTATTACGACAACTCTGTTCTTGGATATTTCAGCCTTTTCAAAACCGATTTTCATCAAATGAACTTTCAATATCTCTAACAATGATAAGCTTTTTAATATTTCATACAAGTGGTTTATAATTGTCTCGCAAAGAGTTAAAACCCAAATCCCCATCTCAATCAGAACTATTGTATACCATCCCTTTAACAGCTTCAAAATCAATGGAAAAGGGGTTTGTTGAACAGCATATAAACTTAGATTGCAGGCAATCAGTTCCTTTACCTTCACCAGGAAGTAATCTCTGATGCTGGTCTCTGGAGGAACAAAGACCTCCCGAAGCACCGGTTTGTCGTCGGGGGCTGCCGAGGAGTTGCGGCCCATCCTCGCCTTTCCCATCAGCCTCAGGGCTAGTCGGTCCCGCTGCTTGGCAAGCGCCTCGTCCCCACTGGATGAACTGTGTGAAGCTGTAGAGAGAGAGAGAGAGAGAGAGATAGAGAGGATATCATTTGCTTCATTTGTCTCAATTTCTCACAGAAATGTGTGACTAGTCAATAAGCATGCTGTGCTTTGTTTTGGTTTTTCATTTGTTTGCATTTATTTTGCTTCTCAAGTCATAACAAAATACAGTTGAATTACTGTATAGATTTAAACACAACATAACTAAATGACAAGGGAGCAAAACAAAAGCACAATCACATATAATACTACAGCATGATTACTACAAAAGATTTATGGTTGGATAAATCATAAAACTAAGGCCACACATTTGATTCTACAGGGAATTTTCTATTTATTTTCCATTTATTACCAGCAATTAAATATCCAACAAAAGAAAGACATCATGTTGAGCACAAAAGAAAGACATCATGTTGAGCACAATATCCCTCATCTGTATAAATACAAATTTTTATCAGAATGATCTCAAAGTTTGAATGTGTAGACTACTATTTTTCCATTCTATTTTTTTTTTTTTTTTTTTTTTGGGGGGGGGGGGTTCTAGTTTAGTGACAGCAAAATTATGCAAGATGTATTTTCTTGCTTACTTTCCTAAAATTTTACACAGCCAACAAGGAGAGTTGACATATATAATCAACATCTTTTTCTGGTCAATTTTTGTGGACTTATGAACAAGAAGACATCCATGATAGGGAAGCAGGACATGATAAAGGAAGCAGAACAGGATAAGATGGGTGGAAAGAAGTGAACTTACCTAGCAACTTGCTCTGGGCCACCACTTTCGCGCCACCCCCAAAGACAGAGGCCCAAGTCTTGACGTTGAGGTCGTGGCCAATGAGGCGGAAGAGTTCGTTGGCATTGTTATTGGCCAGGGCATGCAGCAGCAGGCTCATGTAGACGGCCAGGAGACCCTCGCAGAGCTGGATGTTTGGTATCGGGATGTCATCGTCCCTCTCGCTGGCAAGCAAAGCTTGGTATGTGGCCACACCTAGGAGTTTGGGAAAGATTTGGTCTCTGAAGATAAACTCCTCTACATCCAGCTGGAATGATGTCAGAGTTAACATTTTTCCAACAGTCTGTCCCCAGTTTCAAATCTACTCTTCCAAAACTATAAAAATGTTCACGTCCAAAATGAGTGCAGTTTACCCATGAAAATGCACATTTTGATTTTGTTCTGCAAACATCAAGTAAGTTAAATCTCAATGTGCAGGGGTCATGGGCTTGACTTAGTGGACAACATCCAAGTTCATAGATAGTATACTCCAACACATCAAGTGAAGTAAATCACTTAAGATACTACTAGAACGCAGTAAGGATTTTAATAAGTTGTTCCTTTTAAATGGTCTACAAAAAGCAGCAATAAATGGCAAACTCTGCAGCAATCTACAGCTTTCATCCATCCACCAATCACATTCAACTGAGATGGGCATGTGGGAGACAGTGCAGAAAAGAGTCAAGAATCACTGTCACTCACACCTAAGATCTCTCTCTCACATAATCCTTACCTGGCCATTTCCCAGGTGGAGATGTGATGCTGAGATTGTTCTGATCATGGCTGGGATGTCGGCTTCGCTTTCTGCCAGCGCTGACGAGCTGACCGACTCGGAACATCACATTGTTGCTTGCTCTTGGTGTATATGCATCCATACCTGACAAGTGAGACAAAATATGACACCAAAACTTCATGTAATCACTCTTCTTTCTTTCTCAACTCAATTCAAATATTCATGAATTGCTAACAAAAAACTGCCTTGCCAATAACAGTGGATAGACATACATCTAACACTCCTCCAAACTTGATTCAAATTTCACAGAGAACTAAAAAGTCCTTGCATGATGAATGTTCTCAAAAGTGTTGATGCATTATGGGCAAACACTATTTATCCAAAGTTTTGAGAAACAGCTTTTAAGTAGGTTTGGATTGTCTGAAAGATTTTAAGCTTTTGAGGAACATATTTCTGTCATTTTCCACATAACTCAAGGCCTTTCAAAGTTAGGCTTGTGTCAATTCTGTGCACAAGGAGGATATAAACAAGTCTGCATATTGATGTGCCATCGATATACATGTAGTATCACAATGACAGGTCTCTGTTTATTAGAAGTTCGTCCGAAATGTACCTAAACATTATTTTGAAAAGATGCTTTAAGAATATTGAGAGAACAGTATCATGTATGACTGAAAAAACTTCTCATGAAAAGTGCGTATATTTCAAACAGTATCAAAAAGAAAAGATAAAGTATTTAACTGATTTCTGAAGACTAACCTGTAATCTTTGCCTTCCCAATAGATGCACTGAAAGAATCACTATCACACAAGCTTTGGTAGACACAGGCCGAGAGCGCTGCGCTGAGAGCATGAACCACCGAGATGATTGGTGAGTGGTGGTTGGGTGAGGGCGGGGCACTGAAGTCCAGGATGGTGCGGAGGATGCTGTGTATATGCAGTCGCAGGTAGAGAATGGGGTCTGTCACCACTGTCTTGCAGTTAGCGATGCTGGCAGACATGAGTGGCAGGGTAGTGGGCAGCGGGAGGGGTGAGGAGAGCTGCTGGACGATGCGCTCCTGCTGCAGCTCTTGGACCAGGAGGACCAGCTCCATGGCAACGGATGCCAGCCCTCCTCCACTGGCTCCGTAGAGCATGGTGTAGCTTACCAGCGTGCGCAGAAGGTGGTGGTTGTCACGCAGCCAGCGTTTCCGCCGCACCGCTCTCTGACGCTTCTCCTCGAGGTCCAGCCGCTTTGCCTGGAGCTGCTCATACAGCGTGGACTGCCGTTCATCTCCATCCGCACCGTCCTGTTCATCAGCACCCTCGTCCTCGGCAATGCTCTTGATGGTGACTGGGCTTCCATAGTGGCAGAGCTGTCGCAGAGTTTCAACCTGTTGCTCTAGCCATATGTAGAGCTGGTATCGCAGCTGCCCGCCGTCGACCTCAAAGCCTGTGGCGAGAGTTCGCAGTTCTTCCATCATGATCTTCAGGCAGCAGATGAACTTTAACTGCTGTGCCATTATGTCAATGCTGTTATCCTCTTCTTCCTCTCCCACTGTGCTCTCCTGTTTGCTGCTGATGGTGCTGTCATCTGCTCCATTCACCAGTGTCTCGTCCGCAGGGTTAGCTGTACTCCCTTCCCCCTTTTCAGTTTTCTCCTCCTCCTCCTCCTCATCATCATCATCATTGTCATCACCCCAGTCAAGCTTCAATTCCTCCTCCTCAAACCTTCCAGTAAAAGAAGAACCCCAATCCATGTCCAGCCCAGAATCATTCTTGTGTCCATTTGTCATCTGGCTGACCGGAGCACCCCAATCCATGCCCATTCCACTGTCCTTGGAGGAAGAGTCTGTGTAGCTGGAACTCAAGAATCCTTCCTTGAAAGTTCCCGTGCTGATTACGCTACTACTTGGGGGGCTCTCTTCTGCTTTACTCTCGGCCAGCTTGTTCTCATCCACCTTTGGCTTAGTCCTGACTTTTGGGAGCTTTGACAACACATCAAGAGCAAGGAGGGGGCATCCCGCTGACAGATGGGTGTGAGCCGTGGTGAAGAAGAGTCTGCGCTCCTCAGGTGTGATCTCATCCTTGACTAATCTCTCGTCCTGACCCGCCATCTGACCAAACCCACCACCGCTAGCACCCGCTATCAGCAGCCCCATCCCCTGGCTCGCCTTATTGGCATCCGCAAGTTGCCGGCGCAAAAAGAGCGGATGCGTCCTCAGGTAGTTGTAGAAGTTGAAGACCTCTGGATTGGCCCGTTCCGATTTCGTCTCAATCTCTGAGGAACCCTCTGCCTTCTCTCCGTTGCTCAGGTTGCTCTTTGGATTGTTGCCCTCTTTGGCTGGAGACTGGAGTAGTGTTTTGAGTGCCGAGGGGTAGTCTCGCAGCATCCAGTGTGCGATGCTCCGCAGGAAGGGGTCAGGGTGTGGGTAGTTCCCTTCCATTGGGTTCCCTTTCTCATCTTGGGCAAGTATCTGCACAATATCAACAGAATCACCACAGCATATTTGCATCAGCATTCTCAAAATCTACCTCCACGACCAAAGAAGATTCTACTTGTCTAATGATAGTTGATAGCATTTTTTTTTTTTTTTTTTTTGCAGGCTTGGAGATGCATCCAGAAAAACCAAACATTAAAAGAAGGATATGCTGTCACATAGACGGGTCAGATTTCATGAGCCCTTACACGAGCAGTCCAAGTTCTCATACACAAATACCGCATGATAACATATTTTGAAAGGGAAGCTTGGTAACATTATTCTCAGAACACTTTAATGGCAGTCATATAAAATTCACTGTAATGAATAATCATTATCATGCATGACAATATGTTCAACATAGTTCACTGTACAGGGGGTAAACAATTTATAATTTCTACAATTTCTTGGATCAGTGTGGCAGCCACGCTGAACAGAGGTTTTACTTTCTCAATTTCTTTACTTGTAGTAACAGCAAACATTTGATCACCCATTGATGATTTAGATTTTAAATGAAATATGTCCAATCCGCATTAAGTTTGAGAAATCAATCTGACCTTTAACCCTAGAATGTCCTTCTGAGTTTGTGGCATCTCCTCATCTTCATAGAGTCTTGCCACCACCATTGCCAGCTGGATGTCTTTCAGGTTGTTGGTGCACACCTCTATGGCATCCTTCAGGGAGCCAGCGAGAAGGAAGAAGGCGGCGGCGTGCTCAAAGCGCTGCTTGCCAAGCAGCTGGAATGCATTCTTCAGCGCCGCCTTGCGCCAGCGGTCCGTGTTGAAGTCGTTGCGGAAAAAGTTTGTCATACGCTGATCCTGGATGGAACTGTGAAGTCAAGTCAGAGACACCGTAGAGATGAGAGCTTTTCAACCTTTTTTTAAAGTTTTGTACATGGAAAACAAATTATTCCAAATGCTTCCCAGAAGCTCCATCAGTAGGTACTGTAAAACTAGAAACATTCAATGCACGAAACTTTCTCAATTTGGAGCCGACTGCAATTTTTATGGCATGAAATTCTTGCCACTGGCATTCAATGCATTGTGCAGAAAAACTTTCACATGTGTTTTATTTTCATAAATCTTGGCTCCACACAAAATTCGCAAAAGTTTCATGAAAAGCAAAAATTTCTGGTTTTACAGTAGTCAACAGATGACAGCAATCAGTGAGTTTGTGCTTTAATCAGTGCAATATGCATATTTGGCCATTTAACTGCATTAATGTAATAGGAAGTTCCTGAAAGCACACACTAAAACTTCAAATAAATGAAAGTGGTGATGAAAACCTCTCCTTACCGGAACAACCCCCAGAGTACTGCCTTCTTCTTCATGGCTAGGTAGAAGAGAGAAGAATCCAGAGGATTCCTGTTGGCCTGAAACTGTGACTTTGCGACCTGCAAAGAGCAATAACAGACACAAAAACAAACAGGAAACCATTATCATTTGCACAAAATATCTTAAACAATTTCTTCTTCGCAGCAGAACAAGAAACTACAAATTTACCTTTAGTTTAACAGTTGGTTCGTGACATGCAAATTGTTAACTGCTTTTAACTGATACATGCATATATTTTGTCATTTCTTTGAGAAAGAATGGCATACACATTTATATGGTAAAGAGCTAACAACAAACTCACAAATTGAGATAATCAAATAGGACTACAAACAGCTTAAACCTTTCTGTGTCAGGGCCTTTGACACTGTGTAGAATGCTACGAGGGTTTCTGTGCCAGGCTGATCTCAAGGCACACAACGGGTTAATTGATCTTATTAGACACAGAACTCCTCAGAGCTTAACAAAACTACTTTCAGACTAACTGATAGGACATTACTATCCACAGCAGACACAAGATATATTGTCTGTCAATTGGTTTTAGGTATAGGGAAAGTTGAAGTTATTTTCAGTTCTGGATGCACTCAGGTGCCAAGTATACATGCTACTAGGAATATTGCCAAAAATGATTCATACTGATGTACAAGTATATGCATGACTGTACTATAATTGCACTACGAAGGACATTACTTCAACATGGTATTGAAGTCAGATACTATGAGTAGGAAAGAATGATTGTGCATGTTTTACTACCAATCATTTTATACAATTTCCTTTGAGGTATTACTTTCCAATCCACTAATTCCTTGGCATAAATAAATATATTGCTGTGCTTACCTTCTCTATGCACCTCTTAAGGGTGGTGTTGTTGCGGATCCACCATCCAACGCCCACTGACCGAAGCTCCGCCCAGGTGGGCGTGCCCTTCTGCATACCCGGTATGAGTGACAACAGCTCCTCCTCTGCCTCGGAGTGGAAGGCCCAGGCAAAGTGACAGGTGGCCAGTCCTTGGTGTTTCCATTGCACCTGTTTGCCAGAACCAGAACAGGACAAACAGAATGAAATCTACACAGAACTATGTTTCCATTGCACCTGTTTACCAATGACAGAAACAATAAAATCTACACAAACCTTTGTTTTCACTGCACCTGTTTACCCATGCCAGAAAAAGACAGAAACAAAATAAAAATTTACACATAACTATGTTTCCTGTGGACCTGTTTATCAATGTCAGAAAAAAAGACAGAAACAAAATAAAAATTTACACATAACTATGTTTCCAGTGCACCTGTTTATCAATGCAAGAAAAAAAGACAGAAACAAAATAAAAATCTACACAAAAGTATGTTTTCATTGCACCTGTTTACCAATGCCAGATAAAAGCCCCAGACACAACAAAATCTACACAAAACTATGTTTTTATTGCACCTGTTTACCAATGCCAGAAAAAAAGACAGAAAAAGACTGCAATCTACACAAAACTATGGGAATAGATTAATGAGCACTTGGTGTTGGCTATTAGACTTAGACTTGGCACAGCACTTTGTCAGAACCCAAGAGTAATGTTGTAAGAACCTACTTATGATCAGGATTTCTACACTTCTTATAATCATATCATCACTAGACATGTTTAGTAGAGTCATTTTGAAATATGCAAATTTTAGTCAAAGTGCAGTGACCTTTGGCCTCAAAGGGATTTTTATCCAAAATCCAATCAGCACATGTACACCTGATGCAACAAACCTGAGTCAAATTCATATACATTTCTTCTTTAACATAAACATTTCTTCTTTCATTTCTTCTTTAACTGGAATAAAGAGATGTTGTACATACGGGCAGACAACCTGAAAAATCATGACTCTGGTGCCGCACGATACGGAGGCACCAAAAGACATAGTTTGGAACACCAGGCATAGGAGATGGCTACTCTAGAACCAGATGCTACTGGATGTGCACAAACCTGTTGGTGGAGCGGAAGGGATTTGGTGAGGCAGACATGGAAGCGCATGGCAAGCAGAAATCGAAGACCGCACTCATCCAGCGTCTCTCCTGAAAAAAAAGGGGGAAAAATTGAGAAATGGCTGAAAGGATTGATTTCTCTTCCCACCAACATTTTCTCATCCACATTCATATCTCTTCCTCTCTCTTTCTTGCTCTCTTTTTATTTTTCTCTCTCACTAGCCGCAGTCACTTTACATGAAACAATAGTTTTAGTCTCTACACCACAAACTCTCTTTGAATAAAAAAATACAACCAAATGCACAACAGCATGCACAATGTGCATAGACAACATGAAATGGATCTAATCACGTGACAAGCTTCTCAAAGTTTCAGCCATGCATGGTCAAACTACACAAAACTATGCTTAGTTTTGTGAGAAGTGAAAAACTTCTGAAGTGCATGCAAGAAGTGTAATACATGGTCACATGTTTCTGATGGCTTGAAATCAGAGGAATGTCAGGAATTGTCAGAATATCAAGTGTTTTATCTTGCAAACAAGTAGTTTATGTTGAGGTCTAGATGTTGTAATGTGCTGCTATGGAGGACAAGAGTGGCGACTAACCTGCATGAGAGGAATCAGAGTTCCCAACATTGGCGTATCCTGCCCCTTCTCTGCCTATCACAGTGCCTGCTCACAAAAACAAACCAACACACAGAGAAAAAAAAAAATGTTTCACTATTACATTCATTCAAGTATTACCAAAGTAAATGGCAAAGACCACATTCTTTTACATTTCACATGATGGAATTCCACACAAAGTGGAGAAATTATAAGCCGTACTCTACTAACCAACTTGACCATCACAGTAAAATATAAATACAATGTATGTGTATATTACATCTTCTCCTTCCTCACTCTACACATGTGAAAGGTAACACTTGACAACTGCAAACACTACAGGCCATCCTAAGTGAAATCATCAAATTTTGAAATTGAAGCGCTAAATGTGAGTTTTGTTGACATTATTAGGGTACGATCACTGTATATGAGTTCTGTATTATAATCTGGGTTTATTCAAAATGTATCACTGATATTTCTTTCTTGTAGTTAAAATCTCCATTGATTTTCACTAGTATAAATTGCATACAAACAATGTGTGGTGTCAGAGAATGAAAAATAAGGTATGTTTTTTTCAACCATTGCTGCTGAAACTGGTAAGCAAGGTGGGATAGCTATGTTAACTGACCTGCACTGCCTCCACTGTGAGAGGTGATCTCTGTCTTGGTGGAGGCAATGGTGTCTGCCAGAGCTAGTAGGTGCATCTGGTCAAGAGAGGACAAGCCAGGAAGGTGCATGTGAGTCAGGTAGTTGGTCAGCAGCTGCGCCTGGCCAACGGTGAAGTAGGCAGGATCCTTCAACTTGCTGGAGACAGATGCGGCCCCATCCTGAGGCGACCTGAGTTCGCCGCTGGGTTCCAGTGACGAGGGGAAGCCATCGGCACTGGTCGAGAAGAGCTGCGAGTAGTCCTGTGTGTCCACCATCTCGAGCTCATCGGGAGGCCCCAGGATGCTCATTGTACGGCTGGCTCTGGTGACAGTGGGTGCAGTGGCAACGGTGACCGGTGTGTCAGCTGATGTCAGATGATAGAGGGGTAAGGGTGGAACTGAGACCAGTTCTATGTAGTCCAACTTTGGGCCATTGTCGTCCAAGACTGAGGGCTCCACTGGGCTGTGGGCGACAGAGAGCGTTTTGAGGCTGCGGCGAAACTGTTCTTCCTCGTCATCCACTATCTTGTCCCCCTGCTTGGACACTCCTGCTAGAAGAGACCTTTTCACTGCCTCCTCGCCAGCAATGCAGTTCACCAGATGAACTAGAATGGCCTTGACGCGTCGTATCTTGCCGCTGCTCATGAGGCCCATTAGCTGTTTGGGATGATATTGTGGAAGAACAGGGCAGGCAGAGTATGAGATCTCAAAGAGTCCAAAGTCCTGTGTGACATCATCTCTGTCATCCTCCTGCTCCTGGTTTGACGACATCATCCCGGACCCTCGGAGGAGCTCACTCATGTCATTGTAAGACTTTTCTCGATCAGTTCTTGACATTGGGACAGTCTGAAGGTTGACCGATAGACTTGAGCTGACACTCTTCTGAGAGACTACCGTCTCCGCTACGCTAGGGACAGGTCTCCTGTACTTGCGTCTCCGTGATCTCCAGTTTTCTTCTCTCCACTGGCAGTAAACCTGCATCTCATTCTGAAGTCCAATCACAAGGATTCCAGCCCTGACCCAGGACAACATCTTGGAATGGGGTGCTATGCCATCAACAGAGGTCAATCTGACAGTTCTGAGGGGCATCCACTTGGCACCTGTGGTTTCCCCAATGGTGGCACCCCTCTGCAGTCCCGTTGGAGGCATTATCCTGTCCTCTGGAATCCCATCTGAGCCAGCTTCAAAAAGTTCTGTTGAGACTGGGGCAAATACCACCACCTTTGATCCCATGCCGACTGTCAGGATGTGTGTCCCATCCTCTTTGGAGACCCATGAGAGTTGCACAGGGAGTGACCAGTCATCAGAGTGTGACTGCCTCCCTCTGTGGATGCTCCGCTTGCGTTGTGCCACTGCAGCCGGCAGGCTCTCTGGGGATGGGGGGCTTCCGCAGCTCGAGCTAGGGGAGCCAGAGATGTTGAGGAAGTCATTCACCTTTGAGCTGCGCTTCATTGTCTTATAACTGACAACATCTGACTCTAGGACCTCATCATCTCCTTGGTGCATCCATGCCTTGAGGTCAAGGACCCCAAGGTCAATCACCTCTTCAATCATCCACTCCAACCCACCTGTCGACTCGCATTCATAGATTCCTAGTTTGAGTGAGACCGGCTCCGGATCCAGCATACTCCTTGGAGCAGTCATTCTGTAGATGCATGCTATGCGCCCATTGTAGGCACAGCTGAGTGCAACAGGAAGTCCACCAACAGAGAGGGCACTGTCAGGTTCAGACTGGACCACAAGTTTCCACTCCTCCCACTTGTAGGAGGCCCGGGTGAAGCTATCCTGCTGGGACAGATCAATGTCATGATGCAGTTCTTCCTCCTCATTGAAACTGGCCTGAGAGCCATCCCGTGGCGACATGTTACACATCCAAAAGCGCAGCTTGCCATCAGAGCACGCCGTCGTGAACAAGTACGGGGCCACACACGCTGGGTAGATGCTGGACGAGCTGAGGTGTCCGGCTGCTGGTGTGGCACTGATCACCTCCACTCCGGACGGAAGGGTCAGCTTCTGGCTGCAAACCTTGTGCGAGAATGTCTTGATCTTGCTGGACACCCTCTCTGTGTTCTTCTTAGAGTCATACTGTGCTGATGCGCTTCCCTCTGACAGGTTACTGGAAGAATCGTCAGGAATATCGTCTTCCAAGTCCGACTCCTCATCAGAGACGAGGCCATCACATTGAACTGAAATGAAAAAAATGTAAACAGTTGGAGAACTCATCTGGTGTCTTCCGTGATATGCATACAAGCTGTATGAGGTGCAACAGCAAAGTGACTTGTGGAGTACATTATGTAGACATATAAACAAAGAAGGCATTACAGTTTGAATCATGAGTTTCTGCAGTACACACAAACTTCCATCTAGGATGCAACAGAATTTTCATGAGGTATTACAAACTAAGTTTAACTTGATTTCTGTCAAATTTTGATGTAAGCATACAGTATACTGTAAAGCAAGATATTTTCATGGACTGAAATTTTGGTGAATTGGAGTATATGGCCTTTTTCACAGCATGAAATTTTCACAAATTGCCACTGGCATTCAATGAATATAGTGCATGTAGACAAGAAATTTAGCGTGCATTTTGATCTTGTGAATCTTGACTCTTGCGAAATTCACAAAATCTAAATGCAAGCAAACATGTCTGGTTTTACAATAACCACATAGCCCATCTATATACATCTGTGATACAAACTGGTTCTTCCAGTGTGAAACAAAATTGCATTCAAAGAGAGATTGCAGATAGTGATCAAGTATAATAATAATATAAAAGATCGAAACAGAAAAATGGAGACAAACATTTTTCTGTCTGTCATTCCATTGAGAAAAAACCACAGAGTAGACCGGCCATTATGAATAGGACACATTTGAAAGGATGAAACTTCTGGCCAAAACTTACCACTGCCCCCTTTGGACAGCTCCCTCTCGAGGCGGATGTACCACATGTGCACCACAGACTCCCCGCCGGACTTGCGTTCGACCACGACGAGGAAGAAGCGCTCTTCGAAGAGATTGGTGTGGAGAGGAGATGAGCTGTTGCTGCCCATCCTATGGCTGGATCTGGAATGCTTGACCTTACCGTCCGGTCCGGAGATAAACTGCTGCTGGTATACGTGCATCAGCTGAACATTTTTCCAGTTCTGAAAGAGAGAGTAAAAACAAAAAATATTTATCAATTCTTGGTTGTCAAGTTTACATCCACTTTCATTGAAACTGATTTGCAACATACACATTCCGCTCTTATCTTTGTTAAAGTGCTATCTCTGACTGCTCAACTATATCTTTCAGTTAAACAAATGTTTCTGCTTGTATGCACAATGACGAAAACAAGAGCAATAGGTACTGCTTACCAAATACGCCACATATTTCACAGGGTGTTTATTCTCATGAATTTTGCGAGCCAGGTGCCATTTGAAAATATAAGAAGATGCAAAAATATAAATTCTGATCCCGATATGAAGTACATGAACAAGGTATGTTCATGTACTGCTGTACTCCATGATTGCAAATTCAACATCTCACAAAATTGTCAAAAAGTCTAAATTCACTAAAAATTAGACATACTTAATATATGACATATAGAGCATTGCTTTTGATGTGGACTTTAAGCCTTCCATGACAGTATGTTGCTGTTGTTGTTTTTGTTCTTGTTCTTGTTGTTGTTGTTGGTGGTGGTGGTGAGTTCTCTTTAGTGCAAGCAATTATTCATTACCTGTTTGGCATTGGTCAGTGGATCTAATTCAATCACGCATCCAGGTCGAGAAGTGGACTGGAGGCTGATGACCTGAGGTGACCTCTGACCTTTTGCCTCTTCTTCTCCGTTGGCATTCTGCAGGAGGAATGCCGTGACTGGCGAGCTACTGCTCAAGTAACCCTGAAACCACAAAAAGAAATGGTGATATGGCATTCATAGCTGTACTGGAGGATGGGATAAATGTATTCGCACGTAACAAATGTGGTGCCAATTAAGCATTGGCCTTTGCTCTACGTGCACAAATCATGACGCTTCTGCTGACACTAAAGGTGAGTACTGCACATTAAAAAGCTCACTCCTGGTTACCTGCTACATTGTACCTATATTAACGTGAGACTTGTATTGACACCATTAATGACCTCTGAATTACTCAAGGGAATTTACCTTGGCTACTTTCTGATTAGTGAAAAATGCAGCTGCGATTCAAAATCTTATAATATATAATGCTGACTACTTGCTTATGATAACACTTCATTTTCTGTATGACAGAAGTCCAAAACTCTCAAACTGGCAAATACGCATTCACAAACACTTTACATTGAAATCATGCATTGAACAAGAATTCATATTCTGACTGGTACCCAGCGTATCATTCACACTTCACTCAACTGGATATATTCATTACACCCTTTACAATTTTCACTGGTTTAATCAGTAATGTAGCCATCATAAGCAGCAGAAGAAATTATATCCATCTAGACCAACCTCCAGCTGGTTGCTGCTGGGCGTGATCTCATTGAGGAGAGACCTTGCATCGATGACAGCCTGGAAGACTCTCAGGCTGTAGCCATCTGAGGCAATGAAGCATGCACTGGGTGAGTTGGAGATGGGGCCCAGGCATGAGCTCGGAAGCAGACTTGGCATCCAGGCGATGTGGGAGAAGGCGGAGACAAACGGTGAGTTGATGCGCGCCAGCTCCATGACTCCGCCCCCTTTGCCGAGGGGGCCTACATTGAAGACCCTCCACAGGATGAGCTCACTGCAGAGGCCCGTTGGGGCGCTCATGTCTGGCCAGTTCAGCTCGGCATTCACCTGCTCCATGAGCTCATCTGGTAGGATGATTTCATCCTTCTCATTGAAGTCCTGAGTCGAGCCCTCGACGGTTGAGTTGTACAGTGTCATCAGCCTGCTGTGCTCACTCTCTGACAGCACATTCTTGCCGAAGAGGTTGATTGCACCGGGTCCCTGTGGCAGTGACGAGGTTCCTGCCTCCATGGCCATGCTGGCACGCTTCACAATGGAGGCGCGCCGCGATATCATGGAAGTCCTTCTGCTGCGGCTTGTCGCCACATCAAAGTCCACCTCCACCTTGGGGATGTTGTGGTGTGAGGTTGTGAGGAGGAGGGGCAAGATTGGATGGCAGGCCAGGTGATTCAGGCTGAAGCGATGGCCGCATGCACGTCCCATGTGATTCACATTGAGCACAGTCTGGAACTTGGATCCCTCCTGGAAGCTGATCTCCCATTGGTTCAAGGATCCATTGGTGTGCTTGGACAGCATGGACACCTTTGGGGTGAAGGCAAAGATGTCCACACCCGACGGCACCTGGCTCAGATATTTGGCAAAGCTGTAGCTGGGGGTCATCCCTGGTGCCTCTACCGGTGACATGGGATCCAGCAGGCGGCGACTTGCCCTGGGATCCATGGTGAGATTGCTACGGTACAGGACAAGGTTGTTGCACAGGGTGGTTGCATCAAACGTTGGGAAGGCATGGGGGATGCGGCAAGAGAAGCTGACCTGAGGTTGCCGGTGGACACCAGGGATGTGTTCATCCATCCAGTCCACCAACCACAGCAGGAAGGAACCGTCGATGGGGTGGATGCTGTAAAGCATGTCGGCACTGCAGTGCCATTCTTTGATCAGTTCCTGGAACTTTTTCTCCACAGTCCTCTGGGCCTGCACCCCGCCCCTTGTCAGTGTGGGAACCGGGCTGCTGTTTGGTGAAAAGGGACTGGTGTTCAGGTTGTCAGGACGGGATGGTGTCTGGATGCTTGGGCTTTCAATGTTGCCATCTTTGGTGAAGTCTGAGGAAAGAAATGAAAGCCTAAGCTTAGATATTTTACATACAACATCTACATATATTCAACTTTGGAAGCACTCTTCTCTCTCTACTTGCAATAAAACTGTAATTTTTTAAAAGATTGTGATCCTGATGGTAGTTTGTTACAAAAAAAGCAAAGAAGTAATAATGATTGTCAGATAATTTGATCTTCATATTAAGAACAGAAATCAACCTGAGCATAGGTCAAGGAAAATATGCAATATCTGTGGCGTTTGAACATAAGAGGACCTACTCCTGTATAGATCCTTGAGATAGACTCATGGAGGCAAGAGACAAATAAGAATGACAATGATGTTAAACGATATTTTTCACACATTGTACAGTCAACATGTGAAACCTCCCTACATAAAAAAAAACCCATTGTTTCAGGAACTGTTGTCTTCCAAAGTTGTTTAAACATATCCCTTGAGACATTGTAATTGGCTGAAAGTTAGGATAGCATATATCAGATTGCCTTCTACTTGCTTTGACTTTCGATAGCATCTTCTGTTTCCACTCTAATCAAGAGGTTTGCTTGATTATGTGACTGTATTTCACAGTCCTTCACAGATTAATCACTATCATGTCTACTTGAAGGGTTGCCATCTAACGCAGCAATCAACCCCTCTCCATCTCCTTACTGTTTGTTGTTTTTTCTTTTTAGTGAAAACTATCTCATTAAAGTCATAAAAAATAACCTGATATGTAACTCCATGAATAAGATTCCAGAGCTGTTTTAATTGAATTTAACAAAAATGCCTGATGCAGATGAAATGAATATGTATTGGATACAACTGGTAAGGTGACAATACCTTGATTTGATGAGTCTGCATTGATCTTCACGGTTGGAATGTCATCTGCAAAAAAGGCAATACATGAGGTGGTTTTAAGGTAATGCACACATGTCCAAATTTTGAGCATGTAATAATGTGAGCATGCTTATCATTATGCTACGTATACGCTAACCATTAATTGGTTAGATGTTACATATGCCTTGCAATTCATTACTATAAAGCTACTTATACGATATGTGACCCTGCACCTCAAAACAAACAAAAAGTCGCCAGACATGAATTTTTAGTTAAGACCATATTCTGAAAGAGCAGACTTTAAGCTTTAAAATAATGTATAACTCAAATCAAATGAACTCTCCTAACCTATCTAAATATTGGAAAGAAAGCACAAACTCAGGAAAAGTGTGAACTGAGAAAAGAGGCTCTGAAGTACAGTGTCTATTCAAGCTCTTAATCTTTACCAAACCGTGCTGACTGTGCGATGAATGGGACAAAAAACAGGAAGTAAACCACCAGAGTAACAACAATGAAGGGATTATCAGATTAAACTGAAATTAAGCATGCCTCATTAACACATTCTGTCCACAATTAATGCCAACTCTCAAAGCAGTAGCACTATCCTTTCAAAAGTTATTAGAGTTGAAAGTGAAGAGTGTGGACAAGGTTTTTCAGAAATGAAAGAGATTCTAAAGAAACACCTAATCACACTATTCTACCAAAAATGTTCAATATAAACTGCTAAAAAAACACACTTTCCTGCCCGTTTTATGATATCAAATTTTTTGCATAATGTGAAAGAAGACCCGCTCTTTCAGAAAATATTAAAAAGTCTAGTTCGGCTAGGTTGACCCATTTCACATATTTTCAGTCCTCACGCAAAATCAGTGTGTGCGACTTTATGTTCGTTTTGAGGTGCACGGTCACATATGCACTCATTCATGTATGTTGGGCATTCCCATTCTTTGTTAAAAGAAGCAGATTTTGGCTGGAAATTTGCAAGAATTTGAGTGTATCTGGACTTCATAAAACTTGACGAAAGAGATCTGTGTGCTAGGCATAAGTTTGCTTTGTGCACTGCAATATAATAGGGTCTTTTCTCTGAAACCCCTATACCGCTACAAAAGATTGATTCATTCCCGATGTGTGACATTCTGCCATCTGGATCTATCAAGCGGCTGTTCGATGCTGTACCTTCATCTGACTGGGCCTCCTGGTCAGATGTGCGGCTGTCCTCTGCGGTCACTCCCTGCTCTTCGTCCGGCGGGCCACCCACGGTGAAATCATGCGGCCTGGTCTCTTTCCCCGTCTGCAGGAGTGTCTCGGCCGCCAGCGTGAATTGGAGCTCCTTGTTGTTTAGCCAGTTGACCACAAAGTTTGGTGCGTTGCCCTTGGTCATGGTGCCAATGGCAGGGAGAAGTGGAATGTCTGGGTAGACAGGTCAAATGTCAAAATGGGAAAGGTCATATATTTGCCACAGTGTTTATCCTATGCTATTTTTAGCATCATTATTCACTTTTCAGTTGGCACATCTGAGCCCCATTTCATAAAAAAGTTGATATGATAGCAACTCTTGCTGGAAATGGCAATCGTCATGATGGTAATGACAATAATCCAGCTTCCTGGTTGACTGTTGCTGTGGGAAGCTAGGCTATTCCAGCAAGAGTTGCTATCTTAAACATCTTTTATGAAATAGGGTTCTAGACTATTAATAGCTGCAGGAAATAATTGCAACAGCATATTTGAGCCCATGATAAGTGTTGAAACCAAATATGTTTGAGTACATAGTACTTGAAACTACTTGCTAGATGTTTTTGCAATGGTGCAAATATACCATAATATCCCTTTGACAGTGCAACTTTGAATTTACTAGCACTTACTCATTATTTAGGCTCTAGTTTTGTCTATCATATCAATCAGGGTAAACATTTGGCTATCTGCAAAGCTGGTTTCAGAAACTTGAAATCAACTTTCACACAGATTGTCGCAACAAGCCATATTCTAAGTATCAAGTAACCCATGTGCAGGCCAATGTTAATGTCTCCATATATAATTGGAACACATGATGCAGTCAGGACAGCTTATGTACACAGGAAAGCCAACACTTGAGGGCAGCAGACATCTTTTACCATAGCAACAGAGAGCAATTGAAGGATCAGAAGAAGAAAGGGATGGTTAGAATTATGACAGTGTTTCACTGTAACAATTTCCTTATAGAGCATTATTTAACACACACAAACAAGTGAAAATTCCTCAACAACATATCTTGTTTATCTGGTTTCCTGCAAGGACACATAGTGCTCATCAATGACTGCAGGAAATGTGGGAACAACATGCTAGGCAAGTCCATAGAACACCACCTCCCCCCCCCCCCCATATCATTATCTCTTCTCACTTACAATCATGCACCAACTCTCAAGCAGAGTACGACGTTCATAGCTTGCACATCAAAACATGTTTACTTTACGAGCAGAACTGACATTGAATGAGATCAGAAGAAGTCAATGTTAGAAAATTTGCAATGCAATAGTACAATCAAAAGATGCACAGTGTATCGCCGAAGTTTGCATGCTACTCTGTGTGGCATTAAGGAGCTACCTATTGCTATACAACTTCAAAAGTACTCTCTCACACAAACATACACAAAGAACAGTAGGCATACTGTACACTGTACACTGCTTAATACTGCTTCGGCAAATGTATTTTTAGGTTATATTCCTTCCTTTTATGAGGTTCAATGTACTTGCATTGATATTATTAACTAAACTTTACACAACGCTGAATATTCGAAGATGTCATTGTCTAAATCATATTCACTCTCCATATTTTATCTACGAGGGTACATTGTTTTGATATCTGTACATATGTGTGTCCTATCAGTCACAATATCTTCATATACACAATAAAAGTAGAGACTTATTTACAAATCAAGTGTATATTAAAGCAATAAGCTAAAAATATAACGATATCACTTTACGTAAATGCTATTATTTTTTTTTTCTTACAGTTCTAAACCAAACATTAGTTCCTTTTTTTCCTGATCACTTACTAGAATGCTCCTGTACTTAGCCAGAAGAAATCATGTCCAAAGGAACTACCAATAATTTCTCAGTCAGACTGAAATATAGACTAGCCTTCTCCACATCAGGTTGTTTATTACTGGGATACATTATATCGCAACATTAAAATGATCTCAATGTTTGACCTTTGAATTCACACAGCAGTGAAAAAGTGTGATGTCATAAATCTGTGATGTGATTTCACAGCACTTCTGTATTTCTGCTACCGCAATGCACACACGGGTGCAACTGGCTCATTAATTTTCATGATGTGATTTTAGCTGCTGTCTCCTTAAGTGACTGCCCCATGTGACTGCCCCTATTTGAGCCCATATTCCATCACAACTGTAAATCTCTCCCTTTAACTCATTCTTTCAGTCAACTTTTGACAGGGGCACTCCCAAAGCTACTCATCCGTATCATTTACCAATCAGGTCACGAGAGAACGTACCTCACATAGCTCGGCACAGATTACGAATCTAAGCCTTATTAAGTCACATGCCACATAACCCCCCCCCCCCCCTTCTCTTTCTCATTGCCAACACTATCTTCTTGCAGGAAAGACGTGAAAAGTGTCAGGTGACTGCCTCCTTAGTCCACTGTAATTCCCGCTGGATCGTTTTCCCTTCTTTCATTGCAAAGAGGGATTATCTCATATTGATGTGCGTTGTCATTTGGTCATGTGACACGTATCACTAACCACTCTCAGGCTTTGTCATACATTGTTATGTAATAGCATGGACAGTGTCTGTCAGTCAGTCTGTCTATCACATACAGATATATGTCTACTGTCACAAACTAGAGGCTGCAGTGAAGCCTTAATCATACAGCTCAATAAAAATCAACGATAGAGTAACTTGACTATAACGATGGATGGGGATTATCCATGAGCTTTTTCACATTCTCATACAATTAAATTCTCATAAAATTAAACAAAGACTTCAAATGGACCAAAGCGCAAAGATGCTACGATGATAATATACTCTTCCTCCCTAAGTATGTTCATCAATATAAATCTCATCTCTGTTTACATAAATAAAACTTAAATTTCATGATGAAGGTATAGTTGCAGATCTTATCTTTGTGCCCATAAACAGAATTTTATCTTCATGAGGACAGCATATCCCTGTAGTCGCTTTTCACACACACAGCAGCCCTGCTGTGTGATTCATAATCCAGTACTGGGGAAGACGTTTCCTTACATTAAAATACGATTTGTGTCTTCATGCTAGAGTCAATGGGGTTATTAAAGTTAGTACACAATTCTATACATGAACATGCCAGAAAAGAAAGTGTATGGGCATACACTGTTAAGAATCAATTTTACCTTTTCCCAAAACTGTGCTTCCTGTAGGAATGACAACAGTCAAAAGAGTGACTACATGACAACAAAATTACAACCACTCGGAAGCAATGTTTCCCTTCAGGCTTTAGGTAATAGTCATTAGCACACAGGAGCTGCAAAAAGCTGTATACAGATTATTAAACAACATTTATTTTTCCTTTTCATTAATGCAGTTTACAAAGGCAAGAGGTAAATTCGTTATTATACAACAGAACAGTTTAAACACTTTCATTTTCACTTGTGTAAACATTTTTTTCACAAGGATGATTGCATGCGGCAAAGTCATTAACTTAACATTTTGCTCATTCATGGCCTAGTAGCTGCCCATAAGGATTTAAGATTTTTTTTTCATGGTTAGTGGGAATTGCTTCTACCTGTATTGCTATGGTATACAAAGGCAAGAGAGACAGTATATTTCCAACACCTGCAGTATTCCTGAAGAACAAATCACTATTAACATTAATATTCAAATTATGCATTGTTAGACCGCATTTCATGACAATAATTGTTAATTCAGTATAAAACTCTGATCTGAAAACTTAATCTGATGTGCTTCATGCTTGCAAGTCATCATTTTTGTCTTATCTAATCCCCCTTTTCTCTTTCTTACAAACAAGGGCATTAAGTTTGCCGCTATGCCAGTAATGATGCACATCAGCTGACTTCACTGTGAATGTGACAAGAGATGATACAGGGTATCAATTAGCATAGATTTAGACCCATTTCCTAAATGGGAAAGCACACAATTAAGCTCCAGTACAACCTGTAATACAAGCTTAGTCTTGACTTTTTAACCTCACTTTCAATAAATATAATGATTACGCTCTCTGGGTTTATTTCTAGCAGTGCTGTACAGCACATACGAAAGGAATAATTCTTTCTTTAGAGTAGGGTTACAGCTACTGATCCATAGGCCTAGTGAGATTCTTCAGATTTCAAATGATACCATAGAATCTGAATTAGAAGGATATTGATACAATGCCAAAAAACGAGTAAAGCTTGGGGATAGAGTTCACACATTTCATTTGACAAGTAAGCATTAATACATTTCTTTTGGTAGGGCCACTGAATACTATGTATCATGAGTATAAAAACAACAAAAGGCAAAACTACAGAGGAATAACATCATTCCTGCTAACCCCTATCACGTTTCTCACCAGGTGTGCCTTTGTGATTTTTATACAACAACCGTAAGCTTTTAAAAGAAAATGGCTTTATTTCAACCTTTTTTCAAGATCTATTTATCATACTAAGAAGCAATTTCCCTTATTGAAGACTTGAAAGCATGGGGATTGGGTGGCCTGATTAATTCACTACCCACTGGGGTACAATAGCAAATACATGCATTAAAGCATGCGCTTATTGGTAACGGACACCTCCAGCTGAGATCCTTCTGCTGTGTGTGTACTTACATAGAGGTCAGTGATGTACAGTGCATATAAAAAACTAGAAATGTCGCTACGGCGACTGGTGTATGCCTCCGCCATAATGCATGGTTCTCCTAATAGGTCTATAGTACAATGTCTTGACAATGTGTGATGAAAGTTTCACACAATTGGCAAAATATTAAAATGATAGGTTTGCCACAAATGTGCTGAATGTTCACTTTCCTAGAACTAGGTATAATTGGATGAATGATTAAAACGTCAGAGTGCAGGTATTTGGGGGATCTGATGATTTTTACTTGACTTTTGACCCTTTTACAAGTTTATGCATTGAGTAATTTTCAAGATATTGGGAAAAAGTATAATTTCAGTATCAAATGGTAAAATAGTATTATCTAAACCTGGCCTTTGACCTTTGACCTCACAGTTCCAAAGAGAATCACTGTTAGGTAGAACATGCATAAATATGTAAGTTTCATGATAATACCATGAGTTACTTTTGAGATATGGAGGAAGAAGTGCAATTTAGCACTTTCACTTGACATTTGACCTTTTGGCAAGAAACTTCCCACAGAATATATATTGGGTTATACATGCATACATCAAGTTAAAAAAAAAAATCCTTCAGGCACTGCATAAATATAAAGAAAGCAGTGATATTTTGAGGAGTTGACTTTGACCTTTGACCCATGACCCCCAACTTCCCTAGATAATCACTGCCCATCGGTACATGCATATATACTAAGTTCCATGAAGATACCTTGAACCATTTGCGAGATATGGAGAAAAACATGAAATTTCAACCTTTTTTTCACAAAATAACCTGTGACCTTTGACCTTTGACCCCGTGACCCTAAAATCCAAACAAAGTATTATCCCCCCAGGATATACCCTCATACCAAGTTTGATGCAAAACCACCTCACGGTTCTTGAGATATCGACAAAAACAAAACAGGATGGACGTACGGACGGACGGACGGACGGACGAACCGAAAACATAATGTCTCCGGCCACTTCGTTGGTGGAGGCGTAAAAAAAAGGTAATCCAACTTTGGAGGGCTACTATTTCATAATTGTCAGCTATGGAGAGCGCAATGTTGGTTGTGAGGAAAGAGGAACTCTTGCTCTTTCCATTGGTACCTAATTATGTTGACAAATATCATGCATGACTGAGCACATGACCTTTTAAGACAACAATGACAAATTGCCCTTTTTCAAAGTTTGAGTGTCACCTTACACACAACTCGTCACAAAAACAAAAGAATCAAAATAATTCATGGAGTTATTCGGTTTGTAAACTGCACATAAAAGATACAGGAAAAATCAAGTAAAGTTTGTTATTTTGGAGGTTTCTTAATCTGAAAATGAAATACTGTTTGTTAATCCAAAAATGAAAAGAAGATACGTACCAACTGTACCTTTGTAACTATGAACTTATTTCATTTTTGAATGAACGAACCTTTGGAATACCAAACTTCATACCATTTTTGGATGAACGAACCTTTGGGAAAGCAAACCTGATTTCATTTTCACATTAAAACCTTTCTGAATAATGAATGTTCGGAATAACAAACTTTCAGAATACGGAACCTTTGGAATAAATATTTGTAGGCACTGGCTTAACAACAGATCTGGGCATTGGGACCTGTGTTCTCATAAAAAACCCGGCCCAGTCACATAGCACTTTACGGCTTAATCATGGCCAAAACCCGTCAAAAAGTGGTCTCCCGTAAAGCAGACGATGTTGTTGGCGTTGATGTTGAATTTAAGACGAGCTACAGTCAATTTATAGACGTAGCAGGACGCCGGGAAAAATCGGAACGGCGTCTAACGCGCCAACAAGTTTTGAACTGCTCAAAATTTTAGCCCACGGACAACCACAGGCGGCACACGTGGTAAAGACATGCAACACACATGAAACACACATGATAATCCGTGTTCCGGCAGTGATTAAAACTTAGGGTTAGACGCGAAAGTTTAGCGGTCTGTCACGGGCAGAGCACGGTCATCGGACGCGCGTTACGCGTTGGTATCAAGGGAAATAGCGTATGTTTAGCGGCTTATCACTGACAAATGGATTTTTCCACGTAGATACACGTGGCTGGACGTGGTTAGCCGTGCTTAGGCAGTGCTTCAGCAGTGGAACAGCCGCCGACGGCCATACCCCGTACAAAATACGGCAAAACCAAAATTGACCAAAAATTACCACTTACGACCACGTCCACCAGATTTTCCTAACTTTTTGTACGTGATTTAGACGTGGAGTACTGTTTGACCGGGGCTTGAGATACCTTTGACCTTTGATGACAAAATAGTCAGGTGTTACAGAAGATGTGCATACGATATGTGTTTGTGTATGTGCATGTGCATGTGTATGTGCGTTTTGTGAGACTAGTCAGTAAGGGTTGTCGAGAGTGGTTTGTGGACCATGGATGGGAGCATCACCAGTGAGGGCGCCATTCTCCCTCTGGGTTTCCGAGAGAATTTCCCTCAAACATTCCCGCGATATGCACATACCGAGTAGTGACAATGTAACAGCTCATCCCGAACTATTCTCATACATTTTGTAGCTTATAACATAGTGCACAGACACTGGGCCTACCTGTGTTGGGGTTGATGGTGGCCGCGATGTGGAAGTGCAGGGGATTTCCCCCGAGGCCGTTCCGGTGCACCTTCCCGTGGTAGTAGCGGTGCAGCTCATGTTCCTTCTTCTGGCTCGGCAGTGGGATGGCGTGCTCCACCTGCTTTCGCTTTTTCCTGGATTTGGGGAGAACGTGATATGGACAGACACAGCTTGAATGATGATACATGATAGCTACGTACAAAACAATGCATGTGGTGCATGAAATTTTGTCTGTTAGTGCTCTAAAAATCAACACAATCTACACATGCCCAACAGATCTGAGAAATAGCTTTTTAAATAAGTTTCTGATCCAGGAAGTTTTCAGGCTCAAAGTGTGCATGTTCAGCCTATGATGGCAGATGATCTTTACACAATTCTTTTCTTTTTATGTCAGCATAAAATAGTGTCGAAGCTTGAATATGACACAGATACATCACAGATATCTGCATGGTATGAGACCAAAAAAAAAAATCAACTAGTCTTAAGGTGTCTTCTCATGCTGCGTTGAATAGAAACATCGTTTGAAAGCAGAAATCAATCTTTACCTCCCCTTTTACATTAATCAGTAAAGAGAAGAAGTTGTGACAGGTGAAAATCACATTATTTCCAAAGTATGGTTTAAACTACATCTGCAATGTAGAAGCTAGTCTGAAACTTGTAGTTTAGGCCATCACTTTATAGTTTTTGGAGAGGGGTTTTTACAGAGCATCATCAGAAAATTCTGACAGTTTCTATTTGTATTTCACAGAAAACAAGGTGAGAACAAAAGAAGTAGGACAACATGAAAAAAAACCACATGGTTCAGTTCTTTTTACAACCAGTTTGATGTCTCTGTTTACATTTTAATAGGCAAAGAAAAAAGGTTTCACTCTACGGTTAGAATTACATGTACCGGCTAACCCATGGCACAAATTGAAGCCTGGTATTAAAGAGCATTTGCTTCAATGCTGGCTTGGATGTAACATAAGTAATAATTACTCTGTTATTAGTAAGTGATACTGTTTGGACAATCAGGTAAAAGTTGTCAAAGGGGAGAGGGGTGTGGAATGAAAAAGAATTACTTGGGGTTAATATGAGGTATAAAATATCTTCAGTAATAAAGTCATGTCTTCTAAAGTGGAACGTGATATTCGGTTGGTAATGCAATACTCAGTTTAGACCAGGACATGGTGTCACTCTTTACACAAATGACAATTGATCATTCTGACTTACTGATGCCAACTGCAACTGAATTGCTACCTGTACTTTTCAGCAGACTCACTATAATCACTTGTAACTTTTGACTCACATATACCCTTAGACCTTTAGAAATGTGATGTCTTTGAGTGAGAAGGGTATCCAATTAACGGACTATGCTCTTCAGACATACAGTGATTTACAGTATAAGGAAACATTGAACCAGATAATGGCAAGCTGTGGAGTAATGAGCCCACACTAGACTAGCCTCCCATACAAGTAAAGTACGAATGCATCAGTCACCTCGAAGTGCATGCTTCAACCCACAATACAATTTTTGCTTGCGAGCATTCAGTCAACTCTGCACGAACACAGTTTAGGAACCAAGATTCTGCATCTGCATAATAATGGCATGCTTCAGGCCTTCACAGCATTGATATTTCAATCATCACTTTTACCTCCCAGCACCACTGGGCAAACATCTATACACTCATCAGCAAAAATATCAAATATTGAATATATGATCCTCATCCCTGAGCTGATCAAAACAATATAAGAAAACAAATACATTTACTAGTTCTCCTAATAACATTAAGAGCTAATCAAAAAAAAAAAAATTGAAGAAAAATTAATAGTTCAATAATGATTTCAGAGTAACCTTCTTCACAACGCTTCATTAAGCCTGTCATGTGAGTTGCAAATTGAGCAAATTCCCACACACATGCATAAAGTTATACCAAATGTGCAGGTCAACAAAAAAAAGAAAAAGAAAAGAAAAATAAGATTTTGTGCAATTCAGTAGAATCCTTGCAAAACATACAGTAGTTCAAAGGGTCAGGTGCTGAAAACATAATTGCATACTATGACTAATTCTGTAAAACTGAGAGATTAAGCCATTATTTTCTGCACATTCAAACTTAACTTATTTGAGTGTTTTGAATGCATTTTCAAGTTGTCTTGCTTTATTAAAACCCGATAATGAAGCATACATTATAAACATTTTCAATATTCTTTTCTCTTTTTTTTTTGGGGGGGGGAGGGGGCATCGAGATATTAAAAGCATATGAGGAAGGCAGAGTTAATTTTGTATCTCTCCAGATCAGTGCACTTTATAACTGAATCACTAGCCACACATTGCCTCATAGAGATCAGTGTCACACGTTTTTGAAAGGAAGCTTTGAGTGCCCACTGAAAGTGTCAGGACAAAGTCTTGCGGAGATCTTTCAAGGTGGCAGATAAATGTGCATTGTAGGATAGATTGTCTCTCAGCATGCATGACAATGGCATACACTGAAGATCGAAGAAGGAAGAAATCTCGACAGTCCAGGAATCAGTCATAAATACTACTAGAGTTAAAAGGAAATATACCACAAAGGTAACTTGAGGGTTTGCAAAAAAAAAGGAAAAAAAAAAAAGAAAAGAAAAGAGAGAGAGAGAAAAAACAAACAAACCTGTAGATACCCAGTGTAAAGAGTTATATTTTGTTGTGGTGGGGGGGGGGGGAAGCTGATTATGAACAAAAAAAGGGGGAGATGTCAAGAGGACATGGTACTGGTTCGTTGATCCTCTATCTTTTTTTTTTGGGGGGGGGGTGTACCTTTTTTGGTGATGTAGCATAGTTGGACATTGCATTAAATGAGCTGGATTAAAAAAAACAAAAAACACACGCACACACTTCAGTGTAGTTTAAATCTGTTGCATCACAATGAAATATTTCTGTGGGACATCCTTTAATATCACATTAATGGATAATGCAGAAGAAGAAAAAACAAACAAACAAACCCAAAACAATATTTAACCTATTAAAATAAGAGTCCCTCAAACTTCATCCTTCTCCAGTTCTGCAATGATTAAACATCAGGTAGTCAGATACACAAATGACCAGCAGTAGAAAGTAATAATGGTCAAACTCTAATACCAAATGCTGACATGCATAATAGCATCCCATAATGCAATATATGCTAAAATTTCATTCACATTTACACTAATAAACTTCATGCAAGCATGTCACAGCTCATGAACTGAATGTGCTTAAAACACACTTCACTACAGATTATGAGTGCAACCATCTGACTCAGCAATATTTTTTAAAGTACACACAGAAAAGTTTGTTTTGTAGCTTATAAACACTTGGATAACATGTATTATGATCATGAATCAGCATGTGTGAAGCTCTTATCAATTTTTTTTAAAATGACAATTTGCCTGGTACCAGTATTTATTGCAACACATGAGACTTTGTTCGGTACAGGATATCAATTGTGGTTGAAGGCATTTACACAAAACCAATCAAAATAAGAACAACTTAAAGGAATTCCATTTGACTGCTGAAAGCACATGGTGTTCAGTGGCTGTCTCCACAGAAAAATATTTGGGTGATGCAGTGACAACATTATCTACAGACAGCTTCTAAATTTGCTTCATGCATGAAATGCCACCAATTATTTGCAATTTTTCACAAGAACCATCTTCTCCTACTATAATATCACTCTACTTAAAACTAATCACGGACGTAATGTCCTGATACATTTTCCACAATTGGAGTTCATTTCTTCAGAAAGCACGAACACATACACTTGTGGTCCTTTTATTTACAAAAATATCTGAGGAGCTTGAGATATGGACATTGCAGTCATAAAGCTGTAATGACCATGACCATGTTAAATGATTTATGCACTCAGGCAGGAGCCTGTATCACTATTCACTTTTTTCTTGTTGTTGATATTGTCTAGCCTTAGCCCAAGGTTTCATTACTCTGCTGCTCCAGTTTTGCTGAATACAGCTTGTTCTCTGGACAGGTACATGTAATACCCCTTGCAGGATTCCTACTATTGAGACATTCAATTGTGATTGAGAGCCACAAAACAAATGCGGCCCACACTTCACACTACCATAGTGTTAGAGGCATTACATGCATGGCATATCAAAAGTTATGCAGGGTGCATGCCACTGGAACAAATAGAAAAAAAAAAACCTATGAAGAAAGTACAAAATAACTGGTCAGTGAATCTCTGAAACAGTGGAAAAAGGGCTTGACTATGCAAGCAAGGATCAAAGAAGTAAACATGCAGCAAACCTGGCCAGACTTTGTCAGCCATACATAATCCCTGACAATATTAGTGCACATGATGGGAAAAAAAAACATAACAAAACACAACATTCCAGTGCTCCTTTACAGCTTGCAAAGGTTCTAAGTAAAAAAAGATGACAACAAAGAACAAAGAATGATAAAAAGAAATGACTGAAGAAGTAGAATAAAAGAATTCCATATAGCAGTTTAACTGACAAATGGCAGCTTATCTGGAAAAGGAAAAATCCTGATACAATCATACAATATCCAAGCCTAAAAACAAAATCAAACAAAGATGAAGAAAAAAAAAGTTTGTACTAGAATTGGCATTCTTGTGATACCTAGACTGCATTCACTTTCACATACTTCACAGAAAAACAGACGGAAATAAAACTTTTGTCACAGTGAAGAAAAATTCAAGAAGAACCAAAATCAGTAATTTCAAAGAACAATGCAGCCTGCAACTTGCTCCTATGTGTACATGGCATTCGCCAGAAATACAGCTCTACGTAATAATGTAAAAACACAAACAACCGAAACAAAAACAAAAAAACAGGTAAACAGCAAAAGGAAGATCTTGTTGTGTGGCGGGCATATGGTTGTAAGTTTGAATTATGAGCCAAACACAAACTCATAATTGATGATTATTCTCCACTGGAATTGTTTGCAACAAAATAAGATATCACTGCAAAACTGAGAATGTAATCAAATGATTACTAAGTAAGAAACTAAAAAAGAAACTACAAATTACTGCAAACATTCTACTGCCATCTGCTGGATGAAACATTGAAAATTTGGTTAGTGTCAGCAGTAATTAATGCAAAACCTAAATGTGGACCTAATCTTATGGTGAAAAAAATATCTACATGAATTGTACAGATAATTAACAAAAAAAAAACAACAACAACCAAAGAATCAGTTTTTAAGATAGGAATAAAAGAAAATAGCAAGATAAATGAAGTCATTTTCAGTCTTTAAGATTCAGTGATTTACCAAGAGACCTACACTTGTATGTCAAGCCATTACCATGCTGTTGCTATAGCTACAAAAGACATACCATCATTCTCACAAAACTCAATGAGAAAATAATTTCCCAAATGACATGCCATTCACAAATGCTGAAAATTTCCAAACCAGGCACATCTGCTCTGTAGATTACATCACTGAGAGGTTCAAGGTACCTCTAAAACAGGCTAGCTCTCATCTCATCACATTCATTTGATTGCTTGTTGATGTTTTGTCATTGGCAACATATCTAAACTTTTTCCCCATGTGTAGAAAGACAAACACACACACAAATACCCACACGTAAACTTCCATGTATTACGCATTCATGTGAGATTTAACATGCTTTCAATCTTAAAATTACCTACATCGCAAAAATTTATCTAAACTCTATTTTTCTTTAAATTAGTTTGGTAAGTGAAACAAAAATCAAAGAGTTTGGTTAGAAACATATGAACGTTTATACGAACGTTATGTTCAGCATGTTCGTTCTGATACATTCAACACTGTTTTCTAGATGTAAAGAAGGATTTAAAAAAAAATCAGTGGTGCACTGCAAAGTTCCAAGTAAGTGATAAGAAAGCAGTGATATATTAGATGTATTGGGGGGTAAAAAATGGAGAAAACAAAAGCCAGAAAGTAGAGAGTAAACCCTCTTCCAAAAATGAAAAGTCTGAGCAAGCAGCACTACTCCCACCAAAGACCTCAACAACCCTGGATCAATTTCCTGATAGACCCACTAGACACATTTCAATCTCTTCCAGTCAAGGACTTACTCATGGCTGGTCAATGATGAAGCTGTGTGGAAATCAACCTCATCCTCGTCACTCCTGTTTAGAGTGGAAAATTAATCGGCATCCCACAAAAAACATCAACATACACATATGAAACATTTGACTACACAGCCTCTCTGCACGTAAAAGAAAGAAACTAGAAATGTCGCTTTGGCGACTGGTATGCCTCCGCCATAATGCATGATTTTCCCAATAGGTCTAGATAGTACATGTGGACACTGTGTGATTACATTTTCACAAAATTGGCAAAATATTGGAATGACAAGTTTGTCACAAATGTGTTGAATGTTCACCTTCCTTGACGTAGGTTTAATTGGATGAATAAGAGAGCATGTATCTAGGGATTTAAGGACTTTAACTTGACTTTGACCCATTCATACATTTAGGCATTGAGTAATTTTCAAGGTACAGGTGTGGAGAAAAAGTGCAATTTCTGAATTGAATAGTAAATTGTTACCATTTTCATCTGGCCCTTGACCCTAAAATTCATAAGATAATTACTTTCATGCAGGTAGAACATGCATGATATGTACTAAGTTTCAAGGTAACTTGAGCCACTTCCGAGATATGGAGGAAAAAGTTAGTTCAGCACTTTCACTTGATCTTTGACCTTTTGACCTTTGAGGCAAAAAGAGAAAAAAAAACTTTCCAGAGAATTTCTATTAGGTTACACACGCATACACCAAGTGTAAAAAAATAACCCTGCTGGCGTTGCATAAATATGAGGGTAATAGTAAAATTTTGAAGTCTTGCACTTGACCTTTGACCCCTGACCTTTGACCCCATGAACCCTACATTCTCTAGATAATCACTTCCAGTCAGTACATGTATATACTATGTTCCATGAAGATACCTTGAACAATTTTCCAAGGTATGGAGAAAAAAAAAGAAGTTTTAATATTTTAACTTGACCTTTTGACCTTTTGACCTTTGACCTTTGACCTCATGACCCAAACTTTCACCAGAGAATCTTAATTGGGTAATACATGTATACACTAAGTTTCAAGAAAATATCTTCAGGCATTCAATATATATGGTGGAAATAGTGAAATTTTATGTATTTGACCCTGACCTTTTGACCTTTGACCTTTGACCTCATGACCCAAACTTTCACCAGAGAATCTTAATTGGGTAATACATGTATACACTAAGTTTCAAGAAAATATCTTCAGGCATTCAATAGATATGTTGGAAATAGTGAAATTTTATGTATTTGACCTTGACCTTTTTACCTTTGACCTTGAGCATGTGCACCCAAAAGTTGATAGGCACAACTTCACCCCCTAATACACATACATGCCAAGTTTCATTAGGATACCTCAACAGGTTTCGATAGTTACCTTGTCCACAAAATTCATTACGGACGGACGGAAGGACGGACGGACGGACGGACGGACGGAAGGACGGACGGACGGACGGACAACCTGAAAACATAATGCCTCCGGCACCACTTCGTGGCGGAGGCATAAAAAAAAATGGAAGAAGAATGGAAGAACAGTCATAGCTTGATTGCTGACTCCATCACTGACTGCGAAAAAACAGTTGTATACTATGAGACTTTATTCACATGATTTGCATCAAGCTTCAGTAGCACTGAAATTACTCTTACAAGGTGAGCATTACTGATGATTTTTCTGAAAACTATCTCACATTCACTGAACAAGAACTTTAGAAAAAATAATGAATGCTTGCTTGCTGTACACGCTGTAATTCATCTGATATTGTGATGTACAACATTAACTTATGAGAGCACTTTTCACACACACACACAAACATACACACACACACACACACACACACACACAAATGTGGTGAATGTTTATGATAAATAGAGTGTAGAAGTAACAACACCTCATAAGAATCTCTTCCTATATCTTGCCTTTGGATTTATCAACATGTTCTGACGTTAGGCGTTTTTTTTTTTTTTTGAGTAATGTAATGGTGAGACTCAGCATTCATTTATCAACATGTTCAGACGCTAGGTGTTTTGTTTGAGTAATGTAATGGTGAGACTCAGCATTCATTTGTCAAATCTGTAAAGAGACTTCAGGTTTACAAAGTCATCTTTAACATCTGAACTTAACCAATGTGACCTATAGTATAAAGAGATATTTCCACTAAGGTGTGGCTGAAAAAAAAAGAAGAAAAAGATTGAACAAATTTACAGATCACCAAATGGGTTATTCCACTCCTCTCCCACACCCAGGTTTGAGGTTATGACTATTCTTGAATGCACAGGAGTGCTCCTACCATGCCCTTTCCCCTACCCCTCCGCCCTCCTCCAACAGAATGGATCAGCACACTAACTTTGCACCCCTTGTACCTGGGTTTGATGCTGAGGCTGAACTGGGGTCTCTTGCTGGAGGCATGCTCCTTGGAGTTCTCCACATGCTGGCTGTACTTGGAGGAGCCCTTGGATGCGGTGGTGTCCGGTAGGAGCGTCTCGCACCACAGTCGACAGATGTTGTCTCGACATGATGTGACCAGGACGTTGGCCACAGCTCCACTGAGAGGGGATGAAACAAAGGGATAAAATTCCAATTAAAATGGGAATTAAATCTAATTCATTGTAGCACCACACACTCTCGATGAGGGCCATCTGATAAAGGACTTATCATATCACAGTGATAATAACTACTGCAAAACCAGAAATTTAATCTGTGCGCATGAAACTTGCAAAATTTGCAATGAGCCAAGATTTGCGATAGCAAAAAGTGTGAGAAATTGTTTGTCTAGACAATGCAAAACATGTGAGTGGCACTTTGTGAAAGTTTCATGCTGCAAAAAAGGCTGCTGGCTCCTATTCACAAAAGGCTCGTGCTACAAATATTTCCTGTTTTACAGTGTAGCAACAATGAAATTGGCAATTGGCAGATTATTTAAACTTGCTTTGCTCTCAACATTGCTGAATAATGGTAAGCTGCTACTTTACATGGTTATTGTTGATTTCTATGCTACAGGGTCAAGGACACCACCTCCAATCCAGTGATGGCCCATACAGCACATGGAGGACAATATTCCTTAATCTAACCCATTGAGAACTGACTGATTTTGCTGCAACACGCATTTCCCATAGACATCTGCCCAAGTATACTTGGGACTTGTCTTCAATGGGTTAATATGTGAAAGTACCCTCTACCCGACAGATACAACTTGGTTTCCTTTAATAGCCATGGCTCTAGGGGGGGGGGGGGGGGGGGGGTATTCAACTCAAGTGAATGACCACACATTTGAATCTGTATTTGTTCCCAAAGGGACAGGGTTCCACATGTTCTGTTGACAAATGTACAGCACCTAAAGTGTTTGTGCTCCATATAAAAGGATGGGGTGCTTCTCATGCACTCCTGACATAAATGGATGATAACGTGTACTGTCACATTCATCAAACTTTCTGAAACACCATGACAAAGGGTTGAATGGAATACAGTCCATTTTTGTGTGTGTGTGTGTGCAGTAAACACATACATGACCTCTGACATACATGTAGGTATGACGCTCTACAGGACACTTCTGAGGCTAATACTTTCAAATTCTTTCTCTCAGCAGAAATACACAAATAAAAAGATTAAAATAAAAACAAAACAGCAAAGGTAAATATCATCTAACTTCATCATGTCCACCCAAAAATATTGACAAGAAAAAATTGTGCTTGCAATCAGGCCTCAAGAAACCATTTCATATTCATCACTATCAATGACCATGGCTATCCAAAAATACAACCCTTCAAAGTCTCGTCTATTTGTAGACGGTCATCGTCAAGCTCCCGATAATGATCAGTTGCATATATCGGTTGACCGAGCCGCAAAGATCTTTATCACTGGCATTTTCATCATATTTCCATCTTTCATCCGGCATACTTCATCGAGGCACGGTGCAGGCACTAGCGTGTGAGCTCCTTCGCTCCTCCCCCCCCCCCCCCAACAGGATGAATTCTGACAGGATGCTTTCACTCTCAAACAACTTGCCACGGCACATCCTCCGATGGAGGGGACACGGAAGCATGCCTCCACCAGGAAACAATCATTAGCTATATGTGCCTTGAAGATTGCCTGATGAATGATCTGCAGCACACAGCTTCATCTAATCCACCTTGTGCATTCAATGTCTGTAATCGACTTGTATTACTTTTACTTTGAGGGGAAATATGATGTATATACTGACAGATGCCTAAATATATCCATATATCTATATCTATTCATTAAATTATCCATCCCTCTATAGCTCCTTATCGCTCTCCCTGTCATTATCTCTCGATATTTATATATACTTTTAATAGATACATAGATATATGGATAGACAGGCACTACATCACAACATACGATGTATTTATCCATATATAGAGAGAGATTGGTAGATAGATAGGTATAGATAGATCAGATAGACAGATAGACAGACAGACAGATAGATAGATAGATAGATAGATAGATAGATAGATAACCAGAAAGAGAGAAAGATGGATAGATAAGGTGGTAGATGCTTCCATGTTGGTCCGATGCTATCTTCATACTAGAATAGCTGACCTTGGATAATGTAAGTGTATGAACGGCACTATCTTAGTTGAAAGTTTTATATTCTCACTTCAGCTGATAACCGCAGGCAAATAAAAAACCACTCTCGTTGAGAAAGATTCATTCACCCCACACTGTAACATACTACATGTTTTCCTTTTGCTTGTTGCTACCTTGGATAGAACTGTGACTTCTGCACAAGTGTAATGTAAATTTCATTTCAAGAGGACTTCTCACAATGAAATCCTGAGATGTACATTACAATGAAAATCAAATTTCCTGGCAATGAATCCCCTATCCTCCTCCCCCCCCTCCCCCCCTCCCCCCCTCCCCCCCTCCCCCCCTCCCCCCCCCTCCCCCCCCCCCCCCCCCCCCCGGCAATCGACTTGGCCATTCTTGTCTCACCTTAGCATGTACTTGCTGGTCTTCCTCCAGGAGAAGCCAGTGACCGCCCTCGGGTGGGCGATGTAGATGAAGCTGTAGCTCTCGGTCTTGTTACTGTCCTGCTGGGTCCCCTTGTCCTGCGGGCCCAGGCCCAGGTTGGGGTGCCGGTTCTGGTACCAAATCTTCACCAGCCTATCAGCCTGATGTGACAGGGGATCAACCAACATGATTTCAATTCAAGATTTTCACAGCATCTCTCATATAATAGCATGTGTGAGAACTGCTATATGTAACAATGGCATTTGTGTATATACATATATATATATATATATATATATATATATATATATATATATATATATATATATATATATATATATATATATATATATATATGTTTATGTATAGAGTAGATAATTCATTCAAATATAGAAGTAATTTGTTATGATACTATCACACAATCTATAGGAAAATGAAGATTTTATATGGGGACCAGTGGTGATGAGTCACATGGCATTTATTAGAGTGACAGTATAATCAAAATACAAGGTGTGTGAAGGAGTGCCATACCATAAAACTTGACTTATATGACATTGATCAATGAAAATGCTGAATGAATATTGACAAGGTTTTTGGTGACTGTATCGATCATTCATACATACGTATCAAGCTGGAACAATGAGGAGATCTTCATATCACAGTACATAGAACTTACACGATACTTACACTTACACGATACATTTGCATGTTTCCTGTTTATTGTCATATTTCTACTCTGAGTCACGAGATCAGGAGTTTTATGAATATTCATGAAATCTCTTGCCAATCCCGTGACACTTGGCAGCAGCATGAGCAGTTTCACAATGTCTTGGGGAACTTCTGAAATATCAAAGGCATAATTTACCATTTGTAGATGAAACAAAAACCCAGCATTAGTGCTTTAAAAATAGTTCTGAAATGCGAGTTGGGATAGAAACAACCACTGAGTAATGTTAAGTATTGTTAAAGATACAAAATGTGAACAATAGTTAAGATAAAAATGTTTCCAGACTAAACCACCTACAGTAACGGTTTATTGAGAAAAATACAGATATCTCCTCGTTATTTTAGGCTTTATTAAAAAAAAAAAAAAATTATATGACAGGATGTTTTGTGACACAACAGACCTACACATATGCATTAAATGTCATATCTTGAAAATTTTTCAAATCACTGTTCCCAAAGGGAAACTGGACTTTTACAGGGACTCAACTTTCAATACGACCTACCTTGCCCGCTGATGCAAAGAACTGGCCATCTGAGGAAAATTTGAGGTGGTAAATAGCTGTAGCAGTCCTGAAAAAAGATGCAGACACAAGAATGTATAAAAGCATAATTTCTTGAAGTATGAAGATAATTTGGAACATCATGCCAAAAGCAAACCACAAATTTTACTCCCTTTCATGACTAATGAAAAGATGATATCAGAACACAAATGTGCCTACAAAATTAATGCAAGCAGTCAGATTATAACAAAAGATATAAGCGATCGATATTTTATACTGTAAATGACCACTTACCAGTAAACGGTAACTTACTGGTTCTTTGGGAAGTTGAAAGAAACACAAAGTCAATCTAGTGCCACAATAGCTATGGTCCATTAGATGGTAAGAGCTCAAATAGACTTGCTTATGCTGTCATGATTTTGTTTCAGGTTTGATAGACACATGATCAAACACAAACGGGAAAGGTGTGTGGCCACATTCTCTGGAAACATATTTTCCCTCAACTAATTTTCACTCACTATAACAGTACTTTAAGCATTGTGGGACTGAAATATAATCTTCTATATCCTACTATGGCTGAAAAGAGATATCAATATGCCACATTTTCATGCATGTTTTCCTACTGCTGTTGTTTTATTTTCCCCTCTTTATTTCTCTATCTCCCTCTGTTCCTCATTCACTTGACTATAGGATCAAGTACTTTGTCACACTTTCCTTTCTTTATTACCTCTTACTCTTTGTTTTTGCCAGCATTGTTTTGTTTGTTTGTTTGGTGTGTTTGTATGTGTGTGTGCAAACTAACTAAAAAGTTGTGAATGGATTTGGATGAAACTTGCACGAAAAGCTGATAATGACACAAGGAACAGATAACTAAATTTTGGTAGTGATCCAGGAATTTTTATGAATTTTTAAAGGATATTTGAAGTCTTTTGATGGAAAGGGTCAATGAACTTGGGACTTAAAGATGCGCATAGTTGAGGTTTGCATATGTGCTCTGAAGCGCGTGCTTTGCTCAGGCAAGGCGCTGCACAGCTGGAAGCTGATGACATAAACGAAAGGCTCCTACAATGTATTTGACGAAATTGGGCATCATTTTCAGCATGCATACATGTATGGGTGGAAATCACTGATCTCTATGGAAGAACAAGATCAAGTGGTGGAAATGAGCTGCTTGACGGAGGTCTGCACTCTCAGAGTGCTTCTCTAGTTTTACGTCTGCTGCTCTATCCCCCCCCCACCCTTCACTCTGTCCCTCCTGTCTGTGACCACCTGTTATTTTGCTTTCATCCTTCTCTCTCATTCTTCCATTTAATTTTCCTTTTATCACTTTAGAGATTTCTACCCTATTGAGCACCTCTAATTCCTTTTCTCTCCTTCTCTGAATCGACCAATCTAACTCCCCATCCATCTGTCTATCAATCAATCATTCTATCTGTCTATCTGTTTACTTATCACACTACCTCTATCTATTTAGAGCTCCCCCTCTCCACCACAGATCGCCAAAATCTCACCAATCACACCTTCTCCATCTCTCCGCACTTCATCCAAGAGGGGAAGAAAAAAACAAAACAAAACATAAGCAAACAAAACAGAAGAGCCCCTTTGGCCCTTCTCAATCCTCCTCCTGCGCTGCTCCCGATGAACCCTGGCATTTTGATCTGGCTAGACGCGCTACTCTCATTTGCAAGTCTCGATTCATCACCGAACCGATTCAATGTTACTCCGGCCAAGACTGCAGTTGGTATCTCAAAGGTTCCAAGGACAAGTAATAGAAGATGTGTGTCACTGCCCTCGAGCACACACATGCAAACACTCCTTCCTGCATGTTCATGAAATTTCCTCTCTAATACAAAACTCTACTTCAACTTGCCTCACAAGGTTTAACTGATCCCCCCCCCCCCCCCCGTCAATATCAACAACATCATAGTTCAGAGATACTGATTTCCAGCGATGTGTACACATAGATATACACAGGAGGAAGATCAGTTTACACATTAAAACATTATTTCTGAGTCAACTCATGCACATTTGTTACTGTTCACATCAGCTACAGTGTATATAGAGTAGTCCCACAGCTTTAAAAATATGTGGGTTAGAAGATATCCTTGCATATTATACATCATTTGGGTGCATTAAACAGTCAACATTTCTGGAACAAATGGCGGAGGGGGATGTAACATTAGTTTATCTTTTCCAATTTTTACTTCACATCCTTACTAGCTCAAATTATGACAGAAAATATTTCAGAGTAATTGGATCTGAAGTTCTATGGACATCTACAATCTCTCTGCAGCAGCCATTATTTTGCATAGATGAAATTGAATTAACCTTTCAGTGAGAAATACGATAAAATGGCAAGTTCCATCCATCTCCTACATCAGAGACGATGGAAAACACCAGGACAGAAGCCAGAAGGAAGCTGTGAAAGCTTACTGACTCCACGTCCGACCCTTAAAGACCTAATAAAATGGTTTAGGCATTTTTTTCTCAATGATGTAATAATATTAAATGTTAAATTCTAAGTAATTCTATGGTTGTGCGGGGTTTTTTACTGTTCTGAATTTTGTTCTATATTTGTTAACATACTGGATGCAATTTCCTCGGTTTTGGAAAACTTGCTATACTTTCACCGCATGCGGCGCACTATAACTTCTAAATTGTGATGACGTCTAAGAACGGAGTCGTTCACGACCAGTCTAGCCGTAGCCAGCGAGCTGGCAAGGCTATGCTAGCGCAGCGCAGCGACAGCCGGCGCGCGGCCGGCGCGGCGGCTGCACTGGCTAGCGCTGGCGGGGGAGCGAGCTAGCGAGCGCATAGCAGGTGCTGCGCTGCACTATTGTCATTGGCTAAGCCTTTAGACAAAAGAATATTTAATGAACTGTATCGGATTTAATACTGCCAATAATACATGCAACTGTGGTACGCTTGGATATCCATTATTTTCGGCAAACTCGTGAAATAGGCCCCACCACTGCGTGTCTGTAGGGTTGGACCTACTACTAATCGACCGCCTAATGTTTATTTGCTTGATAAGAATATTTAACACTGAAATTCACGTAAGAAACTTGACCTACGTGATTGAGAAAATCCAGCTCTATCAAATGCCGTTGTTCCCTTTTCGATTCGAAGTTTCAGTGCAAAAATATCGCCGACGAACTTGCGTGGCCTCGTTTCAGCTCCCCGCGGTAAATCGCGTTTTTAGGATCGACCGCTGATTTTGCATTGACAATGCACGTAAACCGAGTTGTATTGAACACCGTGTTGTACGAAGCTTTTTAGAAGCCTTTTAGAAACTTCCATAGACATTACATTGTGCTGTCATTACGATTCGGTGAAAATATTCATTCGAAATTTTGTCCTTGATTAAAACCATTAATGAACAGTGAATTATCGCGTTTTCCCACACCATCCTAATCTACATTCAAAGCCAATCCATTTTTATGTGCTTTGCGCGCAGAAAAGTGCGTACTAAATGTTCAGTGCGCGAATTATACGCGGTCGGTTTCAATAAGGGTGGTCGATATGTAGTAGGGCTACTATACTAATAGTAATACTACGGCGACTCGCCTGTTTCAGCCCCACCGTGTGGCGTTCATCTCGGTAGGTAAGCACGGCGGTGGGGCTGCCTTCCACAGTGAATACTCGTGAATGCGGCGAAAATGACTTCATAATATAGCCCTCGGCTCGACTAATTTAACGGCCAGTTTAACCATAAATACAACCCTACCTAACCCTAAACCCTAGGAGGACCTACCCTTGCTTGCTATAAACGCACGGGTACGGTGCACGCGTGACTGCGGTGGGGCCTATTTCACGATAGCCCCACCACCACTGCGTGTCTGTACTAATACTACGGCGACTCGCCTGCTTTATAGGCCTAGACCTACTCGTGAATCCAGCCCCAGGATCGGTCACGGCGTTTGGGCTTCCTTCCACAGTATGATTTTTAGCATAAAACAAAAACTACTCGACCAAAATTGACGATCATTCTTGGTATCGTTTTTCTTATAAAATGACGCATCTAAATTACTGATCATATTGCAGAAACTGACTATGGGAAACTGGTTAACGTGTTAGGCTTTTTTTTCTTTTTTTTTTAGCCACGACCCACCCTGTAACAACATATCCCCCTAACCGTTAATCGTTAGAGTGTAGCCTCTGTACTACTACCAAAGATTCTGCTATTACTACTTACTAGTCTACTAGACCTAGTGCCGTAGTGGTAATAGTACACTACTAGTAGTAGTACTAGTAGACTACTACTACTAGTAGACTATTATAACTACTAGTAGACTGCTACTAGATCTACTACTAGACTACTACTGGTACCCAGTGGTAGTTTAACTTGTAAGCGCCGGCCGACGGGCCAGGCCACGGCCGGGACGCTCCCGCTTGCTTGCTGCGGCCGGAGTAGCCGCTCACTTTGTGAGCGAGCTGGGCCTGTTCTTCTAATCTACTTACTAGACAGTTACAGCTTACAATGTCAGTCATGTAGAATACAGTGTATCCTTTCTAACGTTAAACTATATGGGGGCATACCAGACATACCACTCTGTATTTCCCAGGCGATCGTTTCCGTGAGGTCTATTCTCGGGATTGGTGCCATGTTCATACGCTCTTGCACTGGCAGCGGGGGAGATGCAGCTGGTTCATATCGGTAAGGTGCAGCCCCACGATAACGTTCTGGTTCATCGGCTGCCTCTCCCTCCCCATCTTCCCCTTCAACTTCATGTGCCTCCTCTTCCTCTCCGCTATCGTCAGAGCTGCAGTCTCCATCATCATCATCAATGTCGTATTGTCGAAGTTTACCCATATAGGCCTAGGGGAAGACATTATGCTCGAGGTACCAGGTATCTGTGCAAGCTATTAACCAGTGATAATGTACGCGGTAATGCGTACATGTCGACAGTCAGTGTGTCGACCGGGAGCGCACATCCCGCGGGGCCCGGGCCTGGCCGGGCTAGCTATCGTGTACGCGCGTGTACCAAGCTAGTAATCTGAGTGCTTGTGCTGAGCGGCGTCTGCTAACTGAGCACAACTCCGTGCTTATACGTCATCAATCGGTTCAGGGGTGTTGGTCACGTGACTATCTTTTTCGCAAAAGCTGCAACGGGGTCCTCCAAAAATGTGATATTTGGGGGAGTTTCTAGAAGCAATGAAAACCGGAACGACACTGACAACATATTAACATTGATAATCATGACATATATTTTACATTTCTTTTGCATATTAAAAAATTTTGCAAGCATTTTATTAGGTCTTTAACTCTTAGCTTGCCAGAGTCACAATTGTGCTCCATGTAATACACACAAATTCCATACAGTACCAATCAGTCTGGCATGTAAAGAGTTAAGAGCTGAAGATCATGGCTGCCTTCAGTTACAGGTGGCAGCCCACTCAAGAATTGCATCAATCATGGGGGCGTGACTCTAAGAAAAATACCGGTAGGCAGATGACACCAAATATTCGCATGGTGTTCTCATCACCTCAAAATCATACCTACAGCGTAATACTTCTTCAGTGCGTGAAACAGATATTTGCATCATCTGAATAGCAAAAACACAAACAAGCAAACCCCCCAAAACATGTTAAACTCCCTGAGATATTTTCACTCTCATTTGGTACTAACCCCTTGAGCTCTGCTTTTGTTTTGTTTTTTATATTCTGATTTCAAATGCCTTCAAGGAATGAAATTGAGTGGAAAAAGAAACGGAAAAGAAGTGACTGCTGGAGAAAACTCTATTGCTATTGATGTTTATATCTATTTGCAGGTTATATTTCACTGGACCTTCTGGCTAGAAGTGGAAATAAAAGAAGAAAAACAAGTGTAATATCCTCAGGATTCATACATCTGTCCACAGATGAAAAAGAACAGGAATCAAGTGCCAAAGAGAGGCTGCTTCCCCTGACATGGCACCAACACTTATGACATCAATCCTACGACCTTGAGACTTTCCATTGTCCCTCTAGTCACATTGAGGGGTTTCAGACTTACAAGAGAAACTCATTTCAAGTCACTTTTCTGTAATGTTTCTTTAAACATGTTGAAAAGCAAAGAATTTTCAGCAATAAAAGCTATTTCTCACTGATGGCCAACTGCACGTTGCTCCATACAATGGCTGAGTAGTGAACTCTAGTGCCTGCCATCAAACTAAATATGTCCCTGTCAGGTAACAGAAGTGACTTTAAGGTAAAGCTGGGCTCCATCTCTTCAATCACACCTTGAAGTCTAACCATTCAGACTGCAAACACGCACCCAGAATTTAGGAGACTTAGTATGGAAAGATAAACCCCTCTGGATCGCAACTTACTGAACGTGATTTGAGACTCACTTGTTTGTTTGCGAGAAACATGTTTCAAGAGTGCTCACCAACATCCAAAAAAAATCATAACTTTAGTAGCATGAAAGATGTTGCCAAACAAACTAATAGTGGTGTTCTTGTTGAAAGTGTGAAAGTCCTCATTGCTTGTGCAGTGACACACTCTGATTCATCGACTCAAACAATTCAAATAGCAAACAGGAGAACATGTTTCATCACCTCCCTCTTATTGCTTTCTAAGGCAGATCAAAGTGAAGGCCAAGACATTCGAGGGAAACATCACTCCATGCAGATGCAAAAGTGATGTTATTTATATACAATAATTAGAAATGATTCAAGTTCGTATGCCAATTGTTGAAAGCAATAAAACATATAAATTAAAAAAAGTGAAAACTTTTGCAAAATCACTTTTTTTTCGTATTGGACTGATTTCAGTGAACTTTCCACATTATAATTCTGCAGATTAAAGTAATTTTGTGTAAAACTTACTACAATTAATGTATGTCCTAAAATATTCAATTTATCATATTCAAGATGGCTCTGTCTGGTGTGAAAATTTGCAAAAAGTTTCTATGCTGTGATATATCCCGTGTTTACAATATCGCTGACCTTCATAAATACAAAACAATCAAACAGTAAAGTGACAGCTTAATCAAAGTCAGAGAGAAATGGAACTGCCCAAAAGTGATCAGACTCAGCATGAAGGGGAAAAAAATTACAAGACAGTTACAGTACAGATATAGAAGGGTCAATGGTTAAGGTCAAAAGTCATAGAATTTTGGCTGAGAATGCCATTTTCCAGTCATACCTTCATCTAGGATTGTCTTTAAATATGGTAATATGTGGTAGAAAATTAATAGATATACAATTTATTTAACAAGAGACCCGCGTGTCTAGCGCTCACCTGTGTATCGCAAGTTCACCTTTCACGCAATCACTAATTTAAATTATTCACAGCTCTACTAAAATTTGACTAGGCATTCTCAAGCAGAAGATGAAAATGTACAATAAGGACCCAATTTTTTTAAGATTCCTTCATTTGGGGGGATTAGGGGCCCCCTGGGGCCCTCTGGGTAGGGCATGGTGCCCATTTTGATAAATTGAGATCCTGACCCCCTAGGGATGCTACCTGCCAAGTTTGACAAAAATCCATCATAAGGTTTTCAGGAAGAAAATGAAAATGTACAAATCAAGCCCCCATTTGGACCTTCTCAACCCCCCCCCCCCCTGCCCCCAAGAGGGGCACCCCTGGATCTGCTATTAACAAACTTGAAACTACAGTCATTAATGTACTCACTCAGAGTATTATCTTAGCTCTATAACTTCTGATTCTAGAGAAGATTTTTAAAGATTCCTTCATTTTGTGGGGTTTGGGCCCCCTGGGGGCCCCCTGGGTGGGGCATGGTGCCCATTTTAACAAATTGAGATCCTAACCCCCTAGGGATGCTACCTGCCAAGTTTGGTGAAAATGGATCATGGGGTTCTCAAGAAAAAAATGAAAATGTACAATTTAGGCTCCATTAGGATCCCTCCCCACCCCCCTCCCCTGGGTCCCAAGGGGGGCACCCCTGATTCTGCCATGAACAAATTTGAAACTACAGTCATCGATGTACTAACTCATAGTATTAACTTAGCTCTATCACTTCTGGTTCTAGAGAAGAAGATTTTTACAGATTCCTTAATTTTGGGGGGTTTGGGCCCCCCTAGGGGACCCTGGGTGGGGCATGGTGCCCATTTTAACAAATTGAGTTCCTAACCCCCTAGGGATGCTACCTGCCAAGTTTGATGAAAATCGGTCTTGGGGTTTTCAAGAAGAAGATGAAAATGTAAAAAGTTTACGCACGACGGACGACGGACGACGCACAACGCACGACGGACGCCAGACGAAGGGCGATCGCAATAGCTCACTTGAGCCTTTGGCTCAGGTGAGCTAAAAATGCAATGACAGGGATGAATGTCGAAGGTCAGGGTCAAAGTTTGCTGCATTTTTTGTCATCATAGTAAGAGAAAAAAAAAGGAGATAAAAAACAAGAGTGACTTGACGGCTCTTCTCAGACGATCTTCCTTCCGCTTATCTCAATTTGATCCACTGTCTGTAAATCAGTCTAAAGTCATAGTTTCTCCTTACTTACGATGTAGCCAATCAAGTTTTGTTTAACCCCTCAAATAAGCCTTTGAGGTCTTTCCAAGCTCTTGAATAAAATCTGACAAATTAAATCAGTTTTGATAACTGACTTTCAATCTTTGACCTTGCCCTTTGATCTTACCCCTTGACCTCAATACCTCCAAGTAAATGCAATCCATATTCTCAAGATACCATACATTACACAGACTGATCTAACTAAGATATATAGTCCTACTTATCACACTAACCCAGTGTAATCATTATAAATCATACACACTAAAACCTGTGGGTCCTTTTATCACCACTAAGTGGCAGTGGTCTTAAAAATAGCAAGGATCTATCATGACTTCCAAGAGAGTTTTCAAAATAATCTAGCATTTATCCCTCTTCAATGACATAGCAAAGAGAGATTAGAAAGCAATCAACAAGTGATGTGCAGTCACTCTGTGTGTAGCTTGTTACAGGAATGACTCTAGGGCACTCTCGAGGAATGTCTTAATTAGTGAAATTAGATCCCAAGACATAATCTAGCTGTCTTCTCCTCCTACCTGTTCACCTCTTCACACCGACATTCCAATGGGTGATGGCAGCCATCATGACTGCCATATCAGCAATAGTTTTCTTTGGGGAAGCAATTAATTATATCACCCTACACTGTCTTATTCTATACAGTCTGCACTGTTTTTTTTTTCTTCTAATAAGAATAAGTATTATGTAAATGAGTCACTTAAAATTTGCTATCTACCCTGCACATATACTGAATATCAATACTGTTAAAATAGATACAAACATAGAATGAGACAAATTATAACAATCTGAAGATCACTGTGCCATCCAATATGGCAATCTATTACTGCAAAAGTGGAAATTTTTGCAGTGTTGAAGTTTTTGCGCATTTTTGCCCAACCGGAAACTAAACGTGAAAATAAAAGCACGCAAATATTTTTGCTTGCCATAATTTAGGTTCCAGTAGTTGAGCTCTTGATTCTGCGGAAAAGTCATCTCACCCGGCTGAGTGCAAAAAATTACTCCCGCGAAAATATCCACTTTTACAGTACCCCATAAAAATAGCCATTTAAAAAGTGACATGGTGACAATATCTCAGCCATTCTTATTTTGAAATAAAGCAAATTGGTAAAAAAAAATGCTTAATTTGTATATTAAAATTTGTGTCATTTTCTCTAGAGATTCATTGTTCCCCTGATCGTGTCCTTACTTCCTGTCAAAAGGTCAGTGCTTTCCAGAAAACTGAATTGGGTTGGGGCAGAGTGCTTGTATACATGCCATATATAGCAAGTCTAATTTTTCATGAATGGGGACTTCCCCACAATTTCACAAGCGGTTAAATTCTCAATCTGGGTACAGAAATGGACGGAGAAATGTACAAGTGCATGTCGCATTTATATTTCGCAGGTTGCTTAAATTTGCAAATAGCACCCAACTCGCAAAATCCCCAAAACTACAAACCCTGCAAAATATATGTCATATACATACAGCTTTGCTTACCCACATTTGTGCTTGTCAACACTCGTAAAACATCAATATCATCAGGGTTCCAAGAAAGCCATAAGGGAAATATTCTTTGCATTGTAAACATCTTAGTAGGCAATTTTATTCCCAAATCAGGGAGGCTTTTATGCTCTTTTTTTGTCAGGATATTAAGAATCACAGAGACTTGGCAACCCTGCCACACTATAAAGCAGGGATAACCATCTCTGCCACGGATCATGTCCTAATGCACAGGAATCATAAAATAGTAATGTATCATGTGTACAGACAATGCGCATGCACATGAGTGTACTATGCACATCACACCCATTCTGAATGTGGACTGGTCACCTAACATATCTTTTCCAGACCTAGAATCTCATGATTTTGAGTTTTTAAACAATAAAATGAAATAAAATAAAATATGCATGTTTGAGCAAAGAGTCCAATCTATTCCATCAAAGAGACTGTTCTATCATGACGTAAAAACAGTGGGTACTGGAAGAGTGTTTTTGCTTAGAAGCAATCACTCACTTCACCAGCCTACCTAAAATTAACACGATTTGAAATGATTTTTGTGTTTATGTGTGCAAAATGATGCATGAAACTATAATTCTTGTTTGTGGGGACACACACAATATCACTGTACTATTGCATTCTACATCATGATGTGATACTGGGCCCTTCTTGATTTCATTTTTCAAAACCCTCGCAATGATTTGCTTCTCGTAGTATGTGTGTGTGTGTGCACAATTTTTTTTTCTTTAAATCCCATGATCCTAGGTCGTAGGTGAGGGTGCACAGGGTCACACTCCGGTCCCTGCTTATAGTATGCATGCGGGGTCCAGAAATTTGACAGTCTTTTCTTGCAGCCAATTGAGTATTTTTTTTTTTTCCGGGGGGATGGTCATATGTGAATAGTAGTGAATAACATCAATATTTCCATTGTGATCCAAAATCTGTTACCTCTTGTGTGTGAATGTGCCATTTTATATCTCTCCAAAAACTAATGAAAGCCCAGCAGCCATTAAAAAGTGATGATCCAATAGGGAAAGCACCAAAGCATGAAAATCTGACCTTTGCATTTTTCACTGGCTCATGCGACATGCCCGAAGAAGCACAAGAGTGTCAAAATGAAAATATAATACGCCCTGCACTGGCCTACTGGGATGAAACTGAATCCTTGCAATCTCTGGTGAATCCAGATAATCATCAATAATTCTGTACGAATGTATAAAATTACAAATTACACATATAATATATCGTAGCATAATAAAGTTGCCATTAACAAGTATATTCTCCCATGCAAACATTTTCTCAATATAAGTAGTGGGGGACAATAGGAAATTCCTCAGATTTTCAAAAATTTTCTTATGAATAAAGCCTTCCACTATTTCTTTCAATTGCCTCTTAATAATAATAAAAGAATAAGATAATAGAATAATAATAACAATAATAATAATAATAATAATAATTAAATTTTTATTATTATTATTATTATTATTATTATTATTATTATTATTATTATTATTATTATTATTATTATTATTATTATTATTATTATTAATATTATTATTATTAATACTATTAATATTATTATTATTATTATCATTATCATCTTTTTCCAGTGTTGATATTACATTTTTACGATGAATCAAATATCATGACCTATTGAGGTCATACTGTAATACCACATCACTCTCATTGCTGTCACCGTTTGAGATTTAAAAAAAATGCTCCATATATTTCCACAAAGGAAGGAAGCTTTATGTAACTTGACATATTGGTAATAGTCATTTATTAATTTCTTCCCATGCAATGAAGGAAAGTGTTATGCAACATTACATCCCCCCCCCCACACACACAACACTCACTGAGTTTACTGCATGCACCTGGATCTTACAAAGTTAGCCCTACACAGCCATGTTATAATGACTGTCATTCCAAATGACAGCAATCATAGCAGCCATGCAAACACTTATTCTACCATCCCAGTCTGATTCCCTCTGTGCCCATGAGGTCCTAATTTGGCTAACTGGATATAAAGGCAATTGACACTCAATCTTGAGGTTTTCCATTCAAATCTGTTGGCAGCTACAGTATTTCCCCTTGGCAAAGCACTGATCCTCATTGCTTAGTCCTTTGGAAGGAATCACCGACATACAGGCTTCAGTCATATTGTAGCTTGCTCAGAAATATTTCATCGCTTTTTTTTTTATCAAGTATGGAAATATCTAACTCAAACAGGCAAACTATTTGAAATAATCATAATGACTTACATTTAATATCCCATTGATTAATGCACCACAACTAAATTAAAGATTAACATCTAGAGGCTGTATCACAAGGAATTAAACCACCAAACTATTGCCCCTACTATGCTCACAGCTGCTACCAGCAAAATGTTCGATGTTTCTTGAAGTTTTGTCTTTACTGGGGCTTCTTTTGCTTGTTGCAAGAAATGCTGATCAAATGATGTGACATTTCTTTTAATATTCAAAGTCATTTCATACTAATATCAACTTTTTTTCCACATTAAATTCTTGCTATTAAACACTATTTCAAAGCCTGGCAGAAGCCATTATCTGATAGCACTGACAACTGCTATGCCAAGTGGGGTGTCACATGTATGGATGCTTGATTTGTACAACTAGGTCTGAATGCTTAAAAATACATGCAGAGAATGCCTACTAACATTATCAAGTACACTCAATTGTTATTTTGGATATAATACATTTTGAATTTTATACCTTTAACACTGCCCCAAACAACAGCACTATGCTACATAGGAATTTTACTGTTTCATTCTCTTTACACCATTCCCAAGTTAAAACATGTGAAAAGCCAAGATTCCATTGGCATGACACGCTATCTGGGAATATACAATACACTGAGCAAAATTTAGAATTCTGCTCTGAAAATGCCTTTCAGTATCACTCTTCTGTATTTGAGTTTGTTCGAACTGACTACCCTGGGCATAACAGCTATAAAAGAAAAGTGCACATCTATTTTATCACGTAACCTATTCTGGTGAGCCCAAATATAATCCAAGAAATCTATCCCTGTCTCAAGCATACGCTAGATATCTACAATCAGCGTGAGTCAGCGTGGACAATGCTCGAAAAGCTGCAAATATGATTATCGAGTGCAGGTTCTCGTGCCAACGTTCATTCGGGACCTTGAGAATTCTTGAAAGTTCTCTCTCAACAACTTCACAAATAGACCGTGTAGTCCTTCCCTCTCTATTCTCTGATCCTTGAGGGTAATTGGAGTTCGATGCAGAGATACAGAAATACATGCACCGTCTTCGGGTATCCTTATCTTGTTGCGGGAAGAAATGAATGGGCAACTGCTCCGCTTGAGAGCCAATATTGGGGAGTGGAATGAAGCTACGATATAGGAAGGATGTTTAATTATTTCCTCTTCTCAATTTCATTCACCATGCTATACTATCCTATCTATCCCCCTTCTACCTCCCCCCCCCCCCCTCCATCTGCGCTCACATTCTGCTATTAAACCCTATTCTCTTGAGAAGTATGAAATTATCTTCCTTTCTCCACAGTTTACATAGGTGAAAACAAATCAGTGTACATATGATATTTCAAACAGGACCACACAAAATTAATCATTTTCTCTCAAGAAGTCTGAAATAATCTTCCTTTCTCTACAGTTTACATATATACATGTGAAAACAAATCAGTGTCCATATAATATTTCAAACAGGATCACACAAAAAATATAGCTAACAATGATTTGACCTCAGATCAACTTTCACAGCTCTCCTCCTGTTAAAGACCTCTCCCTCCTCACATTTTTACTCAGAATTCTAAATTGATAACTGATGTCTTTGACGACGGGCCATTTTGGCTGAAAGAACGATCGGTCTCATACCACCAAAATGGTAGCAAAAATGTGTTTGGAAACCTGTGAAAAAGGAAGTTCTGAGAAATAGCTGTACACAAGGATGATGATAGCGTTTGGATTGATAAGTCAATGATCCCATTAGCTTCATCGCTCACTTGGACTCATTTATCACTGCTTCATGGCAAGAATTCACAGGGTTCTACTTCTAGTAATGTACATTCAGTTTGTTGATTGCACCACCATGCTAAAGGGATGATATAGTTTTGGTCGAGATGGGGCTTGAGGTTTCCGACTTATTTGTGAGGTTACGAGAAACCTCTTATGAAATACTGTATGAAAGAGCATGTAGTTCGCAGAAAGGAAAATGAAAAAAAAAATGTCCTAGGAGGGATTCAAAATTTATTTGATGGAAACTGATTTTGAAGTGGCTGACATAGCCAAAACAAAGGGATTATGATAAAAGGTGGGAACCATCTTTTATTGGGATCACTTTGTTTTACTTTGTTTTTTAATATCTCAGCATTTCAAATCAGATTTTTGTCAAATGAACTAAGAATTCCTCTTAAAATTGTATGCTCTGTAACATTTCATAACTGGTTTCTTTGTATCTCGCAAAAAGTTTCAAGCTCAATCCTAATCTCAAGCAGTACTATATCATCCCTTTACACATATAATGGACATTGCAGATACAGCTGTCTATGCCATAAATATTTTGTGAGCATGATATTCTGTGAATCAGGACTTGTAAGACAACTCTGTGAAAGGCCAAATTCACAATCAAGAACCATAGATGTGAAACTAGAAATAAGTAGCGGCCCACTTCCAGCAGCAACGATAGCAAATTCTCTGCCATGGAGATGTTATATATTGCAGTTATGTGTGGGAGGCATTATTCTGCCACTTTGTAAATTTTGCAAAATTTGCAAACCTAAAACAACTAGGAAATTCATTACGTATACAGTCTTCCTAAATCTTGACAGTTTGGATGCATTTTTATCTCCATGAGCCTACGGGGAAAATTGAAAATGGAAATAAAACGATTCCAGTGTTTCTATTTTGACACAGCTGTGGAACCACATCAAGTACAGCCCGTAGCACAGCAAATATATCAACTGCATGGTTTGGTCTAGGCTATCATCACCAATTATCATATTTACTCACATCAATGTTGGTGACAATAATACTAGACTATGGCATGACTGTCCTGATTACTCTTTTGATCATTAATACATATAACTATTTCAAGCAAACATTTTCTGTTTGTATTTTACAACTTGTCAGTTGAATATGACAGCAAAATTAGACTTGAGTCATCATATTGATGCTAGGTTACATAAATGATGGGCACACTCTTATGTATTTCTTGTGATGAAACAGTTTTACATGAATATTTGTTGTGATATTTTTTCCCCTTTTTCTGCAAGAGAATCATCAGAATGTTAATGCACAAACACAAAAAAGAGATGAAGTTGTGTATCCTGGTAAAAACTCACTTGCACTGCCATACACATTGCCAGACGTAGCCTGGGATTGGTTCGTCCGATGGTTGGTTAGTCTCCTCTCCAGCCTCACTCACTTCGATGGTGACCACCTTCTCACATGCCCACAGCTGGATGGCATTGCTGCCAGTCAGTAGTCTTGTTCCTGAGTCATCGCAAAACAAAATGCAGAACAAATGGTTGAAACCAAGACTCTAGAATACTATTCACATTCTGAAAGACAGCCTTCCTTTTTTTTTTCTTTTTTTTTGGACACGGGTGTTGTCCTGCTTTAAAACTATGAGGGGATCACATCACAGATATGGAGAACACAACAATCATTGCATCAGACATGTTGAATTCACATGACATGACAAATGCTTTTCATCATATTAAGAAGGAAACACAAGGGAAGTTTTGTTTTGTTTTGTTTTTTGTATTTTTCAAGGAAGTGTCTACATTTTTTCAATATTCCCCAGACAGAGCTTTGAGTAATACAAATACAGGTAGGTTCAACAAATATTCGGTAGATACAAAAGCTTGGGAGACCCTTCTCACCCATAACTGTCAAAAATTTTCATAAATGATTAATCAAGCAGTATACCATGTTCAATGGGGAATAGTCTTCTGTTGATACAGCACAATGTCCTTGGATGATGCCATTTGCTGACAAGTGCTAGTCATCAGGCTAGACCACAAGTGATTGGCATCTCCAGGTTTTTTGTATAAAAGTATTATGAATCACTTATAATCACATAAAAATTTGTCTTTTCTTTTCTTTTAACTGCTGCCACCAGTTTCCTTGAAGAACTACTGACGTAGACCGAGAGTATGGAAAGTAGATTGTCGGCAGAGATTGCGTTTTGATTTACGTAGAAGGAATTAAACATGTATGATCTTATCTGCCAGACCACTGTGTTCAGGGAACCTGAAGGGAGATGGATCGTGTACAAAGTTCATGGGTACTTCACGAATCTCAACGAAAAGAAGTTGTGTGTCTCAGCACAATTCTTTTTCCATTGCTACATGTATGATACAAGCTTTTGTATGTTATTATGCATTCTCACAAACATTTGAAAAATCCTGGGAATAAAAAAGAATAGCTACTTTTACATGTGGTGGTTTCAAAGAACTACACACAGAAATGGGCAGCATTTCATGAAACTTGTTAGTCACTAACAACTGTTTCAAGCTACTGTAACACTTTTGTCTGAGTGGCTGAGAACAAATTTGTCAGCAAAAATCACTGACAAAACATAAGATGAGATCCCCCTCCCCCCTCCGCAAGTGTATCACTGATATATTATTGGCAAGATTTCTACTGATTGTGGGTATAATATCTGATGGATTTCCATGTAGTTGGTTTAACAGACTAGCATGGGATTGGTGATCATCAATTTGCAATCTGGAACAAAATGGGATCTTGATGCTAGCCTACTCATCTTTCAGCATTAAATGTTCAGTCATGAATGTCAAAATGTATTTGTCAGGGATAAAAAGAAGTGAAAGCATAATAATATTGCTGGATTTCGATTGAAATCACATACACAAAAGGTTAACTGGGTCGTAATGTAGAAAGCAAATTTTCAATAATGTACATGAATCTCAGTCACTGTAATTGCAGTTGCGGAATAAAAAAAAAAGTCACTGGTAATGTAATCGTTATGACATGTATTTGCTTGGTATTGCATCTGAAATTGATTGATTCCTCAATTTCACTGTGGCTTGAAGGGGCTTCAAAGATGGGTTGCTTGAAAGGGCACATCAGATAATCAAAGATCGAGTCTGTGTGACAGGAAAAGACTGGTTAAAGGTACTGTTTTACTTTCTGGAGGATTGATTTTGAAACAATTGCTAAATGTTGCTTATTAAACTGAAAAATGATGATCAAATATTTTGAACAAACAATAAAGGCATGTGATACAAAAGTTGTATATAAAAAATTATGCTGCCAACATTAAATCATCAAAATGAACAAATATCACGATTCCATGAAACATTTTTCATAATGGTTTATTCTAATACTACTGTCTTAAAAAAACTAAGAATGGCACATCTTCTCAGTCAAAGATATTTACTTTTATGAAGCATATCACTAGTTTACTGCAATCTTTTTCACAGCTTCATCTTCTACAAAACATGTGACACCAGTAGCAAATAAGACAATGCAGTTTAGATATTTTTTTTTAACTGGCAATGTTGCTAAATGGTGCCTTTAAGAAGAAATATAGAAATGCTGTTAATTCCATCTGTTTATTCCATTTATTGTCATACACACACATACACACACACACACACACACACACACACACACACACACACACACACACACACACATACACATGCAGAAACAGACTGAACACAACAAAACAGGTGGATTTTTAACTAAAGCAAGACCTGCTTACAATGTCTCAGGAAGTTGTGGATTTTATAGTTTTGAGTCTATTTTGCACTGACCCTATCTACTTCTGATATGAACTGAATCTAAATTACACTCAACATTTAGAACTTGTATTGACATGTGTGCCTTTTCTTTAATAGACATATTAGCCCAAATTCACAAGAGTAGTTTTCAAGTTAAATCCACTGTTCAAATGAAGTCCATGGACTATGACAATTGTGGAGTAGGCATACTTTGTTTTCTGGTTTGTATTCTGTTGGTGTATGGCTACTGTACCATGCACATTTACTATCAAACGTCAAAATTTGCACAATCCATAGATTATATTGAAGCTACTGTTGTGAATTAAAGCCAGTAAATCATGTGTACTTTCTGAGGACTTTCATTCTAGTGAGATGACAGAAAACATGATTTAACTTATGATCTTGATTTGAATGCAAATTGCAGCCCACAACATTAACAACACTGAGCTCCATCCATTGCCTGGACAATAACCCATACATGTATAAGGCAAGAAATCTCAGCAACATTCAAGTGTAGATTGGACTCCAAGCAAAATAGAAATCTTACATGACAGACATATATTCAATGGCGCTGAAAGAGAACCATATCTTTGCACATGGCTGGGAGTTATACAACAAGTTAATGAGCAAGCTACCACGAGACCAACAACTTTAAGTCCCCTCCGCAAAGGACTAGGGAACGAGAATGAGGATAAACTGCTTTTCCTCGCAGACTCAAATTGTCACAGACCCCATGATTGGGAGTCCTAGGTCTCATCAACAGAGCCATAATTAACTCCTCAAATTTGATATAAATACATTGCAATGGCTAGCCCTACTCTGGTTCTGATCACTATAGGTGTTAGTTGTATGGCACATTGAGGCTTTACTCTTACTTGTTTTGTGGGCATTTCACTGAATTTTCAAGTAGTTGCCTACCAACATCTGCACAATACTGAATTTTCAGGTAGGTGCCTAGAAACTTTATAAAAAGGTCCTGAACGTGAGAAAAAAACCCTAGCTCTTTTGCTGGCAGTGCAACGTCCCAACTTAGGAGGTCTGCAATGGATGACTCTCACAGACTTGTCTAATTTCATGTCAAACCTTGTGCACTGGTTCTCTAGATCTAGGCACTGCACAATGCATCAAAGAGTATGTACCAGAATGTATGTGTGACAGATGAACTTCTGGCATTCTACGAGTAGGGTTGACTGTACTTTAGCCCACTACAGCTTTCCATCAGCAGTGAGAGTATCAGACAGGAATGAGACGTACAGTGTGACCTGAAATAAGTGTCCTGAATTCTGAATGCCCTATCTTTTCTTCCCTCTCTAGAAATATTACAACTTTGGATTTTGAATTTGAAGGTATCTTTCAGTGGTGTCTTTTATCTATTATAGAATTAAAAAAATAAAAGAAAAACTCAGATTACATATTAAGCTATTATTGGTAAAATAAATCTTAAACATTTCCTCTAAAAAGAGGGAAATTAGCCAGAATATCAGACATGTTGTCTTGAACATTCAAACACATAAAACCAAAGAAAACAGCTCAATATCATTACCACCAGCCTCATTGAAAAAAAAAAAAATGCATAAAAACATGTTTTAATTGGTCAAGTAGCCAAATATTTCAGAAAAACTTAATTGAGCACACTGCATATTATGGGGAATCAAGCCTAGACCAGTACGAAAAAGAGCAAAATGGAGAGCTATCGTGTCATCTCATACAAATGAAGACTTTAAAAAACAAAGTAAAATGAGGACATTGTGGCTTCCCTCTCCATTTCATTAGAAAATAAAAAAAAGGGGGGATACAGAGAGCTTTGTATGAATTCAGTATTTCATCTCTCCACATTCAGTTCCACTCAGCAGTTACTTTGAGCCTTGAATTTTGATGTGTCAAACTAAGCCATATACCCAAATTATGATCGAATGTTTTTTTTTTTTTTTTTTTTTTTTTTGCTTGAAAACGTATGACAATATACAGTGTATCTCTTTCATCTGAGGCTCTCATTTGTATCTTACCTCTTCCGGCAAGAAAACAGTATTTGAAGGATACGTTGACTTCAGACTTTGGCTTGATTCTGCCAATTATATAATCTACGAGATTCAGCTCTGAGTTCAACAACAGGGAACAAAGTTGAAAAGTTGACTGAAGTTCCCAAAAAAAAAGAAGAAGAAGAAAAAAAAAACCCAGGTCAAACAGGAAGTTCACATTTGAGGACATGGGATTGAAAATTATGTACAATTTAAGGGACAGAGGAAAGCCAAGGCCAAAATTGTTGGCCTGGAAGGTGGCTGTCCAGGGACTTACCGTCTTGGTTCCAGGAGAGGTTGCTGACCAGCGAGTCGATCTTGAAGCTTCCTGTCTGTTGCCACTGATACTCCAGCTTATGCTGGATTGACCCAGAGAAAGAGAGAGAGAGAAACAAGAAATGCACCGATATTAACACAAATCCACAGAGATCAAAACAAAGGAGCGGTATAAAGTAGAGTCTGTGGGGATCATCGCATGGATTTGTGCAAACTTTCACTTCTTTCATAGATGTGCATGATGGCAGTCATACACCAAAGATGATCAAACCATTTCAATCTGATAAATAGTATGTGTCAAAATAGATTTGGATGACAAATTTGCAAATAAGCTTTTTTGTCACATGTAAAGGCATAATACATCAAAATATAATGCCACCTTGTTGGCAATTTTAAACAAGTGTTCATACAATGTGTGGTGGGGTAGCTATTTTTGGATGAGCCACATGATCTTATAATGTACGAGATTGAATTTTGCAAAATATGCCATTCACAACAATTTTGGCTGTTCTTCTTGCGAGTATTTCTTGTCATGACAGCATATCTTCATCTTGAATGTCAGGCATATGCTGGCATTGATGGTAATCATGACAGATACCAAAATAATGAGATGATAGTATGATGATGCTCACATAGTTGTAGCAGCAATAGTCATTCATTTTGTGACACAAGTCATTCCCCTTCATATCTTAATTGGTGACAATGATAATAATGTGAACAACAACTATAACCATTTAGCAGCATCTATACTGAAGTCATCTCATGTAAATGCTGTTATTTTTGCAAACTTCACAAATTACTGTTAGGCCACAAAAATACAACATGCAAAAAAATTGCAACCTGATAGGCCATGTGCTAGTGTAGACCTGCGTACTCAGTCATATACTCAACTCTGTACATGTACAGTGAAGTGGCAGAGTGAATAGACAGGCATTAGTGCACTTATTATGAGAGCCTCAGTGTCACATCCTGAAAACAACATCTCACAAAAACATCTGAGACCTCCTCATCTCCTAAAATATCTGTACGCAAAAATGACAACTTTCACAGTACTGTATGCAATAAAGTGGAAATTTTCGCGGTGTTGAAATTCTCGCGCATTTCACGCAACCAGAAACTAGTGCGAAAATAAAAGTATGCGAATAATTTTGCTTGCCATATATTCCAGTAGTCGATGTCTTGATTCCGCGAAATTTAAAAACACACAAAACTCTTCTTACCCGGCCGAGCGCGAAAAATTAGTCGCACGAAAATATCCACTTTCACAGTGATTTACTGAACATGATGATCTGCACTCATCAAGGAGAAGGAAAAATAATATATTGTGAAGTAAATGAGAGACATTTGTAAACTCCATGACACCTTAATACAAGTGTGCTTAGAGGGTAGCATAGAGGTTCATCACTACATTTCGCATCCATTGTTGATCTTTACTGGACAAGTTATTAAATTGAGAGGGTCCAAAATGGGAAAATGACATGGCATCCCCGTTCTCTTGCCTGGAAAACACAAGGCAGACTTTAACACCCCAAGATATAATGACATTACTGTGCATCATCTGAGCACTTTTTTCAAAATCATTTTTACAATTCAACTTCAATTTCAGTCTATCAAGTCTGTCAAAGTCTGCATATAAACCAACATACACGTACACACACACACACACACACACACATAATAATATTGATGCACAGTTTAATAAAATCTCCAGGCAAGAAAGCTTATTGGTCATTAAAAAGAATTTCACATATATTTAGCATGCTTAAGAATTAAATTTCAGAAGAAAACAAATTTCTATGAGAAAAAAACAAAACAAATTAATTCACATAGCTGCAATATTATTACAGTTTCAAAGGGAAGTATTTCTAAAAGGACCTCAAGGATGCCAATTCTCACATGTGTTTACATTTCTATCTTTGAATCCGATAACATCAGCGAGAACTCAAAGGAGGGGGACATTGCATCAGAGGGGCTGTCGTTTCCAACGGTGACTGAGTGATTTGTCTCACAGCTGATGTGTTCCCTTTGAAGCTCACAACAGAAGATCTTTACATATTTGGAAGTTGTCCTTTCCCATTCAAGTTTCCTCATCTTATCTTTAATGTGGCTGACAATGGATAGCCACATGATCTGATTCATGAGTCTATTTTTAATCCTCCCCATCTCTTACGTGAAACAGAAGTCCAAGAAACAAAATATTCAGACAAAAAACTTCTTGCAGAAAAAAAAAATGGTACAGACAAAGGACAGAGAAAATGCATATTTGGCTAAGGTACAGACTGCAAATTAGGCACAATTGTACCTCCTTTTATTTTCATGAAACAAAAGAGAGAGGGGATCAATAGATTATTTATTGTTCCAGAATTTCATCAATATTACATAACTGAGTGGACATGAGGCAGATAACCAGGAATCAAAGGCAAATTATTTTAATTTCACAATTTGCAAAGGTCCATGAAATAGAGATACATTGTATGTCTCCAATAACTGAGGAAACATAGCTGGTTTTTAATTGAACAGAGCATTAAACACTCTTTCTTTGATATATTCAACTGGACTTTGGAACTTTTCATATACATCTCAGCTAAGATTTTAAAGATTTTTTTAATTTTGTAGTGATTGTTTACACTTTTTCATAAAAGTCTCTGGAGGTCTTTGGCTAGAAGAATCAATATATCAGCTTTGAAGCTGTAGCCTTGGCAATTTTGAAACAAAAAGCAACTTTTGGAGCACTGCAAAGAACTCATAACACACAGTGTTTATATTTGATGGTCTTCTTTGTTTGTATACAATCGTGAATATTGCCAAACAGCTACTGAAATGCACAAAGTGTTTCACTGGGGTTTGATATTTTGTGTTTGATATTCTGATACAAGATACACGAGGTGAAAAAAACCACTGTAAAACCAGACATTTTTACATGCATTTTAATTTTCGCAAACTTTGCGTGACCCAAGATTTGCCAAATTAAAATGCACGCAAAAGTTCTTGTTTACACTGTATGCATTGGATGCCAGTGGCAATTTGTGAAAACTCCATGCTGCGAAAAAGGCTGTCGGCTATAATTCGCAAAAATTACATGCTGTGAATACTTCTTGTTTTACAGCATTCTATTCTACTCAGAAGGTAATAACTGCATGCTCTCTGCACTCATATCCGAGTGCAACACGCCATAGAAAATGAAATTCTGAATTATTCACAGACATCAATTTTCGGCACCACTGCAGGTGGCATGTCTGAATGAGCCTACAGGAAACAGATAAAACTATTTATAAATCTGCCACAAGGCAATGCATTGGTCAAGACACCTCAAGAATAGCCATGATTGGCCAAGCAGAACACGTAATCATCTGACCAGTGAAGTTGTTAATATCTGTTCTGCTGCAAGCATCCTTCCCTCCTTCCAAATTTTTCTTCTTCATTTCACTGTCATCAACATCATCATCATCATCATCATCATCATCATCATCATCATCATCACCATTATCATCTTCATCATCATCATCATGTCATCATCATCATCACCACCTTCATTGTCATCATCAGCATCATCATCATCATCATCATCGTGATAGTTATGACTTTTCTTGTTTTAATATCATTATCAATATCACTACCAAAATTATCATTTGGCTGTAGAAAATTGCACATACTCTCCATCTCTCTCTCTCTCTCTCCTCATGCACGCCCATTTTGCATTACATGTTCAAGGTGCATGGTCCCGGTGTTTTAGTCAAATGCGTACGCGGGTGCACGGTGCAAGTTTCCTATAGAGACCTACGCTATCAACTCCTCTTTAGCGCTTACGCCGTGGCCCACTTCCCAGAGTCCGAAGAAGTCCGATCCACTGTAGTCAGTGGTCCGATCACAGTTCAGCTCTCATGATTCAGCTGAGGGGGATGACAGCTTTAGCAAACTTCTTTTGTGATGTCATAATAAGAAGCACATATGTACGCACCCTGGCATTACTACAGACTGCGTGATGCGCAGAGAAGACAACGAAGGCAACGTTACTTAGCAACACCTACGCTCTTTACTCTTGATGACAGCTCAACTTTGGCAATCTTCGTATCAATGCTAACGGTGATCGGCAGTATCATCAACAGCGCCCTCTACACTACTAGGACTATGCACCTTTAAGCAACATGCGTCCCTCTCACACCAATATAATACCATTTGCAAACAGTGACATGACAAACTGTGTTCCCATATGGCTGAATACTGTATACACCGAATATTTCACAAGTTTTGCGAGTCGGGTGCTATTTACAAATTTATAAAAGCGCAAACATATTAAATCTGATCCCAACATGTATATGACGTGCACACATACATTTCTCCTTTCAGCGCTGTACTCCACAATTGTGAATTCAACCATCCGCAAAATTGTCGGGAAGTCCTGATTCTCAAAGATTTGACTTGCTAATTATATGGCGTATGCATTACTCATTACTAACAAGTGACACGTTTTCTATCAAATTACATGTATCTCCCTTTCTCACTCTCTCTTCTCTCTCACTCTCTTGGCCTGACCCCCCCCCCCCCCAAAGAGCATGGTTACTACAAGAGGAGCAAAAACTTTTCACAGACAAATATTTTTTTTATACTCCTTACTCTAATACAGAGAGCAGAACCTCAAGACATCAAAGTTTTCAGTTTGCTACTTTTTTTGATGAGCAATAGAAGACGATGAAGCAGCAACTCAAACAAGAAGAGGAGATCATACTCACCACATGATAAAAATACACAGTCTACTGTTTACACAGTTTATTTCACAAGGTTTTTAATGTCGCGAGTCCGGTGTTTTTCGTGAATACGAAAACACAAAAATATTAACTCTGATCCTGACATGAGTGTGGCATGCACACATACATTCTCCATTTAGATCTGCATTCCACAATCGCGAATTTAACTACTCGTGATAATGCCAGGAAGTCCCAATAAAAAAAAAATAAAAAATAAAAAAATAGACTTGCTAAATACATGGCACATACAGTATTCAATGGCAAAAATATGAACCTTCTGTTTGTAAACACAGGTCAGTGAACATCAGTTTTGGTGCAGTCAGCACCCGGAGGTGATAAGTGGAGGTGCAACATATTTTGATTGTTTGATTCATCATATTTCTGAAACTACTTTGTCTCAACTCAGGAGTCCCAGGAGTCACCAAAGCTAAAATACTCTATTTTAACAGGAATTACACTCTGACTTTAATTCCCAGAGGGCAATATTTCAGTAATATTGACCGCCACATCTAAAAAAAACTGTGACTTAATACATTCTTACGCACGATGGCAATTCCTAAATTGTTGCCCAGTCATTGAAAAAAAGATTCATTCATCTGCAAAATGATGAATGGAATGCTTTTCTTGGAAAATGAAAACCAAAGCTATACAGTTAAATTTCAGTCTATTAATCTCTGAATTAGTGCACCCGTTCTTTTGTTTATTGTTTTGTCTTAAAAAGAGGAAAAAAGATTTCATATGAAATGGAGAAATGCAAATGATCCACTACCTACACTATTGTGGCTCATGTGGATGGATTCTGATAAGCAGGATATTCATTCGTTCTCACATTCCCTTGCCCCCTTTTCTTATTCCATGCCCCTGTTCCAAAAATACCCGTCCCAGCCCTTCACACATAACCCCTGTCAACGTGAGCAAAAACCACTGCTAGATTCGAAGTGGGCTGGGCATAGGGAGAAAACCCAGCGAAACAAAAACTGCAAGAGCACACTATTGACCAATCACAGACAAGCACAGGGGGAAAATTCCCCCACTCTCTTCTCTCACTCTTTCCCTTTCTTTCTCACACACACACACACACACACACACACACACACACACAGGGGCTGGGGTTTTTCAATATCAAGAGAGGGACAGCTGTGAAGTTTAGAAAGTTTGTAACATCTGCCTGACTCACTTGTACCTACAAAGAGCTCTCCTGAGTTAAGTTGGATAACATACAACTCTCCAGGCTCACAGGACTTTTACCTATATTCTAAAGATTCATTCCTTCTATAATCTTCCTTTTGGCTCTTTGCAACACACATTGGACTTTGAATCTACACATCATCATGAAGGCCCAATTATTTGCGCTGTTTCTCCTGATGCCAATTTGGGGTAAGTCGCCTTCAAGGAACTTTTTTATCTTATTTCATGTTACAAATAGTAGCACTGTCCACATCTAGGTCAGCCAGTATTGCCAGTCACCAATCTATACACTTAGGTCAAGAGGGAAATTGTGGAAAAGCATCTTGTCCAAGGATGACCACACTTTTCTTTCAAATTTTAAGCCTTATCCATCATATGAGAGGGCTTCCCCCTCCCCCACCCCAACAAAAATTATTTTTGAAGATGGTGCCCTAGAGACATCCAGTACAAGAATCAATATTGTTGAAAGTTGAAGGTTGTTTGTTTGTTTTTTGCATACTGTGCTTCACTTGTATTCAAGGGTACTTGTGTTCATTGACTTTGAATAGAGTAATGCTCTTGTGAACACAAACAAAACATAAACAAAAACACCTCATAATCACTAATCAATTTCTGCAGGCACATTTTTGCAATACATAATGGTATCACATTAGTTAGGTTTGACATGAAAGACAACTAAATAATACATGATATAATGGACTTAGGCAATATAGGTTGATGCGACAGATGATAATCTGTCTGCAAAGCTGCTCTGACTATACATTTTCCACAATTGCAATCATGTACTACCCTGTAATTGGCAGCCCAATTCAGATTTTGACTGCATCATGTCACATTAATATCTTGTAACCTGCATAGAGAGACTTTGGATGCCATCTTGCACGTCTATACATAACAATCTTTCTAATACCTGCAAATGCTGAAAAGCTGACTCCAGCGCTAGATTGGATCTCACTTTTGGTAAAAAAAAAAAAAACAACAACAACAAACCCAAACACACACACACACACAACTACAAAATATTTTATGAATCAGGTAAGTATGTGTGTGTTCCAGAGTGCATGCACCTATTCCGTATTAACACAAAGTTAAAAACAAGTGTTCCTGACTCCAAGGTACCTGCACAATAAAGAGCTATATTCCCAAATGATGTTCACCAATCTCCCTACCAGAGTACACATCATGATAGGTTCTCTGAACAGTTGTACCTCAGGGTCATCATCCTCATTCCTATGCGAGAATTCTGTGAATTTCTGATCACCATCAAAAATATTGTGATCTTTCATTTTGCACTCTTTCATACATAGTGCATTTCATCACTAGCTCATCAGTCATCAGCAAGGCTTGAATAGTGACCAGAGTTTGACCAATGACCAGGCTTCAGCATGTGCATACAAATTAAAAGATATCTCATCAGCTCTACTCTTAATTTTTTTCAGTTTCCAGTGTACCTGGAGCAAATAATGACCAAGAAGATGGGATAAAAAAAAATGAGCAATTATATCTCCAAGATGTGATTTCCTTATTCCTTCATCAATTGTTGCACTAATGCATGAAAAATATCACTCTTTTGAGATACCAATTTTGATGCTAATTCAGTGATTAATTTTTTTGATGGCCACAAACGTAAACATATCTAGATTTGGATCACAATGCAAAAATTGTCTGTGAAGTCTCAATGACTCTGCTGGCTGCATGGATGCGCAACCTATTTTGTGAGTTTCATCAAGTCCGCGACATTCGGATCCAGCTCGGATGACATCTCCCCGTCAATAGAGAGGTGTGAAAGCAAGGGAGATGGTCCCAATTTAAAATGCAACATGTGGTTTCCCCTGGAGAAATCTGGACTAGTGTGTCATCAGTATCTCATGCCAGGGGGACCCATACACACACACACACACACTCACACACACCAGATGATTGATTCTAGATGAGATATTGGCTCCCCTTTAAAGGCCGCACAGCGGCCATTACCAGCATATGGGCACAGCTGGGGGCACTGAAAACAATCTAGGTTTATTGCAACAGAATATGGAGATTAAAGGGGATGGCTAGTAACCGATCAGTGGGAATCAGTGGGAATGCTGAGGGATGATTGTTCCAATCCTTGTGGGATTCATTTAAGAGTACATTATACACTGTATATCTACTGTTGTGTGAAAATTATTTGCTTCAGAACGGTCTCGTATTCAAGTAATGTGCAGATTAATGCCCCGTCACTGACCAGGGACGCTTACCTGGAAGCATTAAACTGCACATTACTTGAATATGAGACCATTCTGAAGCAAATAATTTTCACACAAGAATAGATATATAATGTACTCTTAAATGAATCCCACAAGGATTGGAACAATCATCCCTCAGCATTCCCACTGATTCCCACTGATCAGTTACTAGCCATCCCCTTTAATGGAGTGTCCACTGTGTGGTCATGGGATGCCAGGCGTGATAGATGAGATCCCAGTGTAATATCTGGGAGGTTGCATCTATGGGTCGTATGTAGAGTTATTACAATGAACAAATTAATGTTCGGGAGCAATTTGAATTGTTTAACACCATCATCAATCCTGTATTATCACTTAACCAGGATATCTTAATTTGCCTTCACACTTAATTGTCTCAATCTTGTTTTTTCTCTCACCTTGGCTAAAAAATTGAATTGACTACTGTATATGCTGTTATTTTCACAAGGGTCTCATTTTTGCTGATTTCGCAAATCACAGTTTGATTGTGAATTTAACAGCACATGAAAATGTCGCAGAGTGCTAGGTTAATAGTGCAATTACAATAGCGTCAATGTCGATTTGCGAAAACAGCATCTAGTAAATATGTCTGTGAGATCCTCATTCGCGAAAATATCTTTATGCGAAAATTACAGCTTATACAGTGTGTGTATTTATTTTCATTGTGGACTTCATGCAGATCATAAATATTCACAACCATTTCAACTGGCACAACACATCCTGTCCTGGTAGCCCATTTTTATGTTAGCATGCCAACTGAAATGAATACTTGGCCATGTTCTGCTTGCTTAGTACTTATCCCTTGGCAGAACTGTTCCAGCCAAGTTGCCATTCATGGCTGTTCATGTTCACATTTCAAAGTTTGGAATTGCAGTTGAAGAGCTGATCCCATTTTCTAGCAGGGTCAAGAAATTCTAAGGAAGTTGTAGTTACGGACCTCTTGACAAAACAAGATTTGAATGTGAAGTTGGCTGAGAGGTAAATGTATTCTGACTTTACCAGTTGGGCTGAAGTGGGTATTGGAAGTATTGCTAGATCTCACTGTAAACTCTGGTGGAACTTCAAAACATGAGTTTATATTATAATGAAGACTTAGAATTCATGCTGATGATTTTCTTTCAATGATATTTTTTGGAAATTACATTTCATCCCAGGCCTTGGGAATTGACCACCAAATATCTGAATGTGAGCCATTTGTGAGAGTCTCTCTTCTTTCATTATTATTATTGTTATTATTATTATTATTATTATTATTACCACTATTATTATTATTATTATTATTATTATTATTATTATTATTATTATTATTATTATTATCATTATCATCATTATTATTATTACTATTATTATTATTATTATTATTATTATTATTATTATTATTATTATTATTATTATTATTATCATTATTATTTTTATTATTATTATTATTATTATTATTATTATTATTATTATTATTATTATTATTATTATTATCATTATTATTATTATTATCATTATCATTATCATTATTATTAACATTTGGTATCTACATGTACACATGGCATTTTCTGTGATACAGCCAAAATATCTGCCACATCAACCTTGACTGTTCAGTGTTTAGTTCACGGTCACACAGGGCACAAGAGAGGGATGGAAATAAACTCTGCCGCCTGGCACACAACCACATGACAACATCCAGAGCCTGACACCCAGCATTATGTCATATTGGGGGGGGGGGGGGTGAAATAGTGTAAATCCTTTATGAAATACAATGTCTTTTTGTCTTCGGTATCCTTTTCTCAGTATCCATGTCTGGGCATGGCATTCACTGTAAAAGTGGACATTTTTGCAGCAAGCAAATTTTCGCGCATTCGTGCAACAAGAAGTTAGCACAAAAAAAAAAAAGCATGCAAACATTTTTGCCCGACATAAGTTCCAGTAATTCAAGTCCTGATTCTTTGGAATTAAAAACACACAAAATTCCACGGTCAGAAACACCACATCTCAAACCTTCATCCAGTTGCTGAACAGGCTTTGATGAGAAGCACTGTGGAAGTAGAAGAAGTAAAATTCATCTTACCTAGCCAAATACAAAAAAAAAGAAGAAATTACATGAAAATATCCACTTTTACATTTAGCCATTCAGTGCTCCTTCTCACTCTCATTCTCTAAGTGTTCTTGACAAAACATCTCACACATGTAATTCCTCTGTAAACTTCTGAACAAATATGTTTCTCATGTTGTCATATTAGTACACTGGAGGTCCCAAAATATGAGAATCATGCTTACTACAGTATATCTTTTTACAATGTTGGTAGTATTCTGCACACTACCCAAGTAGTAATGCTTGTCTATCATTTGTTTGTTTGTTTGTTTTTTTTTTGCAGGTTTGACTTGTAACAAAATGGAATGGATGTTTTATCTGTACCATTTTCTACCATGCAAACTCAATCAATCAAATAATCAATCAGTATCATATGGCTTAATGGTTTTGCATCATGTAATACCCATATGCAAATCACCCAACAATATATCTGTTCACTCTGATATTTTTTCATTTTTCCAAGAAAACACAACAAAAACCAAACTAATCCGTTATTATGATGCTAAGTATTTGTGGAGCACTGAAGGAAGTGCTCAGAAGAGCTGGAAATATGGAGTGCCCTGATGGCCCACAACAGAGCTGTGGTGTAAACATTTTGCAATAATTGCAACAATCAATCAAACACTTTTATCGTTCTCACAGAAATCAACGTCTACTCTGTAGTTTCCCTAAAGCATTAAAGCGTTATCTCAGTTTCCGTGCATCACAAACAAATCCAACCCTCATGAGTGTAACACGATCATAAAACTTATTGTGCTGAAATACAGCGTGTTCAGAGAACCCACAGAAAAACATTTCAAATGTCGGAAATTTATTCACTTTTCTATCAGTCTTGATAGATAAATCTGTTGGAAAGCATTTGCAAAGAAATTTGTTGAACAGATCTGATCAAGCTTATCTAAAGATGCAGATCGATATAGAGGCGAGGAGCTCATGCACTTCTTTCACTGTAGACCCCGACATGAGAATATTTGAAAAAAAAAATGTAATCAAAGTCACAGGCATAGATAAAATCTGGCAGTGTGTATGCGTAGAATTGCAAATTTTAAAATCTGTGTGGATCTGTTGCAGACTGTTACCGAGAATTAATTCAAGTTATTGCAGAATTTGAAGATTAGCAATAGTTATTTTACATATTTTTCTTTGAATGGAAAATTATTTGCACTAATTTTTGACCAAAATTCATCTAATGATATGTTTCTGCATACAAAAACCAATGCAGGATTTGTGAGGAGATGATATGATTACCTCATCTATCATCCCTGAAGTGTCAAGACCTCATATCTCAATTAGCATCTAGGTTAAAAAATCTCATTTTTTTGTCATAAAAATATTGATTTAAGTTTTAAAATGGAACAATTACAGATACAATCCAAACCAATGTTTCTACATTTTTTATGTTTTTTGATCTACGATTTTGAAAAAAATATTTCAAAAATGAAAAAGTGTTGTTATTTTTTTCTCTTGAAAATTAATGATTTTGTGATATAAGGTTTTGTCATCCCATGGACAAGATGTGACTGTGCCTGGTATCACTTCAGTTTTATCATTTTCCATTCTTTTTTTTGAGGAACCTTCACCATTCTGTTTGTTTGACTAGATTTATCAAAGCTAACTTTGAACTTGAAGGAGGTTTGCTCAAGCAGATACAAGCACACCATACACGTTTATAAAAGAGGAACAAAGGACTGTATTTTCGCTCTAACAGTATACAAACACACCACACACGTTTATAAAAGAGGAGCAAAGGGCTGTATTTTTGCTCTAACAGATACAGCAACACCACACACGTTTGGTAAAAGAGGAGCAAAGGGACTGTACGAAACACTCATCTCTTCACGCACCACCTGATGCTTGAGATGCTGTGAAATGAGTCATGTGACCACAAAACAATTAGCACAGCTATATGTGTCATCATAGCATTATGGTCCCAAGGCTGCACAATGTGAGCGCACAGGTATTATCCAAGCAGACTTCCTCAGACATGATTGTGCCTAGTCTATTACGAAATGATCATCAAACTCAAAAATTATTGATTTCATCTATAATTGGGATCCCCTACTGTTTGTGTTGAAGGTTGGTGTTTGCTTGTAATGTAATTTCAGATGGTAGTTGTTGTGTGTTATAATTGCTGTAAATTATGGATGTGAAATAAGCCAAAATGATATTATAAAGTCAAGCAGGTTTAAAGGGAACCAAATCCTATAAAGGTCAAATGATGCAATGTAACATTTATTATGTCTTCGTGATTCAGTGAAAGATTTCAACAAAAAAAACAAAAACAAAAAAGGAAAAAATGGCAGTCACAGCTTTTCAGGAATATAACCATCTAGAAAGAGAAGTGTGATAATCAAATCTGGGATAACTTGTGGAAAAGTCTTCATCAAGTCAAATCAATTTGTAAACTTTAGATTAAATGTAACTTGACATGAGGGTTTTGGTTCCCTTAAACCTTGCTTCAGCATGAAATATTTGAAGACAAACATAATTTTGAGGGGTTTTTCTCCTATTTCCCCCTTTTTTTTTTCTTTTTTTTTTGGGGGGGGGGGGGGGTAGTATATTTTCTTTACAGTGATGATATATCAATTTAGCAATCCAGATACACAAAGGTGTATTGAAGTAAACTGACATGGCAACTAAAATCATTTCATTCACTGAAATATTTTTCCCACTTTATTTTCATGACTAAATCTCGCCAAAATTATGATTAAATGGCAGTTTCATTGAAATCCAACTCAAATTTTCTTGATGGGCTAAAAGTACATGTAAATTTGATGTGGCTATACTTTCCAATGGAGAGTAAAGGCAACTTTCATTTAGCGAATTGCATTAAGCATTTATGCAGTCCTCTGCTTTGGAGTACTAAGATAAAAACACATATAAGTGATGATAAGTGGCGACCAATCTCACAGCCTTACTCCTCATCTTTCGACTTCCTCCGCACACATACTAGGTCTGTAACCTCAAGACTAATAATGTGTCGGTGACAGCAAGTGATCACGGCATTCTCAAGGCAGCTACTACCGTGTGTTCACATCTTGTCGCTAGGTGTCGCTATGAGACCCTCTCTTTCTCACTTCATGATCTCACTCCTCAAAATGTCAATTAGATTTACGGGGAGATGGAGTGGCCTACAGTCAGAGCTAAAGTGTGTTTGTTCATCGTCCTCATTTTTTTTTTCCTCTCTATTTCTTTCACGATCTCATCAGCCCGGTGTCCTTCCACTATCAGTCAATTCATTAAAATGGGACTTATTACTCATTATGGGTCATCCTGTTAAGGGGGGGGGGGGGAGGAGGGGAGCGCATGGACTGGCTCAGTGTCAAATCCTCACCTCCTAGCTGCAGGGATTACATGATGATTAAGATATTGAATGGACCCGATTTTGTCAGATCCAACGATTTCCTCAGATTACCAAAATATGTCGCCCTTAATTAATTTTCAGTGCTGTATAAAACCCTCCCATTGCTTATCCTTAATCCAGCTGTCATGCTATATGATACAACTGTGAATTTATATTCTGTCATCTCTCCCTCCCCCTCCAAAATAAAAGAAAGAAATCATTTAGCTGCATGATTGTTATAGATCTAGAAATAAGTATTCAAACATTTACATGAGAAAAGGAGAAAAAAAAAGTAATCAACAACATCATGACATTTCATCTTTCGTGGCATTTGTCTCTATCTGTCTGCCTTCTCTTTCTTTCTTGTCTTTTTTTTTTCTTCATTTTTCCACCTCTCAGTATCTCTTTTTCTTTCTATCACTGAGTCTCTGACACACACCCACATTACTAGTATATCTATTATCCCCCGGACGGGCTCATTCTGCTACAACACGCATTTCCCATAGACACCTGCCCAAGTATACTCGGGACTTGTCTTCAACAGGTTCATATCTTACTCTAGGACAAATTGCAATATCTTCACATTTTTCAATAGCCATAACCCATTCATATTCTTATTTCCTGAACATGAGCGACTAAAGGATCTTCAAATAATTCCAAGAAAACTTCATAAAGAAAAAGAGTACTTCATCACACTGACAGCATGGTTCTTTTGTCTCTTTCTACCAGCCTGCTCTGCTCAATTTGACTGGCTCTGGGTGAGAAGACAAGGGAATGCCATGGCTCCACAGCGACAGTCCTCCTTTGGCTTCATGGCAGTCAGCACCACCCCGCAGCCGTCCTTTGGTGGGGGGAAGCAGAAGTCCTGGAGGCGAGTCGGTGCCCCCGCCAGCAGCATCGACACCATCGCCGGAGACGTGGCAGGCGGTGCCAGCTTCAACCCCATTGAGTCTGTACCACCTATCGGCGACAGTGGTAGCGCGACCAACACCATGGGCACTGGTGACACCTCCACCAACGTTGACGGGAGTGAGTGGATTTCGCTCGGCAACGGGAAAGACTACGGGGGCAACAGCGGAAACAACGGGGGTGCGGGTGGCGGTGGAAATGGGGGCGCCTCTGCTGGTACCAGTGGTGGAATGGGTGGCACAAGCGGTGGCACCGGTGGGTCTGTTATTGGAGGCGGTGCTATGGACCCCTCTTTGGATGACACCATGCAGAACCTGAACAAGGCGTCAGCAGGTAGCATAGCTGGTATTGTGATTGGAGTCATCATTCTCCTGTGTGTACTCGCCGGCGTTTCCTTCTTCGTCATGCGGCAGGTGCACAGGAAGGTTCAAGTTGGAGGAATGCGTGCATAGATGGACAACACTAACAAACATTATAAAATAGACTAGATCATACTTTTTTTTCCATCACATTCTTGGAGACCAAAGTCAAAGTCCTTGTAAAACTGTGCTTCCAGTTGTGAGAATCCCAAGACATAATTACTGCCAGTAAAAATGACCAGAATCTCTCCAGCACAAAATATTTCAAACCTCTTTTATCATCATAAGGAGGATGTTGGAGAACATAAAACAATGCAAAGTGTCCTTCTTTCCTTCCATCCATGGAATGCTTGAGGCTCACCACCATCATTTCTCAACTTGCCTATGACTGCATCTTTCATTCATTGGGTCACTTCATTTTCAATCCGACTCTCTAGCTCTTTTCACACTTTGCTACTGCGACTCCTTAAGACTATGGGTGCGTTCGAACGCTCTAGAGCGAACCAAAGCGAACTGAACTAAAGCGTACCGTACCGTACTGTGTTAGTTTGGGAGCGTTCGAATGCTCTGTTGAGAAAGCGTACCTCTCGAGTTATTTTTAGAAAAGGTCACGCTTGTTTGTAGCAAGAAGGTCATTCACCTTGCGCTTGACCTACTTACAGCTGTCCCGAACAAAGAGAATGGTGTTTTTGCATTGTGACGTATGCGCATAATACGCGCATGCTTTACAACGAACTTTTGGTACGCTTTGGTACGCTTTTGGAGCACATCGGGAAGTGGTCCACTTTTGGCTCGGTACAGTACGGTACGGTACACTTTAGGAGCGTTCGAACGCTCCCCTGGCGCGGTACGGTACGGTACAGTTCACTTTAGGAGAGCGCTCGAACGCACCCATGGTGATCTAAGCTGGCTCTATCAACATCACTAACCTTAAACTGTGAGTTGACTCTGAGTTGTACTTTTCCAAATATCACAACTGTCAACTACATTTTTTCTATGTATCTTTCTCCTTCTATCACTCTATAAGCCTCTCTTTCTGTCTCTCATTATATCTCTCTATTTCTCTCATTCCCATTCTGTCAGTTTAAACTATCTCTTCTTTTCCTTCCATAGATATTTCTTTCACATCCTATGATAACACACCAGGTTTTCCCCTTGTGCTTCGAATCATCAGCAGCTCAAACAATCAAGAAGTCATGCCCGTTCATTCCGATGCCATTACAATTACATACATCCTGTACCATTCCTGAACCTCGTCCATCTCTGTCGTATCAGCCATTAAGCTTTCTCCTACACAACTTCGCATTTCCTTTTGGTAACTAGTGATCACGGGATGCACACTTTCTCTCGAGTTGGCATCCTGCCCATTAACATGCACGAGTATTACCCAAAGAAGCACTGCCATTTCTGTAGGAGATCACATTACCAGAATTGAAAAGTTTACACATTGGCCTAATTATTATTAAAATGTATTTTGTATATCTACTTTATAGTTGCTGCTTGTAATAAATGATAATATTTGAATGAATGAGTTTCTTATTCCTTGCTTAGCATAATGCACAGCTGCAAACAAGTTCATGACAACAAACAACAAGAAAAAAAAAACAAAACATGCACAGTGTGTACAAAACTCCTTCAGTTAGTTGGTTATACTGTTCACCAAGTATTGTAGAACAAGCACTTCACTACTTTCCCAGACACAAGTATGGCTGACTACTTTGATCAAGTCTTACACTGTCATTTCACTAGCTCTGTGTCATATAGTATATTATACACATACACACAAATATAATTGTATGTGTTTATGTTATATAAATGCCAGTGCACAGGATTTTATTTTCATTTTTTTTTTTTTTTACAATACACAAGAGCTAATTGACCTTTGTGCATCACAGACATACGGCACTGATTCTGAGTTGGATCATGCTTGCCTCACTTTGCTGTGTGTTATTTACATACAACATTCAATCACCTCCTGTACATTATGTCATGACCTGTAGCTTCCCCACAGAGGAAGTACATGTAACATTCACATAGTCTTCATATGAGCACTACCACTCTCAAAATACACACAATGACTCTCACACAATGTAGAACTGCATTTCTCTTCTCTTCTTTTTTTTTTTTCAGAAACTCTTGGGAGATTGACGATTGTGTTGATGTCAGTGAACTTATACCACAGTCGTCTTTTCCTTATTGAGAGTATTTCTGGATGTATTGGTCAATACCTCAACAAATAATCAATTTGTCCTTAGTTTGCACCTGCTACATAAAATGCAGAATCTACAAAGATTTTCTACTTTGCAAAATATGCCACATCTCCAGTAACCACTATACCTCCATTAGTGAAGTTTAGATCTCTGTCCCAGCGTCAAGTAATTTTAACATCTACCCACACCTCTATTGCACCATTCACAAATTATCACCATCATATCAGGTCAAAATATGAGCACTAAATGGTCTGCATGGTGAGGCTTAAGAGAGAGAGAGAAAGAAAGAGATTTACAGCTGTTAAAAAAAAAAAAAAAAAAAAAAAAAGGTAGAGAGAGACATAGGGAATGAGTAGGAATAAAAAGAAATGACTGAAGATAAAGAACATGCTGAATCATTCTTATCCTGGTATCAAGAGGGAATTTAACAGAGCTGAAAACAACTACAGCATGTACAGTTCTGTAATAAACATTTATGTAGCCTCTCATTTTCCACAAACCAGAATGAATTGAAGTCACTTTTCCAGTTTTGCTACTTGCATTCCACTGTTTTCCACTGGCAGATATTGCAAAATTGATTAGTTATAAAGAGGTTCAGCTTGTATCCTCAGGTCCATCAACAATAAATGGGTCATAACTCACTAATACTGATATTATTTTATAGCCTGTTTTGCAAAACTGACCATGCATTATAGCTAGTGTTTTCAAAGAACGTTATCTATTTGATAGCGGAAAAAAGGCAAATACAGCAAAAATTGTTATAAGCTATCAATGCCTTAACTTTCAAAGCCAAAGCACATACCCAGGTTCACAGGTTTACTTTGGTGATTTTATTTCTATTTTTCGTTAAAGAAACAAATTTTAGGTCTGAATCTGATTGTTTTAAAGTTTGATCTGTACATTATTTCCATGTCCAGTATTTTACTCACAAACACATGGTACCAGCACATATTCCTTTATAAAAACTATTGGGAGGTTGGATAGTTTTGTAAAAGTTGATTTTTAAAATTGTATATGAGATAAGTCCCTGCTTTTGAAATGTGGATAATGGCACTTTTTAACTAGTTTTAGTGAAGTGAAAAGTGTGTTTGACGCATTATAGTTACGATATTATACAAAGGAATGAGCCCGACATCTACAAATATCATCAAAGTTATCACAACCGGTTTGCCCTTCTTGGCAGTTTTAATAATGACAGCAATTTAAACAGCAAGAACATTTGAATCAAGAGCAAGGAATGCATCATTTCAGTCTTTAGGTTGAAAGCGTGTGTCTGTGTGTGTATGTATGGGGGGGGGGGGGTATGCCATTCCTGGCTGCTAAGATGAGAAAACCATGAAGTCTAGACAGCAGACAAGACTGGGAAAGGGGCTTCATGTAATACTGCTACAGCTGTATGGTGTATATTTTACTGGTGCAGTAACAAAATATTGAAAGCAACGCTACCATAACAGCAAAACAATGCCACCGTAACAGCACATCAGCTCCAAACAACTTCTGCTTGCTGCCATGGTAGCTGCCCCTACCATAATATTGATGTAACTTTTATTTAAGCATCATTACCCAATGAAGTAAAAAAAAAAAAAAAAAAAAAAAAAAGTCAGCTGTTATCAATTTGTAAAAGTATATGAGTAGGGAAAATTTCAAGATTCATACCCAGCATGGTTTACTTTCAAAGAAATGATTATTTAATGCATTTGATGTAAAGACAAAGTGCACCACCATATCAAACTAGGAGGTGAGTAATTTGATAAAATCAGTAAGGGTTTGAAATATCCACTATCCTCAATTTGCATTATTCCATAGGTCAGATGAGCAAGATCTAAACAAGTTTTACATTCAATACAAATCCAGGCTTGATGCTATTCTTTAATGGATACAATGATCATATTCAAGACAAACAACATATTTATAACACATGCGAGTTATTGCCTCTATCTCAAGTCAGCACAGAATTTAGCACGGCAAAGAAAAGAGGTACATTCAATGCATAACGGAAAGGTGACAACATTGAGGACACTACTGTAATACTCACGTTGGAGTTTTTCCGTTGAGCCACAGGCGTGGGCTCAAAAATGTAAACCTGGTTGGCATAGGATGCAGCAATCTGTGATAAGATGGAAAAAAAGAAACAGATGTTAACCCTTTTATAACCATTTCCAGGTATGCCATGCATTTTCCTATAGGGAAATTACCTCAACTCAGAGGTAATGGGTTTAGGCAAGAATTTTTGTTTTTGTTTTTAACACGAGATTGAGAGAGAGGCCTGTGTGTATACATGTGTATGTGTGTGCGCCTGTATGGGTATTAAACAGAGAAAGTACAGAAAACTTGTGACATAAAACTTTACTTGAGGGAAACACATTAGGGAAACATTTCAGCAAAATCTGACAAAAGCAACATGAAATCTAAAACATTGACTGTCAGAAGATATTCCTTTAACGTACAGATCCCAGATCTTGTAAATTCTAGTCGCTTCTTAAATGGGAATCTTGGTCACATGACATGATGAAAATTATCATTTTTAGATGCTCATAAATGGAGTGAGAGATGATATTTCTTGCAAACAGGAAACATTGAATCTCATTATCAACTGCCCAGTTTCATTCAAATATACACATGTCATGCTCTGCAATAAACATAATATTGCACTCTCCTTTCTATGACCAGGAAATTCCCAATAAAGCTTATTGACAGCAATTATATGACAAAACTTGATAGGATTATAAAATTTGAGGTGTGACTGAAGTAATACATTCTGCATGCTGCTATCTTTGCATGAAATTGACTTCAGTCTTTAAACAGATGAACAAAACAAAACAAAACAAAACAAAGATTTGACACTAGTGAATAGCATAGCTAGTAAATGCAGTTAGCTTGTATTCTATTTAATGTCCAGTTTATTAGTAAATACTTCCCCAAACATGCCAGACACACTCCCATGGGCTGCCGACAACATCCATTCTAGCATCCAGGGAACGGGCAAAATGTAAACAAGAATTTGGAGGGATACAGCACCAAGTGGGGCATTCAGATGTCATCTAGATGGACTGAGAGAGCAGATATGAATGTGCATCCAGGCACAACCTTGAGGACGATAAATCCACAACTCCAGGATTGACAAACTGACCAATTAGTCTTCACCTCTCAGACCCATTAGCTGGTAAGCATTTCAAAGGTACAATGTAATGTATACACTAGTATACATGGTATGCTTTATATTTGAATATTTGAAGGCATATTCTTGTAATGTGACTTGAACATGTCAGGTCCATTGGAATTAACCTACATATGGTTATTTTCACAAATGTGAGATTCCATGAAATCAAAGAAATACAACTCCAAGTTTGTTTGGGGTTTCATTTATGAAAGAAGTGACATTAAAGAAAAAGGAATATTACAACAAAAAAACAAAACTAATTACAATCATACAGGAAACATAAAAAGTTATGGAATTCTTAAATGCAAATACTTTTACAAATCACTGAGAGGTCACAATGATGGAAGTCAATGAGATGAAGATATCACTGTCTCACATAACATCCATTTGTTTTTGCAACAAAGTATCATACAACAACAAAAAAAAATGGTCTTTTTTTTTGGAAGTACAACCCCTCCTTCTACAGAAATAAGTGTACAACTTGTGTAATACTTGAAGCAAAAGATATTTATTATATATTCATTTCAAAACTGAAAGTATAGTGAAAATTTGTGTGCAGACCAATGGCATCAGCCCTTCACCTGATCAATTGTGGTTGTGACCAATATCACAGATTTCTGAAAACAGGAAAAACTTAAAATTGTCTCACCCGATGTCCAATTTCAATGAAACTTATAACATGTTTGTTTGATTTCACTCTCGATCTATACAAATCCATTGTGATCATGGAAAGAGGTATCTCCCTCAATAAAAAACAAACAAACAAACAAAAACAAAAACAAATGTGCATTTATGTATTTGTAGCTTGAACTATCAAATATGTACTGTATTAGTGCCACGGCTAAATGTATACAATGTAGTATGATGTGCATCCTGAATACTGTAACACACGTCATGATCAAATTTATTGCAAGAAAAGACTTGGCTCTCAGCAAAAAAAAAAAAAAAAAAAAAAATAATAATAATAATAATGATAATAATTAAATAATAATAATAATGATAAATAGATAAATAATAATCATAATAAGAGTAATGATAATAACAATCATCATCATCATCATCACCACCACAATCATAATAATCATAATGAATAAATAAATAACAAATAAGCTGGTGTTGAGTTCTACTGACAGGCATACTGGAAAAAAAAAATGTGTCAAAAAAAAATTGCACTCAAAAGAAAAATCATTTCCATCAGCTGCTCATGACAGTCTTCACTGTCAGTGGGAGTGAGGCTGTATTTTTTGCTATAAGTATCGATTAAGATCTACAGCATTACAGCTAAACCTTATTTTCAGGTTGCATTGGATCATTAAATGGCAGACATTTACGTTGTCACCAGCATTTCTTGATTTCAATTCATGTAGGGACAGGTTATGATACAGGTCTGGAAAGTCTATCTCGTGACAGCAAGAATCAGGCCATACACATTAACTCCACTCTAACCCACCCACCCATCAGCATTTTACATTATTCTATTCTCAGTAAAAAGATATCCCAAGCTATGAGAAATAGAACGCAGGTTTATGAAAGGTAGAGTATAACATATTGCTTTTTGTTGATTCAATTTTTTCTTTTTTTTACTTATGCCAGCAAAGATGTTTTTCTACCTATATTGCATGCAGAAAATAATGATAACATTCAGCTTTCTTCCTATTGCAGGTGGGTTACTAAATGTTCTTAGACCTTAAAGTTAAAATCACCATCAAATTTTTTTTACATCTCGCTGATCATATAAAAAGCCATTCCTTGTTCTAAGTCAAGCCAAATATTGCAAAATCAAAACAACAGAACAATGAAGCTATACTGTGAATATCTTTATTTTTGCACAATAAAAGTTTTGGCCCGAGTGGCTCAAAAACATACTTGAGGGATCTGACATTCATGCTGTGCAAATGCTTATTTGATTACTTGTATGTTTTCACCTGATATATGCAAAAGAGACAAAATTTGATTTGACATTTCCATACATGAAAATTGATGCACTATTGTCTTGCATAATATCATAATATGCATACTGACCTGCAGGCATCATACCTCACTCAAGACGACGATATTCACTCCCTGTTATTGCACAATTTTATATTCTAGCATTATAATTTTTACAGTGTACAGGTGATTCAGGAAATTTTGGAAAATAAAACCACTGCAAAAAATTCAGCTCTTACAGATGTGACGACACACAGTGTTGGTAACATTTTCCTCTATGCAAAAACCATCAAGAGTTATGAGGCAATGACATTACAGGTTACTCCCGTTACAAGAACACTGTTACAGCAACATTTTGTTACAACAAAGTAAAAATTCAGGATCTGAAATTATTACCACTAAAGTCTATAGTGCAATATTCCCTTCAGTTATGATGAATTTCAGTGTAATGACAGAAAACTGTTGGTCCTGAAGACTCTGCTAGGGAAGTTGCCTGCATCACCTCATCAGCATTAATCACCTACTGTAAAATGTACATGTTATGACCAATATCAGTCTCCCGTCCTAACGTGTGATAAGTGTTAACTTCCATTGCTTTATTTTTTGATAGTCCAGTTCTCATGGAGGTACCAACATTCTGTTTGTATAAATCTACTGTACTCTATACTTACCACAGTCACTTTGTTTCATGGCATGGCATTTTACCTCAAAACTAGCCTACAGTCCACTGCTAAAGATACCACTCTCAGGACTATATGGGATTACACATGGTCAAGGTTTCTCCTGGTTCATCTCATCAGCAGCTCCAGGTTTTATGAAGCAGCTTGTTGTCACATTGGTCACACCCTGACCCACAGCTACCTATGACATCACTTTCTACTGATACACATGCAAAGAATATACACTGGGAATACATACTGTGGGGCTGCCAACTCTCATGCAAGTCATCCAATTCTAACTGTCTTACTCTGATTAACAAATTCTCATGCTGAATCCTAAAAATACAACATAACAAAAATTATGTGTTGAAATCATGATTAAGCTATAGTAGCTGATTGCACCACCTAAACAATTAAAATGTACAATTTACTGTCAAAGCTCCCCACCCTCCAAGGGGGACACCCCCTTCCACACCATCCCCACCCCCGCCCTCTACAGGTGCTTTGCTCCCTCACAGTTTCTCATGTCAACCTCTCACTCAAGGTTGGTATAGCCCTGACACTGGGTGATAGAAGATAAAACACAGGATGCACACACACTCAAACACCTTCAACCTATAGACTGAAATGATGCACCATTTCCTTGCTCCTGCTTCAATGTCCTGTTTTCCTTCTCTCCCCATTCTCAAATGCCATGCACAAGGATACTTACAAGGACAGTGTCACACCATGTAATACGCAATACTAGTACAATGGACACACCAAGTGTACAATTCTCTGCCTCTCCTCCGTCCTATGAAATAAAAATGTGGTGATTCATTTACCCCCTCTCTGTATTGTTATGTACTGTATCAGGATTATCATTTTATACCATAGGTCTCATCTGCTGTAAAAGTGGACATTTTTGCAGTATTGACATTTTGCATATATTGTTTTGAGACATGGAACTAGTGCCAAAAAAAAGGGATTTTTTTTTTTTTTTGCTTGTTAATACTTCTTCATATTTTGATTCAATTCATCTTATCAAGCCAGATGCAAAATTTCTACTTTTACTGTCCGTATCACCATGCCAGAAAACGCAACACTGAAATATGGCTGACAAAGTGTCATACGTTTTTATCAAAGTGCATCATTAGTTGCTTTATTTGTGGTTTTGTATCATACTGGGTTGATTTCAGGGTTTCAGTGATTATATTGTTTCACTGTGTATTGGATGCATGTAATCTCAACTTAGCATCCCTACAGGACCTATGACAACAACTATTGTACAATTACAGACAGACAAATAAGAAGACTACAGTGTAGATGGTAGCATCATAATGTTACAAGAATGTGACATTTTGCTCAAGTTCAGACTCACAAGGCAGAGTAGGTAGGTACGTGTGTTACATGTAAGTGCATGCACTTGTCAAAGCAAGAGACTGACATATATCTCATTAGTTAGAGTGAATTAAATGAATTAAATGCACAACTGTACACACATTCATTCATTCATTCATTCATTCATTCATTCATTCATTCATTTCGTGTGTTTGTGGTACCAACGTCAGCAAAAAGCTCTGCAGCAGTTACTGTACATGTAGTGTGCACAAATAAAGCCAGCATGATACATAGACTTTTGAATGAACACAATTACAATTGTACTTTAATGTTTCAATGTAGACCGGAGGGGGTCTCTTCACTGTAGACTAACAGGGGTTTCGACGTTCCGGGTCTCATTCTTTTCCGCTATCAAATTGGACGCACTGCTCATTGGATGCAATTACGCCACAAAATGGCCGGAGCATGGAGATTATCATCCAGCGTGGCCAGGTTAGTTTCTTCACTGGAGACTGAAGACTGGAGACAGGAGAAGGTTGTTGCTTTTTTTTTTTGGGGGGGGGGGGGGGAGGGGAGCTGGAGAGGATGGTAATGATGTTGAAGGGGGATGCAGTCATACCAGAGCAGTCATAAGAGAGTGCAAGTCATGTCATCGATAAGACGGGTGTGGTTGAAGACACGACACTGCGTTTGATGCAACGCCTTCTGCGAACCATCATTCAATAATAACAAGGGCACATCCGATACGGGAGTCTTTTCCAGTGTGTAAGGAGATGTGCCGACCGACGGTGGAACGTACGATGCGGCAGAAGGAAACCGAGGGGAATGGGACCATGCCAGATTTGACTGTCTGTCAGCAGTATTGATGGTTCTACATTGTATAAGGCAAACTATAACACAAATCTGCACTGTTGACAGCACAAGATACGTAGTAAAGCAAACCCTCACCTTTGTTCATTCATTCACTACTCTGTCCATAAAGACACAGCCTTACAGCATCATGAGCACACAAATCTATCATAAAAAGTGAAAGAGCTATGAGCACAAAAATGTGCATTTCAAATGTGATGAACTTTTTTCCCCACATCAACAGTTAAGGTGAAGGGCTCCGATCAAGAAGCACACATTGGCACATTTAGGGCAACTCTTATTCACTTTTGCAAATTATCACAAGGGTGAGTTTTTGGAGCAGAAAATGCTCGTAGAGTAATTTGATATGATGGCGAAGATGGCCGGCAATCATCTCGTTCAAGCAGTGGCGACGATGTATAACCATTACTAGACAAACTGAACACTTTTCATTTCGGCCATGAGATGCTCACAATGTTTCTAGCAAGATAGATGGAAGGCACATAAATAATTCATATTTTCACTGTCTTATTTTGTGGCAGATTTAAACTATTGAAAATGGGCAACTTAAAAGCTCCACAAAGAGAAGCTGTATCATTGAGTTTAGTATTCAATATACTGAGAGGGCTTGCTACACCAGTGTTTGTTTGTTTTTTGTTTTTTTCCTTCAGATGGGCACTGTCGTATCTTGAAGAATGTAGCCAACAGTAAGAATGCATTTTAAGGTCAATGTACTTCTGTGATCATTTTGTACAGCATACGCTTGTACACTCAGTGCAAAGGTTATCAAGCCCATTTATAAACTGGAAAGGCACTTAGAGAGCACAGACCTCTGCAAAGCAGCTCATTTTCATACTTAGGGCATGTGGTATTTCGAAAAATGCCCCTACATGTTTCCTTATGATAAAGAATACATTCTAGTGTCTCTACCGTAGCTTCTTGTTAAGAAGTGCTTTGAGCACATGCTCAGTGCGCATACACATCTCAAATATGCTAAGCTTGAATTTTCTTGTTTGTTGTCCCTACATGTATTTCTCAATAATAAAGAATTTTTTTCAAAATTATTCTTTAAAAAAAAAAAAAAAAAAAAAAAAAAAAAACCTGCATCACGAGGTGATCTGGAACACAACCAAAATTTAATCATCTGCTCCTTGTGTCATTATCAACACTTTTCTGAAATGTTTATCGTTACAATCCATTCATATTGTAAACTCTTGTAGTTATTTTGCAGACAGACAGACAGACTGACTGACTGACAAACCAATGTCGACAAAAACATAACCTCCTTCGCATCTAATAGGTAATAAGAGGAAATTGTCTGTCACTTTACACAAGTTACTGCTTGATCACAAAGTGTTAAAAGTTCATTCAAGATTGATTTAGACTTTGTGTCATAAAGCCAGTGATAATGCATGCATTATTGGGTGAACCAATGGCCGAACAGCAGTTTGAGACGGTCAATGTAAGGCCGTAACTAAGCATTACCATGAACTCAATTGGTATATTACTGGACATTGATGCATGGTACAAAAGACTAAACTGAACAGACCATTTGATGGCTCTACACAGCACATTACAAGGTAAGACCAAGGAGGTTGAAGAGATGTAGTAACAACAGAGTTATTCCCTTTGATCTATGTTCGAAGCTGCCGCTCAAAAATATTTGAAGCATGTACCAAACAGGCTCTGCCGCGCCGATACGAAGACAATTGACCCGTGTTTCATTGCATAATCACCAGCCACTTTCAAAGGAAGATATGTCTTTGTGATGGTAATTACTTTTCGCTATCCCTTCTTATAAAAGCTAGGTGGTACAGACACGAGGATGTGCGAACAAAAATTGAGGAAAAAATGCTGAAATGAAAATGAAAATTACTCGACTGGGCATACGCGGGCACTAATCTGATATATCTATCAATAAAGAATTATACCTGAAGATTATTACATGTTAGTTTCATTAAGTCGAAAAGTGATAAAACCAGCTTTCCAGGATGGTACAGTTTTAAACATTTTCACATAATACAGCTCTGATTTACACTTTTGCGCAAATTTCTGAACGGAATTGACTTTTGTTTTACATGCTTTATTATTAAGTGAAATTTCATTTCACTTAATAAATAAATAAGCAAAATATGGCCAACATTATGATATTGTTCAAAATGAATCTTCAGATTGCTCAGCAAGACGGCGGCTTGGAACATCGATCATCAAAGGCACAAGTGCACCTGTGGAATTCTTTTGTACATCAATAGAAATCTGACAACTGTTTGAATAAATTACAGCCAGTTGGAACTCCATGTATAAAACCTCCTTGGTATTGGTAAGACAATCTACCATGTACGGCAGTACACTCATCTAAGGATGTAATATTTTAAATCTGTGGTGGCACTGCAACGTAGTGAACTAAAAACATATCTTTTGAGATACAGCTGTACATGTATGCTGATGCACAATGCACAGTGTCTGTCACATACAATATGTTCCACACAAATTTACTACTACTATACAACTTTCCCTGTCCTAAAGCACTCACAACTGCATGCATTAAATTTTATGCTTTAAAAAAATCATTAAAAACAAAATAGTACAATGACCAGCGACAAAGTGACAAGGGATTTCTGGAGAACAAATTGAAAACAGCCCCCATCTGCAGAATTTTACTGAAAGCATTGAGAGTTAAAGTAGCATTTATATGGGATTCAGAGCAAGTGGAAGACAGTTTTAATTCTTACACAACATACTGATCTACTTTTCATGACAGAGACTCCAACCTCAAGCACCTTCTGATCTGGAGATTCTCCCGCCTGAAATCCCTAGCAAACGGGAGACTCCTACTTGATGTGCGCGAAGCGCATATCATGAGCGCAAAGTTCCTTACCGGGGTCCAGGGCCCGCTTGGGCCCTGGAAGCTCTAATAATTAGGGTTCTTGATGCTCTCTCGTGCTACCTAAGGCTTATTTTTCAACATACGAAGACAAAAAGTAAGAAATCATTTCAAGCGGGAGACACAGAGCCAGGGCGGAAGAAATTAAATCTCAAGCGGGAGAAGGGGAGATTCTGCAAAAATGGGCTTTCGGCGGGAGATCTCCCGTCGAAAGCAGGAGATTTGGAGTCTCTGTCATGACCATGACTATTACACTGTATAGTATTACTGTACGAGCTGAAATTTTCGTGGTGGTTTTATTTTCGCAAATTTCGCGAATCGCCTTTGAACCGCGAAAATAACAACACGCGGAAATAACAACGTGCGAACAGATAAGCACAGTAAGACCTCGCAACCGCAAAATTAACAACACGTGAAAATATTCTCCCTGTAGCAATTCACGAAAATATCTGTACGCGAAAATTTCAGCTCATACAGTAATACTATCACATATTCATTCTACGATAAGCTCAATAAGCCCTTTTCTACTATCATATTGTAACACAAAGGTTCATGAATGACAGGTACATGTATATCACACAATCTAGGGTCAGTCGATACGTTGGGCAAGAATTGCCTTCTTTTTCTTTTTTTTTCAAGTTTGCGTATACATGATGGGCCTATTCTGATCTTTATTGGTTGCCATTTTTCTTTTTTCACAACAGACTTCACAACAATATTTCTGTTTACCTACTCATGAACTATATGAAAAGGATATGGCGATTGTCTAAACATGATTTGTATACATTTCTTTATGTTGTGCAACTTCTAACCATTATGCTGTAACATCACTAAAATGATGTAGGACTTTATATCAAAATAAAAATGCCATCCACAACCCACAAAAAGAAGCAAGGATGACATGACATAATCCAGGCAGGTTTGTTAAGGACACACATTTGATATGCTTTAGCCTGGAACCAGATTGACCTATACTTTAAAAAAAAAAATGATATATGCTTTCATTTTTGAGTGATTGAAAAAAGAAACAGGGGCCACAGCCTCAGTGCATGCCACCCCCACCCCACCCCCCACCACAAAAGAAAAAGAAACTCCCATCTATTAAATAGGAATTAGAACAAACCCAGTTTTCTCCCAAGCAAGACCTATTTCACAAATTCATTAACACTGAGTGATTCAAACATGCCTAGGGTCATCTGATTAAGATGTGAACATGCTTGTACCAGACATCTTTCAAACAGTCCTAGAATTGATGAAGAAATATTCAATGAATAATTGACCTACAATTGTACATGTATTGTTCCTTGGTACATGTATGCCCTGTAAGTCAAGGATTGAGAGTCACACTGGAAAGGTGATGAGAACTCAAAGACAAGTTCTATTACACTCCTTCCCCTTTCACTTGTTCTGCGAACAAAATTCTGCAATGATTAGTTCTGGCACTTCCAATTTTGCACTAAAAGTGAAAAAATGAGCAAAAATGATCATAAAATCTTTTTGCAAATCACCATGGGGTTGTCTCTGAAAGTAACTGGCCTTATTTGGGTCATTGTGTTTTTTCCCCTTATCTGCTGTTGGGCTTTTTACATATTAAGTGAATCTATATTCTCACATCCATACAATATTGTGTCTTCTGTCACGCTGCAAAGTTCATTTTTCCCTAGATTCATACGGCATTAATATAAAGAAGAAGGAAATACCAAGCATATAAATGAAATATAGAAAACACACGCACATACACACACATGGATGTACCTTGACCTTACTTGGTTGTTGCCATAAATTCCATTATCCCACCCTGGCTGCCTTTTTCTTCCAAATCCAGTACAGATGGGGAATAAATGCTAACTCTGACACTGCATTCACCGACTGCCCTTAGCCTCACCCTTATTGCATCTCGACCACACACAGTTTTAACACTTTATGTACACAAAAGCTGCTTTGGCAATTTACACTAACAAACATGCCCTAGTTGAAGTCCATTATTAGTCTCCTGTGTGGAGAAAGAACCCCCCCCCCCCCCTTACTGCCTAAACATTGTACTTGTAAGGGCTCAAAATTCATCTTTCACCAATTCCAATTTGCTTGCAATATGTTGAAAAGCTTTCCTGAGAAACTTGCCTTGTTGATGGGTTTTGCCTGGATAATGGATTATTTTTGTAGAATTTTAAGTTCCTAAGTGTAAAATAATAAAAGCTGGTATACCGACTTTTATTCAGGAAATGTCCTCCCCATTCAGTAGTAAACTAGTAGGTGTGTAGAATGCTGCTACACAGTGATGATCAAATTGTGTTCAAGCAGTACTACTGAATCGCTTCGGGGAGGTGGTTCCCATCTCCCTGATCACATGTAGAACAAGGTGCACGCAATTCAGATTGCACACGATGGATACCGCTACTGGTCCAATACAGTGCAATTGACGTAATTGAATGTAAAACAGAGCCTATGACCAATAGCCATCAAACAAGCCAGCATGTTTCTGTTATTCCACTAGAGTTAACCTGCTTTCTGTAAGATTTTGAAATCTCCATTGACCCTGTACAGCTGTACATGCTCCACCAGATGTCTGTAGGGAGAGCATTAACAGCACCTTTCTTTCTTTCTTTCTTTTTTTTCTATACAACCTGAAGCTGAGGAAGCCAGGGATTCTAGAACACATACAACTGCTGAAGTCATCACTATATTACCCATCTATCACTCCCCCTGACAGCAGTCACATCTGACTTCCACATTCATAGCTAGACTTTGTATTAGAGCACACGCACACACGCACACACACACACACATACACACACACACACACACACACACACACACACACACTTGTATGAGTGGTAAGTGTTGTATCATCCTTTTACTGCATACCACAAACTTGGGTGACATCTTATTTTCAAAGAGAATGATCGAGTAAAGACTGACTACAGATATCCATGTGTGCTGTCTGTGCAAATCTACCACTGTCTGCAGGGAGAGCTGGTGAAGTTTTTGTTCTGAAACTGCCTTAATTGTGAGACAATGGTGCCAGACAAAATAATGACAAATCATCTAAAGCTGAGCTACTGATGTAGTTCTCAGCTTGAACATAGCATGTGACAGTCATATTCAGATAACTAGTTTTGAGAAAAAAAAATTACTGAGAAAAATCTAATTCAAGATGTCATATCATTGCTCCAATATTAATGTATTTAAAATGAAAGATACATTCAAGTTTAACTTGAGTTTAACTTTAGTCACTTGATTCCTCTGGCTCCAGGTGGGCGGAATAATTTATGAAAATGTACAAAAAAGCCTTAGATATTTTGCATTACATGGTCTAGCTAAGGATAAACTTAAATTCAGTAAGTATGGTCGTGGTTTTAGATGTCTAAAAGCTTTCATTTTTCTGTGTTTTTTTTTTTCTTCTCTCTCACTTTTTGGAAAAACCATATTCATCAAAATCCCCTTTCAGAAATTACTCTTTGGCACGCGGCAATATCTGTGCAACATCACCAGTGCAGGGTAGGAGAAGTGGATATCGGTACCTCAACAGCATGGTTGACAAATTACAGTTTGGCTGGAGTACAGCCAGAGTGAAGCTTAACTAGTCCCTTTTAGCCCATCGCACGAAGTGCACTCTGGAGTTTTTGCGGATGTGCGAAAATTGCCGCGCCCTTCACTCACGTACCTTGCCGTTCTCGGAGGAGCAGTCGATGCATCCCACCTGGATGTTGCCGTGTTTCTCTCCCGGGATGATCTGCGTGCGCTGGAAGTCGCTGGCCAAGATGACGATGTCACACCCTGATGCATACGCCTGCATAGACATTGAGAGAGATGTTTCAGAATGATTGAAAAGCCTCTAAAAACATGTGGGCATGTTGGAATCAAAAAATTATAATGATAATAACACAGCAAAAACCAAAACTGGTGCAGTCTAAAATATATGTACTGGCATATGAATACGAATGTATACATATATGTCCATATAATGTTTCTCCTAAGATAAATGTTTCCATTGATACATATTTACAGGATTTTATTTGGGAAAGAACTCAAAACAAAGATCTTGATTGAGACAAATGAGGTCCAAAGAATAACATGACCTGTGACTTCCAGTTACTTTTTATAGACTAAAAACACTATAAGGGCTCTACCACCATAGACCCTGTACACATCTACTGCACTTTTCTGTTTAAGAGTACAAAGAAGTGCCCCAAAACCTGTCATGACTGCCTGTGTATAAGATACGTAAATAAGATGCTGATGGAATAAACGGATGTATGGGTTCGAACTAGTTGTTTTTAATGGCTATTCTCGTTACGAACTGCCAACTTCCCTTAAAGCGTACATAATATAAATGAGGCATGAACTTTCCCATCATGCAAACCTTATATTACCTGTAAAAAAGGTAAACAGTATAAACATATCATATAATATATGATACATAATATATTGTACATGTACATATCTGCCAATCACCAAGTCTACAGCAATCCTGGTGCTACTTTGCCATCGACACAAGCACACACACAGGCACACCAACATGAGTGAAGCTGCATGTAAACAATGTGATTCTACTACCTCTGTTAATGTTATGGGTATGGTGATAGCAGTGATTATAAACACGTCAAGTCATTACGCCATCACATGACCTGCTGAAGAATCATTTCCAAGACCTTTGATAGGGTTTCCACTCTCCTTTACTAACTGGGTCACACCGAGATGAAACACACATTCTAGAATGTACACTTGTTGCCCTTGAGTTATCAAAATTCCTACCATCACGCCCCATTCTCATCGGAAAATATTTCATGACAAATTGCTATGTCTGAACTTTCCACTCACACTGTAATAAAAAAGAAAACAAAACAAGGAAATGTAACATTGGAAAATATTATGAGGACTATTGCAGTCATTGACGCACTTGCGCAACTATACATGTAGCTTGGCAGTCTGCTGCATGTAACTATGACTATGGTGTAACAATATCCTGGGTGGCTAGCTGCATGCTTTGTCTGTGGCTGGTAGGAGGAATCCAAACATCTCATGAAAGTCACATGATAAAAGGTAAGACATTTTGAGGTAACCAAACTGTCACATAAAACTTCACTCAAGATAGTTGAACCTCACTCCCATATTTGCAATTATGGGTCTGCGTTTTTTCCGGTGGTTTTGTTTTGTTTCAGTTTTGTGTTTTCGGGCAATGAATAAAGAGGTTTTGGGCACAGTTTCATTGCAGATTTCACCACAATGTTGCATTGTCACAATTTTTCAGTGTCTATTTGAATGGCCCTTCCTTGGATCAACATGTGAATGATTGAAACTAGTCAGTCAGTCCGCAGCACCCGATAATTCGCTCGTATTTATTCAACTCGTATGCAAGCCCGCTTTAGGCTTGCATACTTGATAAGCTGCGTAAGGGGATTTTGTCCTTGGGCTTTCGGCTACAAAAATACACCTTATGTTCACAAATTTGGTATCAAATTCAAGGAAAATATGTAAACTATCATCACATGTTACTCAAATTATTGTAAATGAAAAATATCATAGCGTAATTTGAGCTTGAAAAATGATGAAAAAAGTAATTCGTGCAGTACACTTTCAAGACGTCAAAAAAATACCAAATTCACCTTGCGTCTCAATGAAAATGCTTTATTTGGTAGTCCATCTCCTAATCTTTGTATCCATGTAAATATCTTGACAATTTGTTGCTTAATCCGGTCAGGAACCAGTAAAATATACATCGATGTCAGTGCTGATCAGCTTGAAACCGTGCAATCTCAAGAGTAAGCTCTCTCATTGGACAGCGCCTGCACTCGGCGCTTGCATTACGTCATTACGCTGCTACATAACGGTTTCATGCCACTTGCGGTTTCTTGGCACGCGTGTAGTTCAAGCGCTGACGCACGCACTGTCCAATGAGAGAGCTCTTTCGCACCACTGTACACTTTGTGCGGATCATACTTCTGGCTTAGGAGTGAATTTTACAGACATTTCAAAACGGGAAAACTAGTATAAATCATGCTTGCGTCTCCTTGACTCCAATATATAATGAGTATCTAAGTTTCCTCTCTACGAAAAAGCCAAAATCAGAAATAACAGTTTCTTAATCCGGTCAGGAACCAAAAAAGAACTTTAGATGACAAAATCTTCCGTGAAAAGCAGGTAAAATTTACGCAAATTCAACTGATTATATAGTCATGATAAGATCCGATGTTATAGGCAAATTTAGTATCAAAATAAAGATCAAAGTCTGGAAAACAATTTACCGTGACTTGTAGCCATGACGAATGTATGTACAAGTCGCTACACTGTGAAAACCATAGCCCTATCAAAGTCTCGCAAAATCTCGCACGACGAGACACCTTTCGAACGCAAAGATCGTCAACGAGAGTGCTGAATAAATCTTGCCGGATCGGCTCATTAGCATACGTGCTGCGGACTGACTGTAGTGTTGTGTCCCATGCAAGCAAGCTGTATTTTTTAAGGGGTGGCTTTAAGATGCACAGGCATTGATGGGAAGACAAAACATCTCATCGATACTCATCACAAATCATTGTCAAGTACTAAACATGAGATGTCAGGCTAACACCATCTGCTAACCATTGCTTGCTACACACTAGTACCAAAACCACATGGGATCAGCATCAGTAACCCATTCACCCCATTTGGAGGAATTTGTGGCTACTACTGTACAAGTTTGTACATTGGCTTTGAACCCTGCTCTTCACAAAACAATGTGAGGTGGGATAGTTATCTAACATGCCTGAGTTGTGTCTCTCTCATGCATGGGATCTCCATTTCTTTGTCCATTCTGAGGGACAGGGTATTGGCCTCATACTACACCCAAGGGAACTGCACGATGACACAAACATTGCTGAACTAGGTTCAGACCTGAGCCATTGGATTGCAAGGCAGACACACCTCTGACTTACCAATCTTACCAACCTATTCAAGATTGAACAAAGGAATGAATGGGTCCAACCACTCATTTACTTTTACCTGTATTCATGAAGGAACAGTAGTTCCTAGAACCCTTTAAATGTGTCATACACCCTAATGCCTTGTAACATTGGTATAGTGACCATGAAAAATGACTCTTACAATGGCTAGTCTCGAAGGAAAAGCAAAAGTGTACATATAATGTAGTTTAAAGGGACAGGGAAGTTGATTTCAATTCAAGGCCTTTTGCAATGAAACTGTGGAGTGAGTTCAGATCAAGCAAAAAGATAGAGAAAACAAGAACAGTAGGCAAAATTAAGAGTAAGCATTTCCAAGGCAACAAGTCTGGGGAGTAAGTTAGAAAATGGCTAGTATATACAGAAATGTCTGATCATAATTTTATGGGCTACAAAATTTGTGCCCATTACAAATCATCCAACACAAGTCAACTGTTATGGAGCATGCAATCCATCATCAAGAATCGATCAGAGCCTGAAGATTCTCTCTTCTCTACATTTACGGGTCCCGTTTTTATTCTCAACTGAAACATTCTTTTATAGAGGCAAAGGAACAACTACATAACAACTCATAAAACCAACACAAGCTACCAACAGCATTCAAGAGATGTTTATGTTTGAGAAACAGGTAAGTACTGATACAATGGACTTCAGTCAAAGGGTACTGTATAGTTCCTGATCTCTTGACTATAGTTCATCTACAGTTCATATCATTAGCACTCATCATAATGTCAATTATTCTCTCCCTTTTTTCACAGCATCACAGTCAGATATCAAATCAAGTCTGATTTTTGTTTTTATATCAATTATGCAGGCTCCTTCCTCGCTTTGATGGATACGTTTGAACACGTCTTTCTCAACCTCTTACATGATTTAAAGTGTCTGACTTACCAACGGCCGAATGCAACCACAAATCAAAAATTAAAGGGAAATTCCACCTTTCATACAAGCTTAATTCAATGCTAAAAGTGAAGTCAAACCAACAAAATGGTAAAGGTTTAAATGAAATCAGACCATGAAAGTTTAATATGTGAGACAGTCCTGATGGTCACAGTCATTTACACTAGCTGGACATACACGTGTGTATAGCAACGATGCAATCACCTATTACACCACACTGCAATCGGTCTGCATTTGACACTGTAAAAAGCATTCTTTTTTACAGCAATGCACAATTACAATGTATATAACCCCTCTCCCTTTACACAGCCATCGCTCATTACATTTTATATACAATGTTTGTTTAAATCTTAAACTATTCATACTCATGTAAATATTGAAGTGATATAAAATGTGTCATGTTGTAAATGTATCATTTTAGTTCCTGCATTCCGTGTCCAAAAATTAAACTTAATGAGGAGTTTTGTGTGAAGCAAATAAAGACATTAATCAGACATTAATTTCTATACCTTTGTCATATCAATCATAGCTACAAACACTTTAAAAATGACAATCAAAAAACCCAGGGCTGCAAAATAGAGATTGTACACCATCTTGTGATATCAATAAATGTTATGATGTACATGTAGTAAACATCGGCAGGAAAATGATAAAGATCATATTATACAGATATGATGGGAAATATAACCATGATGCCAACTGAGGTGCAGAGATCGGTCACAGACTTGTAAAGCTGCATGAGTCATTGAGAAACACCTTATCTCATCACAGTTTGGTTAGTTTGGGTTTTAGTTTTTTACATGTATCTGGCTAGGAGGATAGAGGAAGTGATTAGATTCTGTAGTAGTGAGAATTTGAGGGTCATGTGATGTAAACTACACGTAGTTGAGCTCGATTGCATTTACACTGGGACATCTTTAAAAGTATCCTGATTTATCATGCAATACACATACAATGGAAAAAATTTGTACATCTCTGCAGACAGTACTGTATTTAAATACTGGAGGTATCAATGTCATCCAGTTCATACATGTAGGTAACAGTCTGACAATCGTACATGAAAAAGTTTTGCAGTATTTCTATGTTGATGCATGCATCAATATTTGTGGCTGTAGTTGCCTGGATTGCACAGCACAGAGGGGACATGCAAAATGTATATTGTACAGAGACATATAAATACAGTGTAGTGTGTTTCATCAGCGAGTTCCATAGCTCAATGCTGAATTGCACTTGTTCAATGTATTGTGACCCGCAGCAAAAGTGATTCCAGTCAGAACACGATATCCCAATGATTGCTCAAGCACTGAGAGTGTTTGCACTGAATTGTACTGCACACCAAGACCCCCTTTTTTATGCACTTCACAAGATTCAAGTAACCAGACATATTTTTGCGTAATTTTAAAATTGTGAGCCATTCACAATTCCTTCCATTCATGAAAATAACACCTTACACAGACACAAAGCCTTTGGATTTTAAAGGGACTTTACAGTACTGGTTGAGGTGAGGATTCGGGTTTATAACATTCCTAAGTGAGATAATGGGAAACCTCTTACAGAGCTGTATGAAATATGAAAGAGCATGTAATTTTAAGAAGGATTCAACATTTATTTGATGAAAATTTGTTTTCAAATGGCTGATATATAAAAAAAGTGATAATAATAAAAGGCAACCCGCCATGCCTTTTATTAGGATCTCTTTGTTTCACCTTGTTTTTGGATATCTCAGCCATTCCAAGACTGATTTTCATCAAATAAACTTTTGATACCTCTTAGAATTGTGTGCTCTTTGACATTTCATAGAGTGGTTTCTGAATATCTCGCAAAAACTAAATCCTCACCTCAACCAGAACTGCACATCCCTTTTAACATCATATGTTCTAACATGATGTCACAAACAGCAAGCAGCAATTGAGCCTAAAAAGAATGTTTTGCTTATTTGATCTTGCCTTCCTTTTCCGCTAAAAATAACTATTTCAAAGATGGACAGATCTCTGTCAAGAAAAAGTTTGGTGGCATGACATACTGTGAGATTCCAGCTGGTATTAAAATTCACTATGCAAGTATACCCATATCTGATTTGTTATGAGCCTTTGATAATTTATCGATGCACTGCTCCATTATTTTGTGAGGAACATTAACAACAAAGACATTGCACATATCTATTGCCTCACCTTTTGTTTTTTGTTTTATTGCATTTTACTTTGTTTAGGAATGTAACCGCCTGAAAAGTGATGGCATTTGTAAACTGCTATTAAGAGTGATTTACAGCTCCCGGTTTCATAACTTTCCAGGGACTCGTAATATTTAAAAGGCAAAATGTCTACTTCTTGTGCTATATTAAAAGAACTTTGTACAATAGTACATTGTGTACCTAGCACCTGTATACTTTTAAAGTCAAACAAGCGAGTATCATTCTGAATGTGCTCAAGGCATGTTGAGAGACATGCTACTGGCTTTTAATAGCGTATTTGCAAAAATGAACTTTGCAGTTTTGTGTAAAGACAAACAGATACTTAGCAGGTGAGACTCTCAATGATTAAAGTTGGATGTTCTGTGCACGAGAAACATATACAAAGGTGAGGTTTCAGTACAAGTAGCATCGCACTGTATGTACACAATAGTTTTATTACATATGAAGTGGTTATCCATTAAATGTCTGACACAAATGTTTCTACGCAACTCTGCACAAAGGGTAGGACTACAAATGGCATCAAATATACAGAGCTGCGTGTATTACATTTCATTTCCCATAGCTAACAATGGTGTTGTTTAAAACTGACACTAACATACAGCAACATTCATAAACATTGCAAAGCTTCACTTTCATTTTTCAGCATGGAAAAGGACTTCAGTCCAAGCAAGTAAATACAGCAAACAGTGCATGATGTTTTGATGGACTTGGTACTCTCAGCAAATACTACCAAAAAAAGTACTTTGTTTAATGCTGGTATTAGTGGAAATAGTAGGCTAATATTGTGGTAGTAAATTATCTTTGTAGTAGTGGTAATAGTACTAGCAGTAGAAGTAGTAGTAGTAGTAGTAGTAGTAGTAGTAGTAGTAGTAGTAGTAGTAGTAGTAGTAGTAAAAGTAGTAGCAGTAAAAGAAGCAGAAGTTGTAATATTACTTTTAATAGAGGTAGAAGTAGTAGTAGTAGTAGCAGAAGTATTAGAAGGGTGCAACAAACCAACTGGCCAAGGGCAACAATATCATATTCTATAGGGAGTACAATGAATGGGCAATTGCATTTCACTCACTTAATTTGTAAGTATGAGGCCCTTGCACACATGCCTACAATGTATTTCATAGGCAAATAGGAGTACAATGTATAATCAATTACAACGTATTATTCTCTGAGTACATTTTAGTAGCAGTAGTGGTGACTAGTATAGACTCTAGAGTAGTATTGAAGACAGCAGAACAGGAGTTGGAGGCTAATGTTCTAAATTGTGCAACAATTGTTTTTTTTTTTGTTTTTTTACTGTTGTAAAGAATGGTGCAAGACAACTACAAACACTCATGATGAAATACAATGATCACATCTAAAAAAATAACATCAACAGTTTTCATGATTGGCTTGTCATGAAATGGTGAAGCTGGGTGTGTAATTGGGGTACAATATACTTCAGCAAAGGACCGACAATAAAAATATGCATACTCTACAGTGTACATGTAATCAATACACTTTAAAGGGACTGCACAGTTCTGGTTGAGGTGAGGATTTAGCTTTTAACGTTTTGCACGATATTCAGAAACCACTCTATGAGATGTCAAAGAGCATGCAATTCTAAGGGGACGATATATCCAAAAACAAGGTGAAACAAAGAGATCCTAAAGACATGGCCTGTCGCCTTTTACATTTGTATAATTATCACTTTTTTTTATATCTTGGCCATTTGAAAACCAATTTTCATCAAATAAACGTTGAATCCTTCTTAAAAGTATGCTCTTTCATATTTCATCAGAGGTTTCTCACTATCTCACTTAGGAATGTTATAAACCTGAATCCTCATCTAAACCAGTACTGTACAGTCCCTTTAAGTGAAAATGTAAAACACCCCTATGCTGTCCCCTTGATTGAAAGAAAGTGTTACAATGTATGTATCCACGAAGCTCAAGCTCCCAATTTGCTGTTTAAAGGACAAGTTCACCTTCATTAACATAAGAATTAAGATAATGCAGCAATAGTAGAACACATCAGTGAAAGTTTGAGGAAAATTGGACAATTGATGCAAAAGTTATGAATTTTTAAAACTTTTGTGTTGGAACCGCTGGATGAGGAGACTACTAAGGCTCATGATGTCATATGAGTACAACAGTATAAAGAAAATGTAAAGAAAATTCAACATATTTTCACTTTTTTCGCATAATAAAAGAGCACTTGACTTGCCTCTTTCTAAAGGCAATGGGAATAATATTACCCATAACATATGTCAGTAACGAGTCAAGGGAATGTGTACTTTTTTCAAAAGATGAAATTTTGTGAAATTCTCTTTATATTTTCCTTATATTGTTGTACGCATTTGACATCATACACAGTCATCCAGCGGTGACTGCACAAAAACTTCAAAAATTCATAACTTTTGAACGGATTGTCCGATTTTCCTCAAACTTTCAATGATGTGTTGTACTAATATTGCTACATTCTCTCAATCCTTATGTTAATGAAGGTGAACTTTTAAACCTTTAAAACAAACAAGGATGGCATAGGTAGATTAATATTTTAAGTAAAGTTGATGCATTCTATGATTGTGTATAGTATGAATGTGTGTATTGTGTATTTGGTTGAGTTTACATGCATCTGTATGTCAGCATTTGACTGGGTTTCACCTGCAAGCCCACCTCTTGAATCTGCCCTTGGTTTAATTACTGCACTGGTGCGAATCCATATTGACACTCTCATTCAGCAGCCGAAGCACCAAATACCTAGGCATGCATCCTACTTTATTGATTTTCTCGAGACAATTTTTTTTTTCTCCCAACAAAGTGATTGAACCCCCTAGGACCTGTAATCCATAAGGAAGGATTATTGGGTTACAGTAAGCAGAAATGAATCAGAATTTGTCTGCTTTCTACCACTAGGAGTACATAATAGTGATTTTCTATGCAAACCTACACCGTCATGCAGTATGTGGGGCATGTGCTATTACTTTCCGATGGTACAATGTAGCAGTGAATGTGCCCTGATACCAACAATTAGAACACTGTCCTGGGGTCAAATCCTTACATTGTACAGTACATGTATGTACTGTACCCTAGCCCATACACAAAATGGACTCATACTTGCTCATCATGCACACACACTGATAGGGTATATCCCTCATGTATTTTTGCATCATAGAGCACAAAAAGGGAAGTCTGCCAAAAAAGGAGTAAATTTATCAAAACAGCAAATTTATCTGATAAATTGAAATTTTATCCTTCTAAACTTTACTGCCAATCTGAGAATCAGTCATAGAATTAGCAATTACAAGAGGCATTTGGGATTGCTACAGCTGAATTTAACAAAAATTTATAATGTAAAATGAAGGCTTAATTTTTAAATTTTACATTACAACACTGTTAATAAGGCACTAATAATGAGTACCTAGTAAACATTGTAACATTTTATACTATCACCAAACCATACATACAGTGTACATGTACGTGGTTTCTGGAATTAATGGGTTACTGTAATTTAATGTAAACGACAATATTTTCACGTGATTAATTTTTTTGCAGTGAGCGGCTCAAAAATTCATTCACAGGTTCTTCACATGAAAATATTTCAGTTGGTTTTAGAATTCACCCTAGTCAAAAGGTAGTGTGAAATACATGAAAATTGATATACCGTACTGCAAATATTTCTGTGCTTACAGTAATTCAACATACAGTTGTTGGGACAAACATATAATTTTGAGAAAGTATCAAATCCTATGATAAATATTTTGCAATGCATCATACCTGTGCAGTAAATCTAGATCATTGTGACATTTCAACAACAAAACGAAAGGCAGTAACATGGAGACCCTCTCCATATCTAAGACAGCAGGACTACATTGTATGCATACAAAGAGCTACTAGTACCTGTACATTACATACATTGAATATACTTCTATATTTTTCAATTGCTGACTTGCATGTTTCTTTTCTTGGTATTTAACCTACAGATAATAGAAATGATTTCATAATATCTACGCAAAGGCATCCTATGTGTATAACATTTAGATGTGTACCCTTAAAAAATACTTTTAGAACTTTGTTTTGGCATTTAAAAAAAGAATGCAAAATAATAAAACTTACTACACTTGTGAGTAATTTTGTTCTTGAACGATACACAATGTACAGATGTACATAGGAATAAGAATATGCACTGGACAATTTCTGTTATGAAGTGCTATCATACAGCACAGAAATAAGTGATACTGTAAGTGCTGTTATACAGCACAGGTAAAAATAGCAGTCTGTAGACATCTACAAGTTACTGCCAAAACTACAGATCCACTGGGGGCTTTAGCCAGGTGAGCAAAATTCAATTACACAACCAAGAGTCTCCCCTCCTGCATCATGTAATTGTATTTGAATGTATTTCAGTTCACTGCCAATTTTAACATAAGAGGGCTGTGGACTGGTATTACATTGAATGTACAATCACGACAAACTTACAATGCAATGTAGAAATGTTGCTATGGCAACTGGTATGCCTCCACTACTGCATTATTCTCCCATCTCGGTCTACAGTGCATCTCGCCAATTGGAATACGGGACAATAGTTAGACATGATTGGCAAAATAAACACTAACACACCAATTTACATCATACATTTAAGTGACATACCATCTCAAAATATGTCACCTTGTCCCATTTTTTTGTTTTTTGTTTTTTGGCCCATTTTGGAAGACATCTAGAATTTTCCTCGACCTATGGCCCTTTCTAGAATAAGGATGGCAGTACAGGCATTAACACATAGTACGTTGAAAGTGGCAGAGGAATTCATGTACAGTAGTTCCTATGAGCAAGGTTATGAATTGCAAATGAATGGATTGTCAATTGCAATACATGTTGATTAAAATGCATATTGGTCAAAGATTATGTAAAATAGATTTTCTTTAACTCACCACGAGTCATTACTGAGGGTCAATACAGGATTCCTTGTATTATTGTGAAATTTTTAAGGACAGCTGAGAAATGGTCATCCTGACAACGTGGAAATTTCTGCTCAGGAACACTTTAAAAATGCTACAGGTATCCACGATAGATATGTTGTAAATTTGAATGACTTCTAAATTTACAAGTTTATTATGTGATATCTTCTTCTTCTTCTTCTTCTTCTTCTGGTAGTCCTGCGTCCTTCATACTTGAAGAAGATTATTACAGGCATGATTCATGCTGTGCGCGCTGTGCTTGTGTGAAAGTGCAGCTGTATAAAATATCTCAGGGTGCGAGTAAAAATCGATTAGCAGTCTACACTTCATAGCTTGCCATCAGCTTAAGCCGGAAGGCTTCCACTGATGGGGCTGATATGATGTCAGGGGGCAGTGAGTTCCGAGTCCGCATCATTTGTAAATTTGTCTGATCCACATATATTCACAGTAAAACACAAGTTGTCTTTTCCTTACTCACAGTTATTATGCACTTGTCAATGTAATGACGCACCCCACTACCCCGGGACATGGGTGCGTCATGGTCATTTTTTTACTGACCACACGGGGTTTTTGACGGACACCACAGTCACTTCTTTGACGGACAAAACGCTGCAAGTGACGAACACCACAGTCACTTTTTTGACGGACAACACGTTGAAAGTGACGCACACCTCGGTCACTTTTTTGACGGACATCCTCGGTACATTTGACGCACCCCTGAAAATACTGAAATGATTTTTGCATACATTTTATTCAAGCAATTTCATTTTCTTTTGGTTCGTAAACATAATTTGTAAAAGTTTCGGCAAGTTTCCCTTACCCTGGCCCTGTAAGCACCGTACCGTCATTCACCGTACATCACGCTGCTGCATGCTACGATATTCCGTACATCTGTGCATGCAATCCATACATGACAATCACATGTGTGCAGATGCGCTGTGTGTGCGCGGCCATTGCTAGTCCGGTGGATGCATACTGCAGCGCAGGTACACACCACGCCACGGCATTCCCGCGAGTATACACAGCCCAGTCGCTGTACGTAGAGATTCGCACAGCGTACTAACAGCGTCGCGCGTCTCGTCGGGCTATTCAAATCCCGCGAGCAGAAAATGGCATGCGGCAGGCAGTTTCTTCTGCTGCCGCTTCTTTTTTACTGTCAAAAATTCGCCTTTGTCACCAAAGAACATTATTTAGACTCACATTGTATTGGAATATAAACGAACTTTCTTCGATAGCAATGTGTGTTGGTGTTGCATCGCAATATGCAATAGGCACTAAGTGTTCGACAGTAAGGTTGAAATTGTTACATCGCTAAACAGTCCCTGGTTTGAGATTGAGTATGCGTGATTTCATGAGTTTGTTGATAGAAAATGTGAGGAGAAAGGGTGGCTTTTGAATTATTTGCTTGCCAGATTCTGGCAAGCACTTTCCCCTCTTATTCCAAAATGCTTCCCGACTTCGATTTTCACTTGCCGCGGGAAAACGATCACTGTAATTTCACTCGCGGTACGTGTATATGGTACTGGTAGCGTGCAAAAATGCGTACAGTTTTCCATAGCCAAGTGACGCACCCCTCGGTTCAGAATAATGCGTGTTATTTTCCATAGCCAAGTGACGTACCATGACGCACCCCTCGGTCAAAAATTTGACCGACAATGATGGGATTTTGACGCACCCCTCGGTCAAAAATTTGACGGACAAAGCTGGTAAAATGACGAACACCTGGGTCACAAATCTGATGGACCAAACGAGGAAATGACGCACCCATGTCCGGGGGTAGTGGGGTGAGTCATTACATTGACAAGTGCATTACATCTCCTGCCATAACTGTAGACACTAAGCACAGGGAGAACATTGGAACATGACCCTATGTAAAGGATTATTTCTTGCATTATACATTGTAGTAGGTGTCCAACACCAAACTGACACCCCTCTATTCATAGCATTGCGTGTAAAGAACGAACATTGATTCACACATGAGACTACGCGCAGAGGTTTTGCATTCTTCGATGGGGATTTAAAGATGTCCAAATATTACTGAAAAACCTGATAGTAAACAAGACCAACAGCAAAACAGTAATACCGTAGATTATAAATACACATTGGAAAAGCATTACGTGCACTTCACACGTATTGGCAATAGAGGGTAGGTGTATCGGTTTCAAAGTACAGCAAAACTGAGTGTGTCAAAATTTACACCCCATTCATTTGAAGCAATTATCTTAGAGCGTGTACCGCAATTCACATTTTTAATGAGCCCTTGTGAATTCAGAGTATTTTCTTTACATGTGAGTAGAATTTTAAGCAATTTGTGAGATATTTCAAGTATCGATTAACAGAAAAACCTTAGGCTGCCGATGTACATTGTATCAGACACCCAACCATACTGGCCAGTGCATTATTTGTACAAAAATGTACACTGCATGGCTGTACAATGCATACAATTGAATGAGGCGATATTGCACACCCATATACAACATGTGGCAGGTCAAGCAGGGTTACACTTTCAGTGTTCACTTGTTCACTTCAGGTGATGTGGAGTTACATGTATTGTGCAGCAGGCACGCACAGGCAGAGGGTATCTCATATAAGGCCAAGTAAAAAAAGAAATCAGTTTCTCGTCCTCGCGCGCAGCGATTTTGGCCGCCGCATCGATTTTTTTACTATTTACTATTTTCAAAATGGCGCTGAAAATACCAAGAAATTCATAATTCTCGTCCCAGCCCGCTCCCCGAACACATCGATTTTCAGTTGCCAAATCGACTTTTTTGATATTTACTATTTCTTCAGCCGCCGAAAAAAGAAATTGACAATAATATTCACCTACCAATGGTGATGTCTCATTTCTAATTATGCCTTGCGTCCTCTACTTAGCTGTAGTACAGCTGTAGCTTCTGTAGTGCGTAAACGCATGCATTTCACACTGCTCCACAAAGCAGTCGAACTGTAGTTGGATGGGCGGGCCGCGGGCGGGCCTGGGCTGTGATGTACAGCGCACTCGGTATGTCGTGAACGCGATAGTGGCAACATTTTTGCGAACAATCGCTGATATTCCACGCGTATTTCGCGCATTGTTCGTATTTTTCCCCGTTTCTCATATTTTAAGCGGATGAATTGTACTGTACAAATGCTTGTGAGGATTGTATGGAGTTTGTATACATTTTCCTGTCATTGTGACTATGTGCTGCAAGTGTGCGTGCAGTGTCGGAAGGTACGGTAATGCAGTGGCCGTGCCGCACCGTTTTTGGCAAAGTGTGCGTGTCTGTAGCTGTGTAAAGGCTCGTACACTCTGCTCTGTAACGTTGCATCTGACGGCGATGTATTATTATATTTTGAAGATAAAATGAATGCGCTTTTCCAGCAAATGTAGAATTATTAAATGGGTGTATCTACAAAATGAATAACTTTTCCACGGATTCTGGTTTGTCTCGTATTTCTGCGGGATACATTTCTTTACGATGTAAATTCACGGACACGGCCGTGAGTCGTATCATCTGTAGTGTGGTATACAATCATTCATCATCCAAATGAGTGATTATCTGAATGTCTTTTTAGAACATGAAGAAACATCTTTAAATGTTTAACCCTAACTAGGCCGGGCTATTTAGGTAGATCATAGAGCCGGGGGGGGGGGGGGGGGGGGGGGGGGGGGGGGCCTCCCAGGCCCCCCCTCCAGATCTCGGCCATCGACCGCGCGATCGCGGCGAAAATTGGCACACACACTGCCTATGATGTAATCTAAAGTACCATGAAGTTAAATTTTCAAAAAATTATCATTTACGCTAAATTATGCTAATTTATGCATCATGATGCATGAAATCAGACAATTTGGTATAAATCACTAAATAAAGCTCAAAATGGGCACATTTTTTGTGAAAATATTCTTTTTAGTGTCTTGAGCAAATATAAGGACAAAAAATTGTGCCATCAGAAAAAATTTGTTAAGTATTTTATTGTTTTTTGAATTTCTTATGTATTTCTTTGTTTTTTTGACTTTATGTTTTTCATTGTTTTTTCGATGAAACTTGTCCGCAACATTGTTCCAAACAAGAAAATATGTTATTAATTGATTTTAATCTATAAAACCCCAAAATAATCATGCTTTTATGAAATTTGCCTGTTAGCACAGTTTGTATTGAAATTGTACACAAATTCACGTTTTTGAGCAATTTTTGGTCTGACATGCACGTAGATATTTATACACAACTTCGGAACCGTGCGCCCGGGCATGGCAAATTTGGTGTCAAAAGATGCGGGAGACTCGAAAGAAAAAAGTCATGAAACGTCGCGGCGATAGCTTTTCGCGTTAGCGATATATCGCGCGGAATGTCGAGGGGGGGCCTCGGAGGCCCCCCCCCCGGCCTAGTTAGGGTTAATGCTATAATGCCATATCAGTATCATTTTGACATCCATCTGCAATTGTACAAGCCAGTTTCCAGTTGAATGTGCTACAATTGTACTGTGAAGAAATGCAGATACATACCAGCTGTGTGGACACAAAAAGTCACAAACACCAATGATAAATAAAGCAGTGTTTTGAATATCATGGAATTTATGTCAGTCGTACATTTGTTGAAAGACATGTTTGATACCTGTTTCAATTAATACCACAATACATCAGAATTGCAAGTACACTGGTATCAGAAATGCCATTACAACACTAAATACCAGTTTTAAGATGGTCATTTTCCCTTGACATCTGTAGTGGAAAGAAAAAGCAAATGTATTTCTGCATGCATGAAGTTTCATTTCAAGTACGGTACATTATATTTGTTTGAAAATGCACAGAGTGCAGGCAAGACATACACTTTGGACCTCGTCTCTCATAACACAGCTACCAGAGTGATATTTCATTTCATAAATTCGATATAGAAAATAGTAAAGCCCTCTCTCGTTACCTTTCTCAGAATTACCGGACGAGAAACACATATTACTTTCATTTTGACAATCCTCGAAAAAATAGTAAGATATCAAATAGTAAGGACCTCCCTCATCGCCTTGCTCAAAAAACCCGGACGAGAAACTACTTTCTTTTTTTACTTGGCCTAATGTGATCACACCTAATTTTTCCCTTTTTATCAAGACTGAAAGTGAAAACGTTACTTCACTAGGGTAACATCCCCAGTATTCGGTCACTTAAAGGGGCTGTACAGTACTGGTTGAGGTAGGGATTCATGTTTTGAACATTTCTAAGTGAGATAATGAAAAGCCTCTTATGAAATATGAAAGAGCATGTGATTTTAAGAAGGATTCAACGTTTATTTGATGAAAATTGGTTTTCAAATGGCTGAGATATCCAAACAAAGTGTTAATAATAAAAGGCGACATGCCCCAACTTTATTAGTATCTCTTTGTTTCACCTTGTTTTTGGATATCTCAGCCATTTCAAAACCGATTTTCATCGAATAAACTTTTGATACCCCTCAGAACTGCATGCTCTTTGACATCTCATAGAGTGGTTTCTGAATATCTCACAAAACGTTAAAAGCTAAATCTTCACCTCGACCAGAACTGTACACACCCTTTAAGCTTTTTTGCAATATTTTTCAAACTAAAATAATACATACATACATGATATCTACAGCAATGTATGTGAAATATATCAAATTTCTTTAATCTCAACTTTCATTTTGTTAAATATCTCACAGAATTGCGCAAAATCCCGAAATATTTCACCTTGAAAATTCCCCAGTATACGGTCACCGGCTCCAGTATTCGGTCACGCGATGTGCGCGTTCAAAGTCAATGCGTGTTCAAAGCAGCTGAAATATACGCGCGCGCGCGCTACCTTGTTGGCGCAAAATTGCATCGGGGACATTGCGGCGACCGTTGGTGACCGAATACTGGGGCCTCGGCACTTGCATTCAACCCTTGTACGTTGGGACACTGTATCGGCACGTACAGAAATTTTGTTTTTCTTTTGCGTTTTTGAGGATACCATTACACTCCAAGCTTGCGATAGGCGAAAAATCCCGCGAGAGAACGGCGTATTTCTCGATTTTTAGCGCTTTTTCGGCGACCCGTACTCTTAAAACTGGACCTTATCCGCGCGCGCTTTTGGAAAGTAGCGCCGATTCTGCACTTTTGACGGTAAAATTTGGGATTTGGATGGATTTTTGGAGGGGGTTAAGGGAGTTTCCTGTTGTGAATGAGTGTGCAAGTATGTGAATTACATGTAATGTGATTTGCATGTGTTGTGGCAGTTGAACTTACTGGCTGGTGACTAGTAATAAGTGACCGAATACCGGGGGCTGACCGAATACTGGTGCCCTTACCCTACAGAAATGCACTTTCAGAGCTAGTACCGGTATATTACTAACTAGATGTTTTCATTCCTAACATGCATCAATTGCTGAGAAAATCTACAAAACCACGGTAGTTTGCAGGTAAACTAAATAGAGATACCCTAACCGATGAGATTGACCTCCATGTTTTTTGTGCATTACTAATATTATCAATTATGATCACAACAGAACTGTCAAAAGTAACGTTAGATCTGTGTTCTACCCAGTGCTCGCGTACGCACTGTTAAAAGTAGAATCAATAAGATAGATCTAGGCCTATGTCTGTAAAATCAGATTTACAATTTCATCATATGTTTCATAGAGCCTTTTCCGACCCTTATTCCAATAAACCCACCAACCCACTCGAGCTTGGCGATTTATAATTTGAAATCTTGTAGCTAGGGTGCTTATTCAAACTTCAAACTCAAAATCGGTTTCTGATTTAATGTTATGTGGGATTTAAAAACAAACATTGATTCACGGTTTAATTCATCATAATAGCTCAGCAGACTTTGTATAACTAGAACAGAAGCCCTAACGTTATGTACACTGTGGATTCGACATAGTATTACTAAGCCAAAAAGGTCTAATTTCTATTGCTTGGTGTTACTGGAGCAGTGACTCGTGTGCTGTGCATGATACGTATGTATCATGAATGGTCATGGATGCGATGGGGTCTTCAGTCGGCCCGTACGTACACACCCACCTTGCATTGATACCAAGTTCTCCACTTGCAGCCCATTCAATGCCTACCAATTCCCCAATCAACATCCACACACTTGGATCACCTGAACACAATCTGTCACTATATAAGCGCATATTTACCGTAAAGGGAACTCCGTCTACATATCCAACAGCAAAGCAAGAATCTCCAGGATTAACAGCTCCTGTAAGGACTTGATGGCGATTCATTTTGAATCAAGTTGATACCATTTTCCGAAATTTACAGGCTCATTCCTCACAGCCGTCCATCGTTCATAGATAATCCTGAAGTCAGTCGGCTATTTCACAGCACGCAATTAACTAGCTTGCGCTAGAGATCCAAAATGTGCATGACACCGCAGTTTTCTATGGTAGCCTTAAATAGTCAAATAGTCAGATCAGCCCTTGCGTCATTAGTATCATTCTTTTGGCTACATTATAGGGAACACCGAGTACATGATACGCAGAAAAGAGCTTGAGTCTTACACACCATCGTTACATCAAGTACAGTAATAACTCTTAAATACTGAGAATCCTTATTCAACCTGGATGCTCTTTAACCCTCTGGGTGCAACATTCATTTCCAGCTTTGTCCACTTTATATGGCTTGTGTGCATGAAATCTCGGTGCACATTCGACTCAATGGCACAGAAAGGGTCTGTATAGACAATAGTATTCCATGTTTGACTGTTTTTCTCTTTTTTAATATAATGAATTGAAGGTCATTCAGTCTGTAAGCCTTTTTGTTCAAATTTGATCATATAAAAAAGTGCATGATTACAGGATAACATTTTTTTTAAGTCATAGATTATCTAAAAATGGGCACAGTACGAGTGAACAGTAACTAGGTACATTATGTCAGTTGATGGGGTTCATTTTTTTTGGGGGGGGGGGGGGTGGGGGGTCAATAACATCGACACATTGCCTTTGTTTCGGCTTCGTAACACAGGGAATCGCTATATGTTGTTCTGGTCACAATAAGTTGCACAAGAAATTCTTTTCAGTATACGTCAGAGACAAATATGCATAATAATCGACTTGGAATAAAAGCACGTTCTTTGTGGTTTCTCGGTCATCTGGCCCATTTCATACTCAGCTAGATTGCATAAACAGTTTCTGTATCATTATTGATGCACGTTTCTTTTCCTGCAGTCTAGTAACGAAGCATTTCACTCACCTGCTCCCTCCCATCCTCATAAGCAGGAATTCATTTATTTGTTGCTATAGGTAGGGCAATCCTCTGGCAAACTTTGCGGTTGTTAGGGGCAACACTTGTGAACGAAACATGCATAAAATTTTGATACATTTTTTTTCTTTTTTACCGGTCGATTGCGTATACCTCCGTTCCACAGAGATTTTCTATCGGTGAAAGTTTGTTGTTGTTGCTGTTGCAGTGTTGTTGTTGTTGGTGGTGGTGGTGGTGTTGTTGCTGGTGGTGGTGGTTTTTTTTTTTGTGGTTTTTTTTTTTTTTGCATTATTTTTTTTTCCGGCCACCAACTTAAGTGTGTCGGATCGCATAACAGTCTGATGAATCCGACTTGCGTTGGCTGACTATAACAGCTATGCAGTGTCAGACATGTCGGGCGTGATCCGATGAGGCAAGATCGTCCGATGAAGACACTAAAATCATAGTTCGCCATCAGACGCCATTTCCAGTCACAAGGTCAGTCAGTTTCGGATAAGTGTTGAGTCAGTGCGATAAGTGTCGAGTCAACTTGTGTTGTTCCGACGTTTACGACGATTAAACAGTAATCGGACTGCAGGCTTACTTCTGTCTGCATGGTTCTTACGGCTCTTCTATCTGGTATTGGTATCACCCTCGGTGAGCCTTGGTGCGAATCTCTATAGAGTTTGTTGGATCAGATTTTATATCGTAACTCATCAGATTGCCTTTCTTCTACCTCTTCTTCTTCTTCTTCTTGCATCTTGGGAATCAGATGAGCCTCAAATGGTCAGTGGAATGGAGACTTTAAGCAAAGAGATGTTATTTCATCAAACATAATACTATACCAGTAGATCTTCTGTTTGCTGCGCTCGCTATATCTTTCACTGCTCTTTTACGCTTTTGACACTTTGAGACACCATATTAGAACGAAAGAGAGAAAGAGAGAAAGAGTGATGAGGCTTTTCGTATATAAACATTGTAGTTGAAAGGTATAATAGTAACACTGAAGAACAAGATTGAATTCAGAGCAAGTCAGTTATACGTTATCTCCATACAACAAAAAGCAATACAAATAGGTACTATACACTGAACAATTCCTAGAAGTATACAAGTCATAAAATGTGACACAAAATATATGAATTATTATATAATGAGAAAACAGTGTATACTTTCCAGTGTTGGATAAAAGTAAATTATATAGGGTTGGAAAAGAATGTTCTACTCTAGAAAAGCAGGGCTTGGAATTGTATGAGACGTGGTAGGCCTATATACTTGCAAAACAATATGCCAATTAGCACGGTTTTTCTATATTACACTTAGAATATTACTGATATACAACTATAAATACTTATAATAATAAAAAAAATATAACAGTGCAAATACTAGTTGTTTTAAAGTACAAAGAAAGGACACAAACTTAAAACAAGACATCAATGTTATGGCACAGCTATGGATACCAATTCATGGAGCCATGCGTATCCAGAAAATATGGTGAGAAAAAATACATATCAAACACACACAGGTTGTCACCCCCCCCCCCAAAAAAAAAAGGGGGCACACATAAACAGAAAAGGTAATATCTAAGCATGAACAACAACAAAACACATACACACACACACACGCACGCACACAATGGCACCACTGCGCAACAAGTTTTAATAAGAAGGAGAAAGGAGAATGAGCAGAGAAGAAATGGCAGAGACATCTGTGAACTCGCCACTCCATTGCCAAGACAGGTGAAAGTACGAAGTTAAGGTATATACTATAGCCACTTTAAAGTTGCACAGCGTTGTATGTGAAGGCAATTTTTCACTTCATATTGCAATGTCAAAACTTAGAAGATTTTTTTTTTAATTGCTATCTTAGCTATTTCAAAATCTGGGTCCATCATATATAGGCAAAAGTATGTTGTATATGTACAGTTTACATTATTATCAAGGGGGGATGAAATTCATTGAATCGTCGAGTGCAATAATTGTGTCTTTGACTATAACGATTGAATAGATCGTGAAATTATGTTGTAGGGTGATTGCAGTTGTAATTAGGGAGCGAACTGGTCAAGTAATTGAAACGAATACAGACCTTTCATTTTCAGAATTTTATGACCAGAAAACAAAGCATCAGTATGTGCTCGGGTATGGGGGCTTAAAAACAATTCTGAACGTAATAAAAGTTTCTCCAAAAATGTCTAATTTATAACTTGTACCCCAAGCAAGAATTCTTATTTGAATACGGTAACATAAAAGAAACAGAGAAGACAAAACAAAAGGAAGACTAAAAGAGCTAAGAGAAAAGATAAACTGATAATTACGATTCGTTTTCTTTCCTTGTGTAAAATAACAAGCTGCATGTTTACAATATGTATATATATTTCCAAATGATTGTAAAATTTTACAAACATAAAATTTTTCTTATAGTTTTACATCTGCAACTGGAAGATAATATCAAAGGGATAATCGCGGGAAGTCCCCATTCTCTGTGAAGTTGCCATCCTACATGCTATATGTAGCCATGGTCAGACCCCGTAATTTCGGTAATATTTCGTCATTTACAATCAATTAAATTCAGTTCAATTCAATCTAAAATTAATTTTCATCTTTTTTCAACAGAATGTATACAAAGAAATTATATTAAGTAAAATTTGATATTCGTCTTGTCGAACATAATACAATCATAACAGTCAAGAATAACATGTTCATGTCGAGAAATTATGATCAGTTCAGAAAAGAGATATACAATCGTATTCATACGCTCTGCGACAAAATTAAGGTACCTACTCAAAAGACTAACATAATGAATACCTCAGGCTCCGTATATACGATATAAATGATGTACCTTAGCGTCTATTTTCCTGTCTATACCGATGACGAAATAGACCTTCACCCATGCTAACAATAGATGCATACTATACTTGGTTGAGTTTCATAGACCTGGAGTGTTCATAGTGTAACCCATGCCGTGAAACTGGTCTTGGAAGACAAATCTTATACATTATGTATATATATATATATATATATATATATATATATATATATATATATGAAGAGTTTGTTTGCAAAAACCGATAAGTCCATATTTGCCAAATGGAGATATTTGCGATTAAAGGTCAAGAAAAATAGAGAGAATAATAAGAAAATTTTTGCTTCTTTTGACCATAACTTCAAAAATATACCTTTACATGTAGTGACCAATATATCATTTAAAAGGTATTATTTTGTACTTTATGACAGAGATCGTACTTCAAAATCTTCAAAATTGGACTTATCGGTTTTTGCAAACAAACCCTTCATATATATATATATATATATATATATATATATATATATATGTGTGTGTGTGTGTGTGTGTGTGTGTGTGTATTTGATATATAAATATAAATTTATATTTATATTATATACAGTCAAACATAAATTATCTATAGCGGTCATCTACCTTTTGCGACCACTAAACACAAATCCCAAGAGAAAAGCCATGTTAACGACCCTGTCTATAGCGATCACCTGTCTACAATGACCATAGACAGGTTTGACTATATACATCATATATAGATAGATAGATAGATATACATACATTGTAATTATATGATTATAATAAGGAAAATGGGAAGAACACGAGCTGTGAGAGAGCCATATGCAGAAAAGTTGCTCGTTCGTTTCATGAAATGTGTTCAATGCAAACTGAGAACACGGACGCTCTGTTGCTGAAGTTATAAGCAAGAATAAAAAAAATAAAAAAACAAACGCTCAGGTTTTAATACGAAGATAGACATTGACATGGGATGCCATCACTTTCCGTCGAGATTACCAAGGAAACCGGATGTCATCGAAGCAGGGACCATTGTATCGCCGTGAATTTTTCGCCCTGCACACTCTTCGGATGATCTAATAGAAGAGTAGAACCCTATCTCAATAGAGCACATGATTATCTACAGCAGTGGCTGATCCAGGCGGGGGCGCACCGGGCGCCCCCCCCCCCCTTTATGTTAAAACAGAGGAAATAAAAAGAAAAATGGGGGCGTGCGCCCCCCTTCAATTTTTGTGAAGGCGCTCCCTCTTTACTGAATTCCTGGATCCGCCCCTGTATAGCCAGCATGAGAACCCCACAGGATGAAGACAAGAGCTTGAAGACAGTAGTCGGGGCGCCACCACAGAAAGACGCACGTAGAAAGAGAACGTAGGTGGGATGAACGCATCAAAGCCTTTCCTTGAACCTGCAACAAGTACTCTCCCGCAAGCGTTTTTTTTTTTTAAAGACGGCACAGATTGGGGCATGGCGCGTATTAAACCTATGGGAAAAACGTTGGGTTAGGGTTTAGGGTTAGGGTTAGGGTTAGGGTTAGGGTTGGGGTTAGGGTTAGGGTTGGGGTTAGGGTTAGGGTTTGATGGTTAGGGTTAGGATTAGGATTAGGGTACGGTTTAGGGATAGGGTCCCCAATAGATTTTTAGGGTCCCCAATCTGTGCCGTCTAAAAAAAAAAAAAAAAAAAAAAAAACACGCCTCCCGCAAAGATGCCAATGGCGCCGCCTCATGGAGAAGGCTGTCTGTGTGGGTTACATTTCCTTATTCCTAGGGATCATTATTCCGAAGGTTCATCAATCCAAAATCAATAATGTTTGTTCTTCCGAAGGTTCGTATAATTTTTAAGGTTCGTCAGTATGCACCTTCTTTTCAGATTAACGAACCTTACTTCATTTTTGGACCGATGAAACTTCGGAATAACGAACATTCTCTTTTCATTTTCACGCAGATTAAGAATCTCGGAACAACATACCTTATTGCATGTTCGGATTAACGAACCATCGGAATAACGAACCATATTTCATTTTCGAAATCACGAACCATCGGGATAACGCCACTAGGGGAATCTTAATGTTCGGACTAAGAGGGTAAATGTACCCTTCTTCATTTTTTTTTATTATAGTTAAACAGATTTTATGTGTTTCGGAAATATAGGTCAGAAATAAAACAAAAATGATGGTCACCGTCTGGATCTATGCTTTCTGACCACGTTATGTTTTTAGTTTATTGCTTATATTTCTGTTCGAGCAGACAGATATTTGATTTCTAATTCCTTTTACGCTGCGTAAAACCTGTGCCAAGATGTTTTTTCTTTTACTTCTCTTTATGTGAATCTAAAAGGACCTATAAAGGTCTTTTTAGTCATTCTTCAGTAGAAGAGTCAAGGCCTTCATGCAGTTAAAGGTCCTGTTTACCTTTGGGAGCAATGATTTAAAAAATCTTCAAGATATCACATTCAATGCATTCGCGTAGGTCAGTTGTAGGCACCTGTCACAAAACATCCTGACCATGAAAAAACTCGCAATAAATCCTAAAATATACGGACATATCACTGTTTTTCTCAATAAACCATAACTGTAAATTGTTTAGTCTAGAAACATTTTAATTATAACTTTTGTGCACATTTCGTATATCCAACAATACTTAACATGCACTATACTGATTAAAATTTTTACATTGGTTCTTTCTATCCCTACTTCACATTTAAGAACTGTTTTGAAGCACAAATAATGCTGGGTTTTTGTCTCATCTTCAAATGGTAAATTATGCCTTTAAAGCATTTCTAGTGTGGCTGAATGTGCGAGATCAGAATCTTTTCTTGAAAGAACCTGAAGTTATCTATCTATTAAAACTCTGCGCATAGGCCCTATATCCAATTTGTGACGATTTCAACAACTTTGGCCTCACTGAGAGTCGTCATGATACACGACTACACTGTTGTACTGAACTAATGTAATGGGGAAAAAATCTACATAAACAAGAGAGGGCGCTCTTTCCTAAATTCGACGGTGAGGTTTATGGGGAATTCAACTGTGTTCAGCGCAAGTAATGGACATGGATTGGCGTGTTCTCTGAAAACTAGAATCTCTCTCCCTCTCTATCTCTCTCAAATATATATATATGTATATATAATACTTATATATATATATATATATATATATATATATATATATATATATATATATATTTATATATATATATATTTATATATATATATATATATATATATATATATATATATATATATATATATATATATAATTATATGAAATCACTGCTGTTGATTTTGGATATTAGCACCAACCATAGACAAAAGGAAGTTTCTTGACACAGAGTATTGCAGAGTATTGAAGTACTTTATTTTTATGGTATTTTCATGGAATAGACATCAGTTTTCATTTTTGGTCATGTGTAATTTGTATTAAGTGTTGATATTCTCCTCGTTGCACTGGGTTATTTTCTCACGTGTTGATGTCACGAAGGCATAATTTACCATTTCGCAGATGAAACAAAAACCCAGCAGTAGTGCTATACAATAGTTCTAAAATGTGAGTTAGGGAGAGAAACAACCACTGTAAAACTTTGAACCCGTATAATCGATATTAAGTATTGTTAAATACACGAAATGTGAACTATAGTTATAATAAAAAAAAAAAAATGTTTCCAGACTAAACCGTCTACAGTTATGGTTTATTGAGAAAAATACTGATATCTCTTTATATTCTAGGCTTTATTGCGAAAATTTTATATGGTAGGATGTTTTGTGATACAACAGAACTACACATTTATATATGCATTAAATGTGATATTTTGATTTTTTTTTTTAAAAATCACTGCTCCCAAAGGTAAACAGAACCTTTAAACAATGATATTGCATTTAGCGTTCCGTTATATATTATGTTTGTATGTAATTGCATGTATTTCGGCATACACCATGTACAATGTGTAATACACACATCTTGGTTCCCAACAATTCCATCTTTAATTTACATGACTTTAAACAGTTCTTTTCTTAACATTCTCTCAAAAGCAGGAATTTTAATACTCATATTCACAAAATAAAGAGCAATAGTATATCGACGAAAACATGATCAACATTTTCCTTCAGTTAACTCTGATTTAATATTCAGACACAAATTTTATGGTAAACAGCATTTTTAGTTATTTCTTCTTCTTTTTTTTTGGGGGGGGGGGGGGACAAACCTCATGGGAATCGAATCTTATACTTTTAGTTTTTGTTTTGTTGATCGTTTGTATTTGAACGTGTGTTTGTGCTTGTTTTTGTTTGTATGTTTTTACTGTCAGGTTTGTTAAATTTTAATCTCGGTTTAGCGTAGCGCGAATGTGATTTAATCTAAATGCTGTGCTTAAACCCAGTCCCTGAAACCATTCCTCCGCTCATGCTCTTTAATGTACAGACCTACCCATGATAGGTAATGTCCCAACTCAGATAATCGTATCTGCGGTAGACTCCGGACCTTGATGCTTTCGACTCAATGAAACATACATGACATCTCATTCTTTGAAAAAAGAAACATTATTTCGCAGATACTCAATTTTCAGAAAATTGCACTTTTAGAAAAATTCTCATGCAACAGTGACTGAGCCACCTGTACGAATTTCACCCCATCTCATTATTTGTAGAACACATGGATCAATGCGTGGACGTAGACTATTATTGTCATCTTGACCAACTTTATAATTATCATAATAAATTCTTTATTTCATTATAATGTTTCTCACTTCATTATAACGTTGTTTATTCACAACATTCGAAACATTACGTCAATAATCCTGAACAAGGAATTACAAAATATTACATACATTTTTCTACGGAAAAAAGGGGAAAAATAATGAAAATTGATTGAGAAAAATCGTTCTTTTACCCAAAAGGTAAATATGTAAGTACTTTTAAAACTGCTGCTTGCGCAGTATCCATAAGCAAAATGCCGATAATAGTTATTTATTAAAGACAATTTATTGGCGTGCAGTAGAGACAAATTTTGTTTCAGGATCCCATTTGGTTGCTTGGAACGTATCAATATATTTCGGAATATAGCATGGTATAGTAATGCGCCATGCAAAATATATATTTTTTCTTTAAAACAATCATATCACATTTTGCTCTTCTACTGTGTGCAGGCCAAACTATACTAGAATACGACGTCAATATTTCAGAAGTGATAACACAACAACATGGAGTATTATTCCATTCACCGTGCTAGCCCTGAAGTGTGGAAGCTCTTCAATATGAGGAACATTACATAGGTGTAATATAATATTGTTTGTATTGTGACCGGTCATTCACCACTACCATTAGGTGATGATAATAATGAAAGCACGTTATGCCACACATTTTGTTCATAGAAGTTATTTGCGGCATTGACATGCATATATAAACACAAACTATTAACACAAACGTTACACATGAACACATTACGGTGATTGTAACTATAGCATCAGAAATCAAACATATAAAAGCTGCAGTATGTATATATATATATATATATATATATATATATATATATATATATACATATGTCATTTCTATTATGATCAGTACATGCCGTTGAATTGTTTTGGCACAAAAATAGCAACATAAATTGGACAGCAGTCTATTGTCATACAATGATATTCACCAAAAACTATAAGACAAAAGTATAAATATTCAGTAAGAGTATCAAAAGTATTACAGGGATGGTGGTACATTGGTTGAGGTGAGGATTCAGCCTTTAACTTTTTGCAAGATACTTGGAAACCACTTTATGAAATGTTAAATATCATACAATTCTAAAGGGAATTAAAACTTTATTTGATAAAAATCAGGGTTGAAATGGCTGAGATATCAAAAAACAGAGTGAAACAAAGCGATCCTAACAGAAGATGGGTTCCACCCTTATTAGGATCGCTGTGTTTTTTGGATATCTCAGCCATTCATTTCAAAACCAATTTTCATCAAATATACTTTGAATTCCTCTAATGATCATTATGCTCTTTTATATTCCATAAGAGGTTTCTCATTATCTCCACACACAAAAAAATCATCATCAAAAAACTGTTGGAAACCTGTATGCCCATCTCAACCGAAACCGTACCAGATCCCTTATAACGAATTTCAGTCTATATCTTGCCATCTGTAGTATAAATGACACGAATAATTATCTTTATACCATGTCAAGAGTATCAACTGTATAGCTGTATACAAATACTTCAAATAGCTCTAAGCGAAACAGGAATATTTAACTTGTATACATACAGTTTCGCAGCAATTATTCGCAACCTGTCCTCTCTATGTCATATGCACCAATCAAAATATGGAGATGAAATAATAAACTAATGCTAAATATAAGATTGTAATTAACTAAGCATGCATGGTAATGATCATCGTAACAAATATCGATAATAGAAATAATCTCAAGATGAAGTAACAAAACTAATGACATTATTCCTCAGGGCAAGTTCAAAGTCATATATCTATAGTTTCGTTTAATATCCTGCATTATTCTGATTTTGACCACCCCCCCCCCCTCTCTCTCTGTTCCTCACACGGAGCTTTTTAAGCGTTTATTTTCGTGAAGATGATCTTATATGGGTCAGGAACCATGGTGAACGAGTGCTCCTCATCAACAAGCCGAGGCTGTCGGCCCACGTCAGGCAGAGAGACACGGTAGGTGGAGGCGACAGTGACCAGGGTGTGAAAGATCGTCATGCGCGCAATGAGCTCCCCTGGACAGGACCTTGGGCCTATTAGAGTCACATCAGCAATCATAACAAAAGGAGAAAACAAAACGGATCACTCAAGGAAATTGACGTCAGAGTTAAAGTTTAACACCATACGGCATTTTAAAGTCAGTCTTAATCGATAGGCCATTTTCGTAGCATGATTTCAGACAAGCACGCCTCCTAGTATCGAAAGTAGAGTGCTACCTATACCTCTCTTTTTCGTAACTATACTTGGTAACGAGTGTAAAACCGTCTTCCTTTGCGTGTCTTTTGCCGTTTTTTTTTTAATTCTTTCGCTCTCTCTCTCTCTCTCTCTTTATTTCTCTCTGATATATTGATTTTATTTCACAGTATAGGTGCAGGAACTCATTGAATATCCGCTCTGACTCAGACACGCATTATATGGGAATAGATTAAGAAGGATCGATATTTGTTTCGTATGAGGAGCCCTGGTGCAGGGGATTAACCACTGTGTCTCAGCGGATATAGGACGCTGGTTCACCGCCCGGGATAGCCATCATCCGGACACTAAAGTCTTAGCAGCTAGCAACTTCTGTTCACTTCTCGGATAGAAAGCAAGTTGAATGACTAATGATTATGAAATCGATATAGGGCAGTCACTTAAAGCACGATAGTAGAACTGTTCGTAAGGCAGCAAACCTCGCAATGATTTATACTGACATTCTTCAGATCTATGACTCTATAGTTTACTAGCCTATTCTGGTACTCAGCAGATCACTTATATAGGCTATAGACAGCTAGTAACAGATCTAATAACGAGAAACATTTAATTACATTACTGTAATGAACTTCTTTTTGGATTTCCTCACCCCCAAATCAGAAAAGCTTGCATTTTGCTACTCATAATCTTTTTTTTTTCAGACACACTTGTTTTGAGGGATTTTCGATACTGCTTCCCATTCGACAAAGAATCTCATTCAAAGTCATGATGGCTCTTTGTGGTTGTTTAAAAAATATCATAGCTTTCAAAGAATTTATGGACGCGATCACATTAACGTACATACACATAACCTCAATATAGCTCAATTTATATCCATTTATTGTTTATCTATTCAGTATTCTTTACCCGTGGGGTAGCCCCATCAGTGGTTTACACTGTTATTCTCGGTAGGGGGCTGCAAAGTGATACAAAGTAACACTTGATTCAAAATACACAAGATAACAAATAGAGGGCATCAGCTTGTACATGGCAATATACAAACAATATCGATACTGAATGTGAATACTGCAAAACGAATCACTGAAAATTCAAAAGTATATTACGGTATATTGAAAACAAAGGTGATACTCTTACAGGTACGTTAAAGAGATATCAAGTTTACCCGCATCTACATTAAGAGAGATATGTATCCTACTGTACCTATGAGCTGCCAGTAGAAAAACTGCTTCATGCAATGACACGTCACTTTTCCAAATTACTCCAGGGAAAATAAAATGGCAAAAATCCCTAAAGAGGGTTTGCTTTTTAAGAACCTTAACTGCGGGGCAGATAGCACTGAGAAAAGGGGAAATCATCGTTTCACTTGGCACAAAAATACATATCTATACGTATGTGTGTATATGAATATAAATATATATATATATATATATATATATATATATATATATATATATATATATGTGAGACGGAAGGAAAACTTGCAGTATAGACGTTGCAGTGGTGTTCAGTCTTGCCTTTATTCCCCGAGCTTTCGGCTATTTCACTAGCCTTTTTCAAGGGCTTGATGAGACATAACATAAAGTTTTCCTTCCGTCTCACATATACCAATGATGCAGTACCCACCACGTACGAGGCCAGGCCCGCTTCACATTATATATATATATATATATATATATATATATATATATATATATATATATATATATAGAGAGAGAGAGAGAGAGAGAGAGAGAGACTGTATATAAATGTATATATATATATATATATATATATATATATATACATATATATATCATGTTATATACATATGCGTTGTATGGGTGACCATTCTCTTACGTACTATGACGATCGAGCCTTGATCCAGTGTAGCACGCAATCATTATTTTGTCTTGTATGCTTTCGATGAGATTCTTAGCATTTTACGGTGACACCACATTTAAAATGCATTCAACTTTTTGTAGAGGGAAATATACTATGACCCGTAAAATGTAAACAACCCTTTATCCCTGATGCCTTTGCTCCTACAACATTTTCTTAACTGTGATCCTTCCCACATCTATACTCTCCTCCTGATTTCAGGGCTGCTATCTCATCGTTCATCTGTGACCTCAAGTAGACAAAGTCTTGCACCTTCTCTATTTTATCCCCATCTAGAATAAAATCCGCCTTGTTCACGGTATCCATGTCAAATTTTGTTTTCCTCAAGTTTAAGAGTAAATCATAGTTCTCGCTAGCTTCCTTGATTCTCTTCAATAATTCGACTAGTTCCGGTTTGTCCTTATACATGAGAGGGTTGTATCATCAGCAAAACCAGAAACCTTTCTCCATTTTTCGAACGACGCAACAGGATTTTTTTTTTTCAAATGTGAATAATTATAATTGTTTGGTTGGTTGGTTGGTTGGTTGGTTTTGTTGTTCTTGTTCTTGTTCTTGAAGAAGAAGAAGAAGAGATGAGCGCTTAATCAAAACCATTCAGGCAAATGTGATTTCTTTTCACAGCACGAAAAATACAGTGATATAAGTTGTGAAAAATCATCAATGCTGTGTTGCGACTTCGAGAGAAGTCGAGATGTTATGCTTTTAATAATATGGAGACGAAAAAAAAAAAAAAAAACACCCCAAAACATTACAACCTTTTAGTCCCAGGCACCCTACAAGTTTGCTGACAGAGCTCTCACCTATCGAGAAAGGGATCACGAGACCCGCCTTTTCTCCATCCAGCTCCCCATCGGCAGTCAGGAATCTCTCCGGGGTAAAATTGCTCGGCTCTCGCCACACCTCGGGATCGTTGTGAATCCCCCAGAGGTTCGGCAGGAGCTGGGTGCCCTTCGCGATGACGTAGCCGTCGATGCTACCGCTCTGTGACGCAAAATGGGGAACGCCCAACGGAGCCACTGGACACAGGCGAAATGTCTCCAACATGGTTGCCATAACCATCGGCAGACGATGTCGGTTTCCGTAGGAGATGTCGTCGCCCACACTCCCGATTTCTGCGCACATCTAAAACAAAACAAAACAAAACAAAACAAAACATAACATAACAAAATAAAACAAAAACAAAACAAAACAAAACAACAACGATGTTACAACACTGTTATACATCAAGGAGGAGGACATTAACTATTTTTGTGTAGAAACCTTGAAAGATGATAAACTTTGATTACCTCTTCAAGCATCATCAAAGTGATAGATTTGAAACCGAAACAGCATTATAATTTCCCGTCAAAGACTCAAAGTTGTCTAGGCCTAATCATAATAGTAACTAAAGCATGAGTTCAAAACCAGGGCGTTATCTATAAGATTACTATCATTCTTGTTTTATTTTCTATTAAGCAGCGATGAGACGAGCGTTTCTGCAAAGCACTTGTACAACAGTACATTATATTTAGAAGGACAGCATGTTTGCTGTACAGTAGAGGGCCACAATCTAAGTAACAAATTAAGTACTGAATGCAATAATTGTAGTATATTGGATATCTTTGCAAGATCGCAGTCGTCGGAAAATGGTATCTTAATTGAGGCTGATTTTGTCTCATTAATTCTTTCTTAGAAATACAGCGTATCAAATCCCAAAGAAATTTGCTGGCATAACGTAATGCATTGTCCATCACGTCGGATGAACATGTTAAATTCGTTCTTCCTGGAAGTTTTACCTTCTCTTGCACATCAGAGCGAGTGGCAATGAAGAGAATGAGCCAGAGAATGACCTCATGCACTGTGTCTGAAGCCGCAAAGGCGAAATCGAACGCCATCCGCCATCCATCCTCGGGTTCGGCGTGTGTAGCTTGTCCCGCCCTTCGGAGCCGCTCTATGTTTTGGCAGAAAAGCGCCACAATGCTGTCCGACACGCCCACGCGGTCCCGTTGTATCATGGCCCTTTCGGAGTGGTTCTGGATATATCTGGCAGCGCTTTGAAGCTGGGGGGGGGGGGGGTGATGGACGACAAAAGTGTTGAGTATCATTACTATTATTATCATTTTTAAGATGTAATTTAAATGTTGTTTTATTAAGCCAGAAAAGTGACAATTAAAGGGTGTGTACAATTCTGGTTGAGGTGAGGATTTAGCTTTTATCTTTTTGCGAGATATTCAGAAACCACTCTATGAGATGTCAAAGAGCATGCAATTCTAAGGGGTATCGAAAGTTTATTTGATGAAAACTGATTTTGAAATGGCTGGGATATCCAAAAACAAGGTGAAACAAAGAGATCTTAATAAAAGGCGTGGCCAGTTGCCTTTTATTATTATCACTTTTTTGGATATCCCCGCCATTTGAAAACCAATTTTCATCGAATAAAGTATAGAACGTTGAATCCTTCTTAAAATTGCATGGTCTTTCATATTTCATAAGAGGTTTCTAATTTTCTCACTTAGGAATGTTCAAAACATAAATCCCCACGTCAACCAGTACTGTACAGTCCCTTTAAGCTAGAAAAGTGAAAAAGTTCAATTTTCTTTGTAAGTACTTTATATCCCTTCCCATACTAAGCTAAGGTTTCTGGTCTTGCCGTCACAAACTGTTATAGTCTTTTTCATTCAGGGATGTCTGCACCAAAATTTCAAAAATTCGAAATATCTAAACGGTTTTTCCAATTTTCCTCAAACTTCGCTGATGTGTGCTAAAAAATATGATGCATTCCCTATCTAAATTCACATAATGTATTTGAGTTTCATTCTCCTTTAAATTTGATCAAACGATTCTTCCCCCTCTATTGAAATATACCTTTGCCCGGAATCCACTGAGTAAGCATCCGTTGCTGAGCGATGGAAATACCAGAACTGACGGGCTGGGATTCAGCGTCCTCCTAACCACACTGTCAAGCGAGTCGATGAATCGCTTTAAGTTTTGGTCGTCGTAGTCGACAGCACATCCGAACGCCACCCGATGGAACACGTCGAAAAAGAAGCACTGGAATATGAACTTGGGATTGAAGGCCTCACCTCTCTGGGCATCGATGGCACGGGTGAGTTGCGGGATGGACGACGCGATGGATCGCGCGATCTTAGAGTTCCCAAAGTTAGTGTTTTTTACGGTGTCGCTAACGAACTCGCGAGCTTCGTGCCAGGCCGAACCATTATTTGAGATTGATCCTTCGAGACGGGTTTGAGAAAACAATAATCCACTTATCAAAAAACACAACAAAACCAGCAACAACAACAAATACAACAACCAACCAACCTACGAAACAAGCAAACAAACAAACGACCAATCGAAAAAAAACCCCAAAACAAAATAAAACATTTTACTTTGTGAACTCGTTAGTAAGATCAAAGTTGGGCAGAATGTAATGATGGGTGATTGCATAAAACCCATACAAAAGGTTTAGGTCACTTTTTTAATAATGACTTACTTTATGTAAGAAAGATTACATAGTTTTAACGACTGCCGCGTAAAATCGTCACAAGCTCAATGCACTTTTTCTCCTTCATAATGATAATAACGACAACTAAAGGGAAGATAAAGATGAGTAATGAAAAGAACCTATAGGTGAGAGATGAATGCGTTTCAGACACCAACCTCGATCTGGTAGTGATGCTAGGAGAGTTTGGAGAATGCCCCCTCGGTCAGAGAAGATGGCGGACTTATCTACGAAAGCCTCTTCAAGACTCTGTCGATCTGCGATGAAGCAGAATCCGTCCGCCCCATCGCCGATCCCAAATACCTTTCCCCATGTTGCCGTTTCTTTCCACAGAGCTGTTACGTAAACAATCGCCATAGATTGTATAATGATCGTTCAATCTTACACTTAAACATTATTTCACAACATTTTCAAAAACAATATACAATTATACATAAAAAACAAGGATACTTTCAAAATAGCAGTCATTCGCTGCATTCAAAAGCAAAAATATTAACTTCTGACTTCTCTCTTAATACTTGGTACTTGGTAGTGTTCCTCCAAAAGACCCCAAGCGGAGTTTGAACTGGAGGTGGCGGCAGAGGGTGGACTTAATTTGGGAGAATATAATTTGAAACCATGGTCTTAAAAGTAATTTAACTGAATTAACTTAAGAGATTACACATTGAGGAAGGCTATTCCATGTCCTTGTGGTTCGAGGGAAGAAAGAATTCCTGTACATATCTGTGTTGCTAGTTGGTACCTCGAACTAATTTGAATGCCCCCGCCTACTTCTATCTCTCCGCGGCATCATCAGGACAGTGCTACTTAAGAGGGGAAAAAATGACCTGATGTGGATGATGTCCCAGTAGATGCATAAGGAATGCATCAGCATTTAAAGGCGTGGTTCTCACCTCTCACGCCTTTCCTCTACAGGTGCACTGCCGCTATATTCCCACACGATGCATCCTTTGTACACCCATTTATAAGACTCTCCCTTTACAGTAACTCCAGCTGATTACCACCTGCATAACTTCCATCATGAATACTGTTACTCGTATACCATAACTACTTTCGAATTCCTCCTCTGCTAACTACAGTTCCTTACCACATTGTTATCTTTATAACCAGATACTTTCACAAATCAATTTGTCTCAAGATCACCCTGCAATTGCATGTGTCATCTTAAAACAACAATAACAAAAAATACTTTCTGATGTTGTGTCGGCTAGATAACAAGGAAGCTGAGATTGTTTGGGTATATATTTTGATAGTCAAAAGAAGTTAGGAAAAACTGTCAATCAAGTGTAAATGATATTGGAACAGGGAGTTAGAAACTTTAAACAAAGCATTATGATTATGACAATCGGAATGATAAACAACTTAAAGAAAGCGTAAATGAAAAAAAATCAAGATATTGCAATAATGTATACAGAGTCAAATACTGTATTTCATGTTCCAATTCCGCCAAGTCTTACCAAAAAAAAAAAAAAGGCATTACATTAATATGACGCAGCAAAATGTGTGTGTTAAGCGTTCTTACTTCTAGGTGCCCCTTTCAACATTTTGAGTAGCATCTTTTTCCCTGCAAAACCAGTTGGACCTGGGAGCCTCTCGACTAATCGCTCTACCGGAGTCGAATAGGTCGCAGTCGATGTCCATCCGACGGCCTTAATGATGACAACGATGAGAAGAAGAAACAGGACGCAGAAAAGTAGCAACCAGGTTGTCGTAGGAATGGCCTCCGTGGCAGGGTCCGGTCCGACGAGTTGTGACATGGCGAGTTAATGTAGCGGCCTTGGCGATTCGTCTGGAACAACCTGATGGAGATGATTTTAAAGGTGAATCCCGTTTACTGACTGCTATCGGGATCTATGCACCAATATAATGACGACAAAGTTTTTTTTTAGAGGTACTGTGGTTCCTCGTGCAGGCCGATACCATGGAGTTATGTATACTCCATGCCTACACCGATAATCAACATTGATTTGAGCAGGAAGCTGCCATGCCAGACACCCAGGGAGACATGTTCGGATCATGCGATGATATATGGCCTGATAAGCTTTTGAAAGTCCCAATATTTTTTTTTGAAACACGAACGCGATCGGAATATCTAAGCGCCCTCTGGAAAGTATATACAAACACGATCCGTCCAAACATCAAAGTAGGTTTTGCTCTGGTATGGAAAGTTAACACAGCGTTCGCCTTTTGTCGAAGAAAAGATTTTTCGGGTCACTCAATTCGCCATTGTCACATGAAAATAGGTACCCTACGTCACGCAGAGACAGAATAGCCAAAGCTTACGATAGCGTGAAATTGACGCACGCACTGCAGTGGACGGACGGGAAGTGATCGAAAATCTTTTGTCCACTGGGTACAACAAGGTGGATGGGATTAAATGAAAGCTGTCTGTGCTCAATTCAGGGTCAGACATTCCACTGCTTAGTCCTTGCTTCAGTCGACGCAGAAGCATGAAAAAGCAAATGTAGCAAAATGTCATACTCCAGAGGAATGTCGTGTTTTCAATTCAAGCTTGCAGCAATAACAACTTGAAGATATCGTTGGCAGATCAACATGGTACATGTATGACACAGAAAGCGGAGAAGCATCATATTAATCTTGCAAAGAGACACTAATTTCTTGACAAATATCTCTGACATAAAATTGTAACGTATAGACTCCTAATGAGTTGTGTGCTCAGAAGCTTTCGCCCTTTCAATAATTAACTCTAAGGGAGGGGGATGGAGTAGATGCATAAAATATATTTCATTTATCAAACGTGACATTGATCCATAGGTCATTAAGTTATTAAGCCTCGCGATGTAGTGTAGACTCGTGGGTCATGTTTGCCTATGGGGTCGGATTCATGACCCCCTTTTTTAGAAATAAGAAAATATATTGAATTCTGTTATTATTTGATTATATTGTTGTCCCGCAGTGACGTCATAAACCTTTGCAGTCTTCCCATCCAGTGATGACAGCACTGAAACTTTAAATATTCATAACTTTTGATCGGATTGTCCAATTTTCCTCAAACTTTGATTGATGGCTTCTGTTAAGTACTATTGCAGCATTAACTCAATCTGCACTTCTTGTAGTTGGGTGAATTTGTCCTTTAAAGTACAATTCCACTCTGTGCGCCAGTTGATTTTGATGATAGAGTCAAATCAAACAAACAAAATGTAAGAAGTTTCAACAAATTTGTACACAAAACAGGAAAGTTACGTAAGAGTTATGAACTCTGTCCATAGATCAAGTTGAGTGGCATTGCAACTACAAAAATCCATGAGGTATAGGCGGTTTCCCGCACCTGCGCACATCAACGAACTGCTACGCATGGTTATAAACAGTTAACCTTGGCGAAATAAAGAACCCACCATTACCAAGAAAGTTGCAATAGGTATAACCTTGACGAACAACGGGCCAATCACAAGTCATCTTCCTAAAGATTGTGTGGGAGTGTGTGTGCAATCAAATGTGAACTCATTGAAAGAGCGGGGGATCTAATTATGTTCAATTCGTCCGTGATAAGCGTAAACAAGGTCATGGTGGCGTTCAGTCAATTGTATACGTCTTCTGACCTCTGCCTGGTAGTGTGCTCACACTGTCATCATGTGTGCGCGTGATTGAAGGTGGGTCGTTATGCACTGATCTCTACATAATAGTTTACACAGAGATCAGTGGTCATTATGCCGTGTGTATACAGGTGCATCATGCTAGTATCGATCTTTCGAACGTGCGGGTTAAAGGTTATTTCTTAAGGAGCAGACTCATTCGAAGATTTCCGTCATTAATGAGCTAAAGATAAAACAATGTACAATAATGATTAAACAAAATAATTGAGTAGATGATAGCAAGAATGAATATCATATATATTATATATATATATATATATATATATATACATATACATATATATAAACATGTCGTTTTATATAAAAAATTTTAGTTAAAGAATACGCCACATGTATAGGCAAGAAAATACATACATTCAACACTCATGCAAACACATAACTACTCCCACAGTCACAGAAGTTATACATATTGTGATTCTGTAATCTTTACCATCTATACTTTTATAGTAAGAAACATGGAATATGATGTAGATTTCCACTTTTAGAGGAATGATAAAAAAAATGAAATTGTATGTATGATTTATTGTACTTCATGATACTTTTATTATGTATTTTCTAGAATTGATAAAATAATAATTGTGTAATGTATACTTTGTGTTTTGTTACGGCTTTTGTAAACGAATGGAAGTAAGTCTCGATTTAGATGAACCGAACTGAAAACTGCTTTTAACAAGAGTAAATTCAGCCGTACCAAAAAAAAAAAAAAAAAAGAAGAAGTTATGTTTGTTTTAAAATTCCTCAGCAAGTTTTCGTTAGAAATTACATTCTTTAAAGCCATACAAGCAAATAGTGAAAGGTATATGTCATCACCTGACAATTCTTCTTTTTGTTCGTGCACATTAATGCACTATGATTACACAGTTGTTGTCGATGAATTAGCAACTGCAACCCCTTTCCCCTAAAACTACAATAATTTGATGAAAATCGTTGTTTGATTACAAAATAATCACGTAAACGGAAATTCAGTGGATTTTCATACCTAAAGTCTATGGAAGACATGTGAGGTGCAGATGCCATCGTTATTTGTTCATGACGTCATCCATGCAGTGTTGGCTAACGATACTGTTTCGTAAAAACTCGAGAAATTCTGTGTCAAAGTTTGGTGATGCCTTTAGATTTTCCTTGGTTTGATATGATTAGATTGTGTATGATAAAACCAAAAGAAATTGCATAAATAAAAGCAGTCTCTTTGGCCCGAATTCTCAAAGGTGGAATAACTTTATTACACGCTTATTCCGTCGATTTGTTACGCCTCTTATACAAATCAGGCCCTCGTGACGTAAAATGACGCGATTTATTCCCCGGAATCTATTCTCAAAGGTTGAATAACTTATTCCCCGGAATAACTATTCTGCGGAATAGTTATTCCAGCTTTGAGAATTCGGGCCTTTGAATAAAGCCCACTCAAATACCGTGCTGAATGGAACTTAAGCATGAGTGGATATGTACATGGCATGTATAGAGTGAATATCAACCGATTTTCAACGAATCAACCTTAATGACATAGTTTGGGTAGAGGCATTATTCAGCGAAGACTGAAAAGTCTTTCTATGTATAGACTTAGATGGCATATTATAAAAATGGTGTGTGTGTGCGTGTGTGTGTGTGTTTAGGATGTGAGTTCGTTCGTTTGTATTTCGACAAAGCAAGCCTTTTGACCCGTTCCATACGGGAACCTGGTGGCCTGTGTATTTAGTCTATGGGAATTTCAGAATTCAGTACGGAACGGGTTAATGTCTTTTGTATGATGCAAACCAGAATACAATGTTTATCAAGAATACCCCATAATGTCATTTTTCTTTATTTCTTTTTTTTTTTGTTATTGACATGTTTCTTACAATATAAAATGAACACAAACCTGATTAAACATGATTATTTAACATTGTGATGTAGAAATCTGGTCAGAAATTTATATGTAGCAGATTTTGGCAAGTCATCTTTTAATGAACGGGGGTGGGGAGGGGGTAAGTGAGCGTGCATGTACTCCCTGTATGTGTGGTTATCTATAATTCATACTTTACAATCACTGATCGGGCACTTGTACGTTTAAGTCGATAGTTACTGCTCTCTCTCTCCCTCTCTTTGTCCCTGTCTGGAAGGATTACTTGATCAAAAACACTCGTGCGAAGTTTTGAAATCATCCGATGTTCAACAGTGGCATATAAACCTGAACGAAATCCTGTTACACGTAATTTATTTTACAGTTAAGATAAACTTGAATACAGTCAATTGCTATACTCTACTGGTTACGTTATGCGTTCACGAATGGCTTACAACGCCCTGCTGCGTAAAATATAGAAAAAGCCGTTTCTCGTAGCTAAAAACGAAATTAGTAGGAATTGAATACAGGGACATGCACTTCATCATGCTCAGGGATGTCGACACAACAGCAAAGTACCAAGTTCACAGTCTAAAAAACTTACCTCGTTCAAACCAATTAGATTTGCGTCTGTCTATGTTGTTGGAAGTATGGCTGCATATCATTCCAATGCAGTTCTCCGAAGAGAATGTAGTTTATACCTCCATATACGAGATTGTTCGTCACTGAAATATACTATGCTGCGATGCTAGGGTGCATTCGGACACAGATGGATGCCTTTTCTGCATAGGGTAATTCAACAGCCCAGATGTGTACCGTTGGATCAACGGGGAGAATAACACTTAAAGGGGTATAATATAGGCCTATTGCTTGACATAAAGATTGAGCTTCATACCTTTTGCGAAATACTAAGAAGCCACTTATAAAACATTACAGCATACAATTCTAAGAAGAATTAAAAGTAATGTTTATTTCATGAAAATCTGTTTTGAAATGACTGAGATATCTAAAAACAAAGCAAAGCAAAGCGATCCTAATAAAAGGTGGGTCCCATCTGCTCAAGATCCCTTTGTTGTTGATATCTCAGCCATTTCAAAACCAATTTTCATCAAATGATCTTTGAATCTATCTTAGAATTACGTGCTCTTTCATAATTCACAAGAGGTTTCTCATTATCTCACAAAAAGGTTGGAAACCTGACGCCTCATCTCGACCAAAACTATATTATCCCTTTAAGAATCATACAAACAGATGAAATGTAATGCTCTCATGCAGATGGTGTAACCGCATTCTTGCCATTGTGTAAGTACAATTTTATTGTGCACAGCATTACTTTTTTTGATAATTTTTTCTTTCCTTTTTCTTCTTTTGTGTCTAAAACAAGCTATCATTTGTGCTTATATACCTTGTTTCTTGCTCTTTGCATATTATGTGATGTATATCCTTGTCATACTGTATGTATAATGTTTGTATTTTTAACCTGTATGTGTGGAACCCTCTGAAAACCAGCCTTTGGCTTGACGAGGGTGTTCCATCCCATGAGTGGAAAATAAAAATTGAATTGAATTGACTGTTATTATCATGTTATAAGCGAATATCGTATTACAGCTTTGCGTGGAAACAGTTCATCAGTATATGTCTTTAGGTGGCGTGCTGTTTTAGTGCAGGGCATATGTTACTTAATTTACTTAAATATAGTGGGGAAACAGATAACTGAAAAGTAACTGACTATACATTGTGTGACATAAGGATAAATAAAACAGAGTGTATATCAGTCTGAATAAATTTCACAGGTAAGCTGTAATTAGATCCCCCTTAGGTAGTCCCTTACGCCCTCTCATCTCTTTTCACTACATCGAGGCAGTGATTACAGACCCCGAAATCTGCATGACAAATAGGATAACCTCAATTCAAGCAACAGATAAATCACATGACATCGAATACATCTTTTCCGAATGTAACTTTCCTCTAGAAAACTTGATGAATATATATACTTGTAGTGCTTTGAATGAAAATACGTCAGTACAATAAATACAACACGTACAATGCGTGATTGAATAAACTCATTCAATGTGCAACCAAAAATGTGCAACCAAACGCAAAGGGTAGAACAAGCTACACAGAGTACTGTACTGTATCACGGACTGATAACTAAGTGTGACCCAAAACCTCAGCACGAAACTCAATGTCCATGAGTATTCTTTAGATGTTGACTTGATATAATTGCACCAAAACCTCTATACACGCATGCTAAAATGATTACAAGCATGACAACAATAGTGGATGAGGACTGAATACAAAGAAAGTCTATTAACGATGAATGTATATATAATCACATACATATATATCAGTAAATTGGGTGTTCAGTCATCAACTTGTAGATGCGCAGATTTTGATTCGATTTGAATATTGCATTTTTTTCATACAAACATAAAAACTTATGTTTGATATTTGAAGACAAAGAAATAATTAAATGTACAATCCTGCATATGCTTGCAGAACACAAAGTAAATAATTCATGAGCTATGGAAAATGTCAGATTAATGTAAGTACAATTGACAAGAGCAAAGATGCAAAATGGCTCTATCTTTAGAAAAAAAAATGCTTCTAATATTCATTTTCCTTTTTTTAATGAAGGCATAAGGGTAAAAAACCGTAGTGTCTGAGGAAATGTTATTTTCAAATTATCTATAAGGCACATGATCGTTTTAACACTCTCTCTGGACTTTGATTGCACCATGCATGTTTCACAGAAAATTAACACAATCTACTAAAGCATCAAATCCAGGAGAGCGATAATCTATATACGTGAACTTCATATTATGGTAATGCCTGGTTGAATGCTGGTAACTATGAAAATGGAATTCCAGGATACCCTATCAAAGTTTCTAGACATGAACTGATTTCTCCACTCGAGCCTATTTTATTGTTTACCTCATTAAACACGAGATTCAGTCACAAATTTATTGGATAAGAGACACAGGTGGTTGGAATAATAAAATCTGATTTATAATCCATCTTTATGAAATACAAAGGCAATTCTAACATTTATATTTCCCAGAAAAGAAAATGACACAGCCTACACACACCAAAATTAAAGAACTGAGATATATAGAGCCATAACAGCATAATTTCAACTGCATTTGTGCTAGGACGAATGTGATTTTGAATCAAGAACAGAAAATGAAATGGTTTTGATTCATGGATTGTCTATGGATTAATAAGACTTTCGAGTATAGGTCTATCATAATTATGATAAAATTTAACATCAAATCCAATTTGCCAGCAGGTTACGTTCGGCAGAAACAGTATTGGGTAAGAAGAGAATCTATGTCCCTGATGCAGTCCGCTTGGTGACCATATCTATTGACACGACTTATGTCCCCACCCAGTTGAAAGTCGAAAGAGTTTCCGTCTCTCCGCCGACGAACTTGCACCGTTGCCTCAAAGAGACCACCTCCCGGACTCGTTTCTATAGTAACCAAGTAAGACGTCCAGGTTTTTGCCTGGTCTGAAGATGGTTCATTTGGAGAACGCACGGTATTGTTATCTTCCGAGCCTTTCCTGACATTCGGGAACGTTTTCTCCTGTTTGACAGCGTGAGAAAATGCACGGAAAGAAATCCTGAAAAGCGAAAAAATCTTAACGAGTAAAACAAACTTTGTGCTTTGTTTCTGTCATGGAAGACGCATTTAGACACTGTTCCATTTCTAATTCAGTGCTCTACCTTCACTCCACTCACACTCGCATGTTTTAAGGAATATTCACAGTTCATATCCCGATAAACCCAAAGAGACACTCTATCCTCTTCCTCTCCAAAGAAAGTGCTCTTTGAATAATACTACATGTGCATTGTACATCTGCATTCATATCTATTTGATATTCACAATAAGAATATATATATATATATATATATATATATATATATATATAACATACTCAACATTGGTACATAATTCATGGACCTGTATATATTTACATAATCATTTTTTACATTGCCCAAGACTGTATAAAAGCATCGTTTCTCCCTGTTTGCCTTTCAGCTGTTTGTCTTTCACGCCATTTTGTCTTCATATAAAAAAGGAGATAAGTCGAACCCTGATAATTACAGGCCTATTTCTCTGCTGCCTTGTATCTCCAAAATGCTCGAGCGCATAGTTTTGTTAGTTTATCTTAACGTTAACAATGTCTTAACACCGGTTCAATCTGGATTCAGGGTAAATCACTCCACTGTGATTGCCCTTGTAAAGGTAACTGATGAGTGGTTTTTGGCCATGGATGAAGGTAAATACACCAGCGTTTGGCACTGTCGATCACAAAGTAATGCTAAACAAATTTAATTGTCTATATAGTATTTGCATAAATTGCGTTACACTCGAAGAGTTATCTAACTTGCTGGATGATAGTAAATAGGGTCAACAACTCACTGTCTGACTAAATTATAACAGTTAACCCACGGCCAAGTGCGCCTGAACACTTTTGGTTTTGAGGGGCAAAATCACTGGAATGTGCGAATTCCTCGACGAGGGAGCGAAGCGTTTATAGAACATGTAAAAGCAAATTTCTAGGAAATTAAACAAAATGGAAAAATTTAGCGCGAAGAACTATGATTTTAACATACGGGGGGTACATTTATGTGACGGTGTAAGATCCTCGGCGAGGGAGCGAAGCGCCGAGCAGGGGGAGGGTGTGACCCCCCACCCACGGTAGGGACTTTTTGTAAAAACGGAGTACAAAGTCGCGTTTATAGAGCATTTAAAAGTAGATTTCTGGGAAATCAAACATAGTGAAAAAAAAATAGTGCGAAGGACTATGATCATTAGGGGTTACATTTAATGCTACAGTGTGAGATCCTCGATGAAGGAGCGAAGCGACCGAGCAGGGGGAGGGGATATCCCCTCCAACGGTAGGGACTCTTTGTAAAGACAGAGTACAAAAGTCGCGTTTATAGAGCATTCACAACCAAATTTCTAGGAAATTAAACATAATGAAAAAATAGTGCGAAAGACTATGATTATAACAAACGGGGTACATTATGGTGTGAGATCCTCGGCGAGGGGATATCCCCCTCCCACGGTCGGGACTTTTTGTAGAAACAGAGTACAAAAGTCGCGTTTATAGAGCATTTACAAGCAAATTTCTAGGAAATTAAACATGGCGAAAAGAAAATACGTGTGAAGGACTACGATTATAACATACGGGTGTACATTATGTGATGGTGTGAGATCCTCGGCGAGGGTGTTGGAGGGGGGTATCACGGTAGGGACTTTTTGTAAAAAAAGAGTGTAAAAGTCGCGTTTACAGAACATTTCAATTCAAATTTCTAGGGAATTAAACGTAGTAAAACAAACATCACTTGTAATGTATATCATAATGAATTATGATATTCGCCCCATTAGGGCGAAAATTTTGCATTTTCAGTTATGAAAATTGACAACTTTTAGACAAGAAAAGTGCCTTTATTGTTCATTGTGGTCTTTAAATGAGTGATTAATTATTTGTTACTGGGGTACTGGGGGGGGGGGGGGCAAAAACTCGTTTTTGCCCCCAAAAAATTTTTAGGGGGGGGGGGGGGCAAGTGCCACCCCCCCCCCCCCTTTCCGGCGCCCTTGCCCACGGCGTGCCCCAGGGCTCTCTTCTTGGCCCTCTGCTGTTTTCTGTTTTCTTTAATGACTTATACCTCGCATTTTTCAGTCATATCGTGTTCATCTTTATGCGGATGATACAGTTATTTACTACATACTCCAATAAAGATGTAAAAGTCAATTTTAAACAAGGAAATAACGCATGCTTTGGATCAATGGGTGTCACAAAACAAAAATTGGTCAACTATTCAAAGACCTTCAGTATGCTTTTTGGTACGAGATTTATGCCGTTAAAGAGTAATTCACTAGATGTAAACAAAAAGGCATCCATATTCGAAATGTAGAAACGACAAAATATCTTGGATTTTTATATCGACGCTGAGTTGAAATGGAATATTCAAATAGATTAATGTGCCAGGATATCAGTAGATTAAATGGTTTTCTTAGAAAATAATATTAATAGGGCCTACATACTGTAAATGAATCAACTTTGGATCGGTTATATAATCCCCTATTCCGCAATATTTCGATTGCGGGTACGTTATTTGGTATTCCGCTCCACAATGTTCTCTGTCAACCCTTCAAAAACTATACGGAATAGGATGAGCCGTTTGATTATGAGAGTAAATCCATATTCTTCTGTTTCTACTCAACATGATATTTTGAACTGGGAATCTCTTGACTGCCGCTATGAAAAAAGAATATGAGAATGATAATTATGGGACCTATATTTATTTTTTATTTTTCAAAAACTATATGTCTAACAATATTTCTAGATAATTTCTGAATTGTTTATTTCGTCAAATCAAAATTTGAATCTACCTAAGCCAAATTCTAATAATTGCTAAAGGACTTTTTTTTCTACAGGAGAATATCAATGTATAATCAATAGGCCAATGAAGTTCGTAATGCCTTAACCCTAAGATCTTTTCAAACTTTATTATCTGATTATCTAAAGAAAGAGCATGGTAGTAAAAGAGAAAAATCAGACACTCTGAAGTACAAACGTAGCACCCTTTTTTTTTTTTTTTTTTTTTGTCATGCTTCTTTTTTTAAAGGTTTATTTTCTCTCCACGAACGGTTTCACTTTCGACCCTGGACGCTTAATCAGCTCGTCTTGCGATCAGCTCGCGACGAGCTGATCGTCAGGATCGGAAGTGCAGGATCGGACGTGAAACCGTTCTCAGAATTAAAACAGTAAGTCCAGATGAATTGATTCATTTTTTTGTACCTTTTTTGAACGTTACCTGGATGAATCAGAGCTTACACCAATTTATTTTCTCTTCTTCTTTTCTTTACCTCTGATTGTTGTAGACTGTCGCTGTCTCTGTAGATGATTTTTAAGTAAGTATTTCCTTTTCATATTTTGTGTATACAGTGTATTATTTTGTATAGTAAATACGGGACCCTGTCGAGGAAGAACAGTCGTATTTTGCAAGTATGGCTGAACGGGCAATAACCCGTTTCTTCATATTACATTTTTTTTTCTTGCAGATTGTGTATGGGTTGAAGAAGGAAACAACAAAAAATACAACAACAACAACGCCATAATTACACACGACCGTCAAACATATTAAGTGTGCTTAGGGGTAACCTATGCAATATTTGTATCATGTTGGAATTTTTTGTATGAGTTGAATATTGGCGATCTTCCTTTATTTTCCTCGATGTTTGTTAAAATATTTATACCCATACTTATCCTATATAAGACACGGTGAATCCTATCATCTTCCCCCGTTCGTACAGTTTCAGCCCTTAAGACAATTACTTCTACCGGCGCCCCCCCCCCTTTTTTTTTCTGGAATGAGTTAGATTCTGTTCGGTTGCAAACAAGTTCTCGAAGTTTTTTTAAGGCAAAACCTGAAAACCATTAAAAAAAAAAATCCTACGTTTAATTATTTGCCGTGATCTCTTGAAATATCTCTGTGTACTCACAATGATGCTTCGCTCGGGTGAATTCACTTGTTTGATCAATATGTTACTTAGCATCGATACTTTATGTTTAATCATGAACGTTATATAATACGTTGTACATTCTGTAAACTTTATTGTACTCTCGACATACAGTATTCTTACATGTTTCGTAATTTTTCGTCATTGACTTAATGTACTAAACGCTTATATTATATGTTTGGAACCTATATCCTACAAGCTTTGCTTTTTAGTAGGTTCCTCATAATCACATCACTTATATGTCCTTTTGAGCAATTTTGTTTCAAATTGACTGTAGTGTTTAACGTATGTTTTTTTTTCTAAAATCAAATGGAATATAAAACTTGTATGAAATGTGGAATATGGAACACGAATAATAAAAAAACAACTAATCAATAAAAGCAAGCCAAAGAAGTGTTTTATGGAAAAGGCCGCGTAGAGTCACTCTTACCCTGTGACGAGGAACAAGACGGTAGTGGGACGCTACGGCCGAGAGACGGAGTAAGGAGCACTTGTCTCGTGCATAACTGGTGATGGCATTTAATGATTTCACCGTGAAATGTACTGCACCCTCCACCTGGAACACAAGTTTATACACAAAGTGTTTATCCCATCAAGTTTTCGAGGAAGTGAGGAGGTTGCTGCAGAAATTTACATGTTATCATTGATGTAGGGGAATTCCGGACCAGTTAAAAGTTAGTCTCAAATGAAAGAGCACAATTTTTGTGAGCAACACTGAAAATGTGATCAAACATAATGGAACATAATGGCATGCAAAAATATTCGCGTGCTTTTATTTTCGTATTTTAGCGTCTGGTTGCGCGAAATGCGCGAAAATTTCCACTTTTACAGTATATAATGATAATAACAATGATAATAATGATTATCATTATTATACTATTATTATTCATTGGAATACCATCACAAAAGTAATTTTTTAATGTTTTGATAATGTTTGAAGAGTTTCATCTGGGATTAAATCATCACAAACAAAATCATGAAATTCATATTGTGGCTGCCTTGTGCATGTAACATTGAACTATGTTATCTACAAATTAATAATCTACATTGATAGACCTACTCATATCAAAGATCTGTAACTTTTGGCATTCGACATCTATTTTTGGGAACGTGTTACCATTATGTGGCAGAACCTTGAAGACAAGGCTATAAAAAAGCAACAACATTCAGAAATATTTGTATAGATAAAGTCTTGCAATATGAAAAAAAAAATAAATCAATTAAAGCCGATCAGTGGGCATTTATTGAAAAGTGGGGTTAAGAGACTGTCTAAGCGATGTTCGTGGAAGATCCAAATTTGGCACATCAGGTTCTCAGAGCCATGATTTGAGCATTCCCTTCTATCTATGGTATTAACATGATTTCTAAGCAGTTACAGCTCGTTATTCACAAAGTCCGTTATTCCAAATATTCGTTAATCCGGAAATTAAATAAAGGTTCTCTTTACCGTGGATTATTTATTCTGAAGGTTCCTTTTCCAAAGGGCTGGAATTTTGAAGGTTCACGATTCCGAAAATAAAATGAGGTCGTTATTCCGAAGGTTCGTTTAAAAAAGAAAGAAGGTTGTTGAAATCTTTGAAGGCTTCCGTGGCGGTAGAACCGTGGGAGGTAGAAGGCTTAACGGTGCACCACATATTCTTTGTCGGGTATGTGTTTGGCCCTGAAAAGGGCCTACCCTGTGCCGTCCCGATGTTTCGGCGTTTCGGCCTTCCCTTACTGAGAACGGCAAGAACATGTTTGCCGAAACGTCGGGACTGGGTAGCCCTTTTCAGGGCCAAACACATGCTCTAGAAAGAATACGTGGTGCGCCGTTAAGCCTTCTACCACCCAAAGAAGGTTGTTATTCCTTAAAGGGATCATACAGTTTTGGTTGAGACCTAATTTCAGGTTCCTAACATTTTTTGGTGAGATAATGAGAAACTTCTTATGAAAAAATGAAAGAGCATGTAATTCTATGAGGAATTCAACGTTTATTTGATAAGAATTGGTTTTGAAATGGCTGAGATATCAAAAAACAGCGATTCTAATAAAGTGTCGGACCCACACTTTATTACGATCGCTTTGTTTTACTTTGTTTTTGGATGTTTCAGTCATTCCAAACCCGATTTTCATCAAATAAACTTTGAATTCCTTATAAAATGGTATGCTCTGTACTGTATGGTAATTGTTTTCTTGGTATCTCACAAAAAACTAAAAGCCCAATTCTCATCTCCATCAATACTGTACCATCCCTTTAAGTATGTAATTCCCAAGATCTTTTTGAATAATTACGCAGTACCCGCTGCATGCTATAAGGATTAGAACCAACACTTGCTGTCGGGTGAAAGTTCGGTGGTCTAGTGGAGATGACGCCTGTCCGGTAATCAGGAGGTCGTGGGTTCGAATCCTGCTCGAGTATGTGCGCCCATGGTTTTTATCATGGCTAGTACTCAAACACTGATCAATTCAGTGCTTATTTACGTCGATGTAGGGCAATTTGTCAATCAGTTGCAATTCCCAAGATTTGTTAATAAAAAAGAAGAAGAAGAAAGAAATGAAATAACCTTGGTACTTTGGAAGGTTCGTTTACCCGAAAATGGAAAAGGGTCCGTTATTCCGCATGTTCGTTAATCCGATAATGAAATCAGGTTTGCTATTCCGATGGTTCGATAGTACGCACCTTCTTTTCATTTTCAGATTAGTGTACCTTATTTCATTTACGGATTAATGCACTTTCAGAACAAGCCTATTTCATTTTCGGATTAACGAACCCTCAAAATAACGGAATAAAACAAATGTCCGGATTAACGAATCCTACTCTTGTTTTGGATTAACGAACATAGGAATAGGCAAGTAGTCTGTTGTAATTTCCGTAAGAAAGAATCTTCGTAACAAGGACTGAACATCACCAGCTTAAAAATAGTGTTCCTCATGAGCCCTGAACATGACATTCATTTTGTTTCCAAAGCATGATAATATTATAACGAATGATGAGTTTTCCTCCAAACCATCAACACTTGAAATGGGTTGCCAGTTGTTACAACATTTACTTTATTCAAATTCATGAAACTCTTCCATCGAGAGTTTTTTTTTTAATGCAACTGATTAACAAATTGCCCTACATCGACGTTAATAATAATTTGCTAATCGGTTGCATAAAAATAACATTTACTTTGAATCCAATGGTCACTATGTGCCTGATATGAACCGAGTTTTCAACCATCTGCTGTTCCACTAATACCTTTCGTCAAACTTCTCATCTCACTCTCCTCAACAACAAGGGCATAGTATTTCTATCACTATAAATAGATATAAAAAAAAATCGTGATACAATACCTGCTTATACTCTGTTTGGTTGATTTCTTCGTATTCAAAGCAAGCACAATAGTGGTCCGGTATGTCTGCGTCGCTGCACCTCCTTTCAGTAGATACGGGTGTCGATAAGAGACTGATACCCCTCTTCGCCTGCCCTTCCCAACTGAAATCGATGACGGACCTGAGAGTCGCGTGGATGTCGAAAGGAGTGGTCAAGCGGTCTGCGTTGGTCATCACGTTCCGCACTATATCGGGACGGGAACGGTGAAGCTCTGGGGGAAGAATGAAAGCCATAAACGGCAGGCGTTCTTCCAGTCTACCTTGTAAAAGATGGCGAAATCCAAGGTAACCAGCACCGTGATCGCTGAATAAGATGAGAAGAGTTTTATTCAGATTTCCTGATTGCTTCATTGACTCCAGAAACGAAAGTAAGTCTTCATCCATAACACTCAATGCATTAATGTCATCATGCGCCGGGTCGGAGAGAAAAAACAAGCCAAACTTTAGATTATCTGGATAAGATGTTAAGTAGTCTTTCATATATTCCAACATGATTTTGTGCTGGAAATCTGATCCAACGCACAATCCTCGCCTATGGAAATCAACAGCTCTCCAGAACGTCCGCATATAGTGGTCCGTGGGTTGCTTCTTAAAGCCAGTAAATTTATGGTTAAACAAAGATATATCAGGACGATTTTCTGCAAACATGGTAATATAACCTGCGTTCTCAAATTCCTTCCATACCAACGGGTAATCATCAACGAACGAGGCATTTGCGTAGAGATTTTTGCGAATCAGGGGCAGTTCGGCTTCGTATTTCCCGGTCAACATCGGTATCATGTTCCCAGCAGTTGCTTGTCCCACGATGTTGTAGCTGTTGAAGACAATGGCCTGTGGGTCTTCCTCAAGAAATGAGAGAGATTTCGGCATATGACGGATGAAGTTCATCTTTGACGTGGAGTCAAAAGCCAACATCATGACGTTTAAGTTGAGCCCATTCGAGCCTGCCATCTTTTGTTTGGTCTTCGCATCTTTTGCTCTCTTTGGATCTTCCATCACCCTTGCCAACATATCGACATGAAGTGTTTTTTGCTCGTTTTCACTTTGTATAGCGCATGTGACGGTAAGAAAGTCAGTTAGTGTCTCATTTTCCTGGAGCTGCCTGACTGGAACGAAGCTGACACGATGCCCCGAAAATGTGTACACACCTGCTTCCTCCGATATCTGGGAATCATCATCTAGCCTGACGGGATAAGTTACTTTGCAGAACTCTGGCGGTTTGTTGAGTTGACTCAAATTGAAGTGCACCTCTTTATTTCTTATGTACGCTAATTTTAGACCCTGGCAAATCGTTTGGTCAGATTTCTGAACAAATTTAATAATACTTGGGTCAAATGGCACAAGACGTGGCATCTCGCATACTACATTTGTGGCAGCTGTCTTTGAGCTTGTTAACTGCAAGGTAGTATTCATGTCTGTCCATGATTGATAAAGAGGCTTCAATCTGTGTTTGACTTCACTACTACTGTCGTGACTGTATAGCAAATGCTGAGACAGCAGGGTATTGACAAGAATAAAACCAAATATTAAAGACGACATCAAACGTTTGATTCGGGCCATGATTTAATCTGGTCGGTATTGATACCTGTATTTCAAGTTGAGCCGATGGGATGTCAACGTTGTTATCTTGTTCTATATCTTGTGCGTGTTTATGTAAAGAGTACGAAAACTTCTTCTTCATTGAATTACTTACAGTTCCAGTTTACAGCACTCTTGATGAATGTATGCCATTACTCAAGTGGTATGTCTATAGTATAAGGTTATGAAAGCAAGTGTCAAAAAGTTTGTAGGAATGCGCAGATAACGGTAGATTAAAGAAAAGAATAAAGATATGATCAAGTTGTAATATCGTTTCACATGTCTCTGAGCCTCTATCTCTGAGTTAATGGTAGTTTCGTTTGTTCGCTTGAGTGCGTTTGTGTGTGACACACTATACGCCAAAACTTGCTTGCCGAGTTGACGTATACTGCGCATGCGTGGCTACACTTGTTATTTCTATGTTGTCAACTTTTGTGTTTTTGATGATAAAACTTACACTGATATTTGTCTTTGTAAACTGTCAAATCTCTGTTGTTGTCTGTCCTTATTGAAAATGTCACAAAAACTAAACTTTTTTTTTTTTTGTATATACAGGAGCCTGGAAAAGATGATTCCCCTGGTTACCGCTGTTAAGTTTGATTGTTGATAGCTATACAGAAGCATAGCTGGGTAATGCTAATCGGTTTGTTGGAAACGGAAACGGTTTATATAACCATGTAGAGCCGCTCTGAGCAATACATCTTGACCGGCATGCGCTCTGTACTGTCGAAATATACCTGTGGAAGAGAGTTGCCAAAATGAAAGACAAAGAGGAAGGGGTTATGGAAAACATGAAAAAGGTTAGACAGAAATTACTATGACAAAGCAAAGCTAACCATTGAAAATGAGATTTAAAAAGGATAGAAATCATCAGTCAGTCTGGGTAGAGAGGACCATTTTTTTTTTTTTTTGAACGATCGGTGCCAAACTACGGGAATGATTGCTCAACGATTATACTTGACATTTAGTAACCGCATATTATAAAGGTGTTTTACAGAGGGTTAAGGCCGCCACATTTAATCATGCTAAAATTCGCCCAAGGACGAACTTTCCTGAAAGATTTAGGTCAGTAGAACTTTCATAAGCGTCGCTCTAAAGCGCAAAAATAGGAACATGTTATTACCAAATTTTTGTAAAAACAGAGTTAAAAGTCGCGTTTATAGAGCATTTTAAATCAAATTTCTAGGGAATTAGACATAGTAAAAAAAAAATCACTGCGAAGGACTATGATTATAACATACGGGGGTACATTTATGTGACGGTGTGAGATCCTCGGCGAGGGAGGGTGTGGGAGGGGGATACCCCCCTCCCATGGTAGGGACTTTTTGTTAAAAAAACAAACAAAAAACAGAGTATAAAGGTCGCGTTTATAGACCATTTTGAATCACATTTCTAGGGAATTAAACATAGTAAAAAAAAAAAATCACTGTGAATGACTATGATCATAACTTATGAAAACTATTCAAGTACGAGCAGAACGAGCGAGCCACTTTCACTTTGCCATTCGTCTGAAATGTATTCATCAATGATCGCATTGTTCGAGCAATAGAAATTATTCTTATATTACTAGAAAGCGTAGAAGAAAAGAAAAATGTAAGGTTTACAAAAGGTATGTTTCAGGGGGCACACTCGAGGACGCGAGGCTACCGTCTATGCACTAAATTTACTCATAATTTTCGCCCCGTTAGAGGCGAAAATTTCGCATATTCAGTTATGAAATTGACAACTTATAGACAAGAAAAGTGCCTTTATTGTTCATTTTGGTCTTTAAATAATTAATTATTTGTAACAGGAGGCACATGGGGGGGGGGGAACAAAAAAACTCGATTTGATCACCCAAAAATGTTATGGGGGGGGGGGGGGGCAAGTGCCCCCTCTGCCCCCCCCCCCCCCCCTCCGCCCGCTTCCGGCGTCCTTGCTCATTTTGTGTGTTAAATCCTTGACCTTTTTAGGTATTCTTGCTTTCAGCAAAGTGAAAAAAACAAACAGATCTGCGTAATCTGCGCAATTGTTAAATGAAGTTTACAAGGAAATATTTCACAAAATGGTTAATGCCGCAGTGCACACGTGTTTTATGTGATCTGGAGAGGGTGCAGTTTTTAGCGCAGGTGTGGATTTATTGAGTAGTATGAATTCACAACAAATAACATCTATTAAGGTATTTGTAATGATTCAGGAAAAAAAGGATGCATCCACAAAACAGCCATTTATTTCTTTAAAAATTCATTATTTTGAAGAGAATAATATTACAAACACAAGCCACAAAGCGAGGATCCATCGCTGTGATATAAAAAGTTTTGCTAATTGAATTTCATACATAATACTTACAGAGATTATTAGAAATTGCTGCTCTAAAATTTCTTGGCAGTCGGGCAAGATATAGCAAAGCGAGAAAGAAAGGGAAAAAAAAATCTTACATCCTGCCTATATCTTCTATAGCTAGAAATGGTGAAAGCCTATAAAAATTAGCACGATGTCACTATCAATAACGGGGGGGGGGGGGGGGATGGGTCCTGTCACATTTGTGGCCCGAAATGTGAAAATAATAGCACCATCAACACATGATTTACTAGTTCACCATCGGCACGTATTTATTTGCCAGTATCCATATTGTTCCAACCCTTGAGCGCCTGCTTACATCGCGCACATGCGATCTGACCTGGGGTCAGGTTAATACGTCACACTCATCTGCATAATACATGTATTTCATTACCATGACATCCCTCCTTTTACGGGAAATAAAGTTTACATCCATGTGAGTCTTAACCGTTCACTCTGAGTGTTTGAATATGTGTACTCTGCTTTTCTTCTCTGTTATACAACTTCAACTGTAGACTCGAAATGTTTACAGTGCACATCTTGTATGGATATACAAGTACCAAACATAATACATTGCAGTGTTTCTTTCTGTCTAAATTGATATTCCCAATATACACGAGTGGGAACTTGCCTGTCATTAAATGCACCAAAATGTTATGATCAAACTGGCATCTAACAAACAACATATATATTACATGTATGCGTTAATTCTCTATACGCATGTTCATACATCTGTATGTTTAAATGCAAACACTTTATGCAAACACTTCTCTCCAGTTCTGTCCTTCTGCATGAGCGATGCGTAGTCGTTTTTCGATAGACTGATTAGATGGAGTCTCTCCACTTCTCCGTTGGCTTGCGGCCATTTAGGAGTTACTTTGTGATGGTGGATGCTTGTGGTCCTCATATATTCAGCAAATATCTCTGAGATAAACTGTGGACCATTGTCAGAGTATAGTATAACAGGCAATCCATATCTCGCAAAGATCTCTGCCAATGCTTGTATCGTTTTCTTCACTGGTCGTTGACTTCATCACTGCATACTCATAGTATCTGCTGTAGTAATCCACCACTACCATGATTGACTCGCCAGTTGGCAAAGGTCCGAGAAAATCAACAGCTACATCAATCCAGGGTCCTGTCGGCAGTTGCGTACTTCTGATCGGCTCAGGAGGGTTACTCCTACTTGTGAGTTGACACCCATGGCATGTTTTGACGAATTTCTCTGCATCTTTATCACAACCTGGCCACCATACTTTGCTCCTGAGGTTTTGCTTGGTACCAACAATGATATAGGTGTCCTTCATGAGCTAATGATACGATCTTCGGTCTCAGCTTCTGTGGTATCACCAGTCTACTTCCCCTCAACACACACTGCCCGATGCAACAAAGTTCATCTCTAATGGGAACATACACCTTATGCGTGCACTTGTCCCATTGTCCACTTTGGATACATTCTCGAACTTTCATGAGTTCTGGGTTATGTTCGGACTCTCTCTCGACCTCTCTCGTTGTCACAGCTCCCGGCGTCGACTGGATAGCTACGAAGCGTACGAAGCTCTCTGCTTCTGTCCCCAGTTCTGACTCGGATTGTGGACATCCATCCTTCAACAATCTGGACAGCGGATCAGCAATGTTTGCTTTCCCAGCAATGTGGACTACTCTGTACTTGTATGGTATGGTTGCAATCTGAGCACCCATCGTTCTATCCTAGCACATGGTTTGGACCTGGCTGCGTAGATCACCTCCAATGGTTTGTGGTCTGTAATGAGTTCAAATTCAATGTCATACAAGTATGCATGAAATCTCTCGCAGGCCCATACAAGTCCTAGTGCTTCTTTCTCTGTCTGAGAATATCTCCTTTCAACGTCCGTCAAAGATCTGCTGGCATTAGGCAATGATTCTTGGTCCCTCATCATGGGTCTGGACCAACACGGCTCCTAAACCAACAGGGCTAGCGTCCGCTATGACTTTGGTTGGTGCATCTGGATCATAATAGCCAAGAGTATCAGCATTAGTCAGACTTTGATTCAGGGCTGTGAATGCTTCCTTCTGCTCAGGGCCAAAATGGAATGGTACACCTTTCCTGGTTAGCTTCCTCAGTGGTTCTGCCAGTGTAGCAAAGTTGGGGATAAACTTCGCACAATAATTGACCAATCCCAAAAAGCTTCTCATCTCTGTTGCATTCTGGGGTTCACGTGCATCTGCAACAGCTTTCACCTTGGCATCAGCTGGGTTTAGTCCTTCTCGGGTGAGCCTGTGTCCCATGAAATCCATCTCTGAGACACCAAATTGACACTTGTCTCCATTCACGGTGAGGCCTGCTGCCTGTAGTTTGGAAAGCATAAGCTTCAATCGTCTGTCATGCTCTTTCTGTGTAGCCGCATGGACTATGATGTCATCAGAAATATTGGCAACTCCCGGAATGCCTTGGATCACTCGATAAATCTCGTACTGATAGATTTCAGGAGCTGCGTTGATGCCGAACGATAGTCTCTTGTAGCGGTACAATCCGCAATGTGTCACAAACGTTGTCACATCCCTCGATTCAGGGTCCAGTTCTAGTTGATGATAGCCCCATTTCAGATCAATTTTCGAGAACACCCGACTGGTCGTTAGCTCCTGAAGTACCTCCGGTACTGTTGGTATGGGGTGTCGTTCTCGAATGATAGCTTCATCGGCCATCCTCATATCAACACACAGTCTTATGTCAACATTTGGTTTAGGCACGATCACTACTGGGCTGACCCACTGTGTTGAATGTTCTACGGGTTCGATGATGTCTTGCGCAATCAACTCGTTGATTTTGGCCTCAACTTTCCCACGAAGTCCAAATGGGGTTCTGCGCACTGGTTGTGCCTTAGGTTTGGCTGTTTCGTCCACCGCTAGCTTTAGTTGTCGACCTTTCAGCTTTTTCACTCCCTGGAAAACTGCGGGGAATTCTTGCTTCATATCCTCGTATGACTGTACAACATTGACACGAGCTCCAATATGAAGTATTGCTAGTTCTTACGCCGTGAGTCTACTCAGCAATGGTTCTCCCCTCTCTTCAATGACAACAAACTCTGCTTTGGTGCGCTTGTCACCAGCTTCAACAGTCGCAGTGAAACATCCAATCGTTTGCAATGGCTTGGTTGCTGTTTATGGGTACAGTTTCTTCGAACACTTCTTAGATGTACATCTGATCCTTTCCTCTTTCAACTTCTCCCATAACTCTCGGTCAATCACATTGCTGTCACTGCCTGAATCTACAATGACTGGAACTGTCACGCCACCAATTACCACTGAGACCTTCTCATGATGGTCATAATTCAACGTAAACTGATAATACTTCTGCCCATCCTGGTTGTCATCTTCATCATCACTTTCTTGATCACCTTCTACATGGCGAATATTGCCTTACTTTCTCTGTCCATAGTTGCCGTTCTTGCTCGGAAACTTTCCTTTCACCCAAGCTTTGCCCTTAGAAGCTGCACTCTTCCCATTCTGGTTGGCATTTGACTTGCTTTTGCATTTCATTGCCAAGTGGTCTTTCCCTCCACATTTCCTACAAACTTTGCCTTTTGCTGGACAACATAGGTCTCTTCCAAAATGCCCTCTGTTCCCACATCTGAAACACTCCAAGTCATGTGTACTAGTAGCAGGCATATGTCTTGGCTGGCTGTGGCTATGTGAAAGTCTATTCACGTGTTGACTAACTTTGGGCTGGCTTGAACTATCTTTCAATTTCATGGTATGAAATTGCACTTCAACAGCCTATAATGCAGCAGATATTGCTAAAGCATTGGTAAGTTTCAACTCACCCCCTTTCTCTAGCAGTCGTCTTCTCAATTTGTCAGATCTGCATTGATGCACAACGTGGTCCAATAACTGATTGTCCAAATCAGCTTCCACGTAATTGCACCCAACCGCCAGTTGTCGCAATCTCGTCACGTACTGGGCGACCGTTTCCCCATCTTCCTGCTTCGTTTTGCGAAACAAATGGCGCTGAAATGTGGCATTTGGTGTCACCACATAGTGTGTATTCAATGCATCCACGGCTTTCTGGTACTCCTCCTTCCTTCCATTATTCGAAAGCGTCTTAAAAGTTTCCCGAACTGTAGGTCCTGCGGTGAAGAGAAGTAACGCTCTCCGCTGCGCTTTTAGCCTTTTGTCAAGGCCCTCTCGCTGTAATGGGCGAGCGAAGCGAGCCCAGCCTCGCGCAACCCCACTCAGCTGGGCTCTCTTCACCATACAGCGAGAGGGCCTTGACAAAAGGCTACTGCGCTTTCTGCTCCGCCGTACTCCCATCGAGAAACAGGCCACGACTGTCTGCGTAGGCTTCAAACTCTTCAAGCCATGCTTTCCACTTCACGCTCACGGTGCTTACATCGCCAGTCGGGTCAAAATGAGGAACACCGCGAAGTGCTAGAAATTCAGCTCCAGCGACTGCCATGATGAAACATTCCACCTCAAAGCCACGGATTCGTAATCCAAAATACGTCAAATGTTTTTCCTCGTCGCCAATGTCACATTTGTGTCCCGAAATGTGAAAATAATAGCACCATCAACACATGATTTACCAGTTCACCATCGGCATGTATTTATTTGCCAGTGTCCATATTGTTCCAACCCTTAAAGAAGAAATTTATAGGAAATGATATCATATAAATTGACTGTTTTCCATCATTTAATGCTATTTTGATTAATTTCTGACATAAATCATGCAATAAAGTTATCTCTGCTTTGAATATAAGAATATAAGAATTTTTATCAAATTTGAGCACTGGAAGAAGTTCGATGCGGCTACGAAAAGTGCCAAATCTGTGACGTCACCACGTGTGTATGCAACCCAGTGGGATTTACGTACAGGCAAACTGTATGCACTTTTCAGGAAATTGGTGTGTAATTTGTTGCCAATCTAGAATAAATCGTCCGCCAAAACTATATATTCACGTCGTGAAATTGTTTGTTTGTTTGTGTTCACTGGAATCATATTTTACACCCATAAATTTACGGAAAAACAAAGTTTCAAAAGCACAAAACCTATCGTAAGCTCAAGATTCACGATTGCCGTGATCAGCTGTTCCTTCGTACAGCCACAATTTGCTGTTATTATTGACACAACAAATCGATCATTGTGGGGGAATTGCATATAGCTGAGGTAATCTTACATACTCATGAAGGATGATAACTAAGTCAAAGAGCGGTAATTGATTGGAAATCATTTTTACACCCATAAATTTACGGAAATACGACGTTTGAAAAGCACAAAACCTACCGTAATCGGCTCAAGATTCGCGATTGCCGTGATCAGGTGTACGCACAACAGTACCAGCAGAATCGGCAGTGAAGAGGTATTCCTTGATGCCGTGATTTTAGCTTGATTCTTCTTCAAAATGGCATGATGAAGGTTTGTTAGAAAAATGTGACCTTCTTTTTCTCTTGTGTGTTGTTTAAATTCTAATTTCTACCTCAACATGCTAAAAAAAAAACAACAGTCTAACAAAGCGGGAAACTGCAACATTTCCGTGCTGAGCAGTAGTCACGACACACGTGTTGCATGCAAGCATGCACCGCTGCTGCATCGATCCCCATAGTATAACACATAGGTTGCTTGTAAACAAGGGGGCCCTCGGCGCAGTTGACCAATCGTGAACACGTATTTCGATCACATGTCTTGGTAAGCAACAAGGCTGTTTACGCATCTGGGAGACGATTTGCATAAACTTACGCATGTTTCAGACGAATTTATGAATGAAAGTGAGTAGCATGACATCATTTGTCATGACTGTCATGATATGACATATTTTGTATTTGTCACGTAATAATTTGTGTCATTGTACTACTGTTCATTAAGTAGCTCATGTAAGAAATTGATGTTATCGCAATGGTTACAAAAGAAGTGCAGCTTTAAAGACAAAAGCTTGCATCAAAATAACCATATAAGGAGATGTTGCGATGCACAATCAAAGTAAAAGAGAGTGATTTGGAATTAAATGTTTTGGGGATGAGTAAACCCTATATGACGTCAAAATACGAGGAAAGGGTATCCCTGGTAGTATGCCTCATACTATCTGGTATGTGGACGTCATTCACGACGTCAAACACAAGTTTCTAGCTAGGTCAAAACAGGACCACTTCAAAGAATTTTGGTTTCCGTGGACAGGAAATGATGACGTCATGCAGAGGCTTGACCAATGCAAAATGAGATACTCAGGAAAGTTTTGACAGACAGAAAACCCCAACCAATAGGAAACGGGGGCAGGACTTCTGTAAAAACTTTCTAGGAAGTTACTTCATTTAATCTATTTTACATGGAGACCTATGGTCCAACAAATGTATAAATATGCAGTGTTTGGGCATAAAATTCAGATGCCACATTATTTGCGGAACACTCTGGACCAGGCTACGGTACTTCGAGATTGCGAAGTTAGAGAGTAGCAGAGTGTTATTTGGAATCAGTGTGATTCAGGGATTGTTGCATTTCGGCTTGGACAGCCTGACCGTCCAGCAGAGAATCTAGGAGGATTCGAGTGTAAACAAGAACAACTGTTGGTGTTTAGGGTTCCAGAGAGAGAGCCACCGTTTAGGGTTCCAGGGAGAGAGCCACCGTTTAGGGTTCCAGCGAGGACCAAGTCTAGGGTTCCAGAGAGGACCAGAAGAAAGGGGGACAACCCGCTACTTCAGGCAGGGCATCGTCGACAGCCTAGAGCAACCAAGCAAGGAAGCTTCTAGAATTAACAACCGAGCAGAGCAACCAAGCTCAAGATCAAGCGAAATTGGAAATCTGTACTCAAGTTTGTACTTATGTTATTATTGTAAACGACCACAATTTGAGACCAGTATAATAAATCTTATTGATTGTTATATTGTAAGAATACTGTGTGATTGGCTACTTATTTCGGGGCACATTAGTTGCACAAGTCGAAAGAGTTGAATGAGTGAATGGTCTGCTAACAATCTGCTGCATTTAGAGAAAGTCAACCTTTGACTATAGAAAAGATCCCAGTCGCAGGGAGGACTTTCGTTCCCCACATTCAGAGGAAAGTCCCCTGTGACAATGACCATATTTGGAATAAACAGAGGTAGAGCTTTCTGTAGGTACCAAAAGTGTCAGGGTTCAACGCAGAATATCTAAGACACGATCGCCAAACAGCCAACAGTCATTTTCGCCGTAAGCGAAGGCGATTTGGTGTTTAGACGTAAGATTTTGGCCAACATTTGAGATTGACATCCCACTTTTCTCTTCAAAATTCCACATTTTGTAGGTTGTATTTCGAAATGTTGTTGATATCAATCAGAAACTAGAAAACTTCCCCTACAACGTGATACCAAAATGTCAATTTGGTCCCTGAGGTAGGTTATTTTTTGACCTTTTTCGGGCTGTAGCGAGAAATCACATTTGCCGAGAAGTTTCGGGTTTTGCCAGAGAGGGTCTCATAATCCGTACGGCAAATCAGCTCATACACATTAGGTGACGTCGCTCAAATCCGATGTTTCTTGTAGCGAACGGAGCTACGTGGTCATGGAAATTGGGTGTTTTTTCAATCTCAAAAACAGTTTGGGGGTAAAGTTACATCGTCCAAAAAATATCCAGTTTTGTTAACTAGCTTCTTAGCTTTCCGTAGATATCAAACTTGTCATATTTCTAGATTCTCTATAAATTTCTGCTTTAATGAGCGCCTGCTTACATCGCGCACATGCAATCTGACCTGGGGTCAAGTTAATACGTCACACTCATCTGCATAATATATGTATCTCATGCACATTCATTACCATGACAGGTCCATGAACTGTTGAAAAAATAATAATCATTAAAGGGGGTTTCACACCGGGCTTTACGTAGAGTTGCGTAAAGTTGCGTAGTGTTGCGTAGTGACTACGCAACACTACGCATCTGTATGCTGTGAGTACGCAACTCTACGGCAGAGTACGCCGAGGGACGCAAAATACGTACGCGAGATGTACGCAAAAAATTAAACATGTTTAATTTTTTGGCGTACCCTCCGCGTAGAGCACTGATACGCAGGTTTTACGCAAGTCTACGCAACACTTCGCATTTTGTGCGCCATTTATATGCAACAGTACGCCATCAAACCGTGTTCACACGAAGGCACTTTTGGGGCTCGCGTATGACATGGCGTAGTGTTGCGTACTGTTAGACATTTGCGTGGACTTGCGTAGACCTGGCGCACATTTGCGTAGTGTTGCTTATACAGTTGCGTAGACTGTTTTATTGGTGAAGATTTGGCATTCCAGTGTGATCCATGTTTGAAAACTGCATGACATCATTCATCCTACTGGACTCTGAATGGCCGCTGGTGAATGTATCTTCCTGTGCTCTTCGAGTCTTCATTATATATCTTGTAGGCCTAATAACTGCAAAAGGCCGAAAAGGAAGAGCAAATTGCTGTGGTAGGGGCAACAGTTCTTCTCCTGCTCATTATTTACATGCCTCTAGTGATCAAGATGCAAACAAATCGCCAGGACTGTGTGAACTAATCTGGCAATGAAGCTGCCACGGGAAGTTCCCAAAATCACGGTAGTAGAAGAAACAGACCGTGCTTCTCAACTGACCAAGAAAGGGTAAATGTTATTATGGAGTGGGTTCAATAGCATACGATGCTCTATGATAAGGCTTGTGAAGACTATAACAAGGATGCTAAGAAGCTGCTGTATCAGTAATAAAAAACAAACAAACAAACATGGAGATTGGGCTGGAAGGTAGGCTACAGTTTAGTGATCAACCAGGCTGGCGCACGCAGACATGAATGAAAACCCAACGAGATAAAGTTGGCAGGCTATAGTGAAGATTTCCGGAGTAGCATCGGGGAGAATCGGTGCAAAGACATGTTGTCTCCTAGTGTTATTGGTGGCTTGGATGCCCAAGGTAGAGGAAGTTAATCGTTTAGTCACACTGATCTGAATGATGGGTACCTCATCTTCCCATGACACACTGCCTAAGGGCGAGTTGAAATACTACATGTGGTAGTTACTTTGCTCATCTGTTGCTCTGCTTGTGTTACCATGCTACAGTTGTTCCATGTCTGGCATATGGGCACTGTGTCTCCACGAACCTGAAGTTACTTCATGATAATGCTGCTGGACATCTTGATCAAATGAAGGTTATAGCAAGTTTGAAACTCGGTTCTAAAGATTTCCTGAAATTGTTATGTTATTATGTAATTCTCGGTGCATTTCGTGTCAGGAGTTCATTGAACGCCTGTGGCTCCATTCACATGAAACTGATAAAATGATGAAACATCGTCGGCAAGCAGTTTTTTCATCAGTTGTTCATATTGCCTCTTGATCGCCGCTGGATCCGAGATTTGAACCACACACTACTTAATTCTGATTCTTGCAACATCTCATTTTCTTCTTTTTATTCATTTTTGCAAAACGTTCGAATTTATGCGAATGCTGTTTCTAGGACAGCTAAATGCTGGAGAACTGAAGATACTAGCAAAGGATTTAACCTCCCCATCATATCATGTTTTAACAGCAAGCAAACCAGAACAAAGAGTGGAATAAGAAGCAGAAAGCTATGCTGAAGTAGCTCTGCAGTTTCATTAATTTGTGCATACGCAACTTCACGCAACCGTAAGCAACTCTACGCGGCCTGTACGTCCGACCTACGTTTATGTACGCAACTCTACGCCCGCTACACGCCGAATAAGCTACGTTCCTACGCAACCATACGTAACCCTACGCCGGGACTACGCCCACACTGCGCGGATCATCACAATTATTTTTCATGAGTACGCAGCCGATTTCGGCGTAGTCGCTACGCAGCTCTACCCGGTGTGATCGTTCCAGGTAGAGTGAAAGAACTTACCCCTGATGTTGCATCTGTACAAATACATCCTTGTCGTTGAGATGGCGCTATATTTAATTAGTTACAATCGGGCACTCTATAGGGCTCACACCCATAAATATTTCCCCATAGGGACGTGTGTTAAAAATCAAATTTCAAAAAATTCTGTAAAACAGCTGGGAGAAATGAGGTGTTTCAGCTTCACTAACGTGGATAAGTTAGATATACCCTTTCATCCATCAAATTCTCAGGGTGGATAATTCAGTTCAAATTCTGTCCAGGGGTCCGCAAAGCCAGACTACGAGTTCTTATCACTCAAAAAATCACCCATTTTCCGTACACGTACCCAATGAAATATAGTCCCCTCAAATTCCACCAGAAAAGCTTTCATCTTCCAACCAAAATGTAATTTGTAGAGGAATTCAGACTCAATATCTACAGCTATTCAGTTTTTTGCCAAACTACATCATTGATTTTTAATCAATTTTTTTCTTCATTTATTTTGGTATCTTTGGTACGAATTTGTGAAGGGGCCTGGGGCATTCCCTTATATTTACGGGTGTGAGCCCTATAGCGTGACGAAAGTCCACCCGCTATATGTTATTTTCCCCTTTATGTCATTAATGCAACACCCTGTAAAGATACATACTTGAAGTTGACGTATAGATGACGCTGTTCAGCCTGTCGATCTTATGGGCCTTCTTTGCCTAATGTCGGTCTCGTGGCCATTCATTGCTTTAGTGTCGGTTTCATGGGCTTTGTTTGCATAGTGTCGGTTTCATGGGCTTTGTTTGCATAGTGTCGGTCTCGTGAATCTTTTTTTTTTTTTTTGGCATAATGTTGCAGGATGCCAGATTTGTAAGCCTTCGTCATTTTGTCATCCTCAGGCTTAATAAGCCAGTTCGTAATTAGCTCATGTACACCTTGGTGCAAATGACCTTTCTTTTTTCTCAGTTGGTTAGGGACTTCACCGTTTTCAAAGCAGTATAATGCATAAGCTTGCCCGACATAACAATTTATGGAATTCGTGTTCAAACAAAGTATGAACTTGAGTTTAGACCAGGTGACCAGAATAGTCCGTCAGTTGACACTTTAGCAGGCATCTAATTCATTGTTTCGTATTGAATGCAATAACAACCTTTTTCTTTTGATATTGCCAAATACCAGGCTTGCTGTCAGGTGGACGTGCTGGCAAACACTATTTAGATAAGGATCACATGAATACTTTATCATCACATCACAGATGCTTATCTCAGTTAATTAATAAACCAAAATGCCTGTTGGTACAAAAATGATCTTTTTTCTGCTCATGCGCAAAGTGGAATTACGAACTGGTCTATTGTCTCTGCACACATGTAGTAATTAAGAAATAAACATTAATAGAGGGTGTATGGGATAGAAAATATTGAACATGAGATGAGATAATAACATATGGAATATTATGCATTTAACATAATTGGATTGGACGTGTTTTCGCATAACAATGTTGAAAGATTATCTGGCGATTACAAAGCATGAGTAGATAGAGGACAGTTAATGGACATGCTACGGTTGGCATACGAACTTTTTTAAAGAGAATTAAGAAATTACTTCGGAAGAAATTTATATATATATATATATATATATATATATATATATATATATATATATATATATATATATATATATATATATATATATAATATTATATATATATATATATATATATATAACCCTCTACGGCTCCCGACCCAGCTTACCACCCTGGGCTGGGGTTACCAGCGACAGGGGATAAGCTGGGCTTGCGCGCGGTCTGTAAGACGCGAGGGGATTTGGTTAGTGCACTCGCACTCGCAGACTCACCTGCCACATTATCATCAATTAGTTAAGGTAATTTAAAGTAAAAAAAAATACGCCAAATTCATAAAATTAATTGACATTTATTCAAAAGGAAAATCTCCTCTTGTTCAATCTATTTCCATCAATGATTACTTGGCACTGGCGATTCAAACATTATTACACAAAAATCTAAACGGACATGCGCATTATTACAATCTCATCTCGGTTATTGTACTTACATACAGCTTCGGGTGCAAGTGCGCGTGGGGGGGGGGGGAGGGGAGGGGGGTTAATACGGCCGGGATATTGTCCGCGATTTACATCGCAACCATTCACAGAAATCCTTCCTTCGCTCAGTCCTTACCGCTGGCGCTCTCTCGCTGGTGGCTGCCTTCGTCGCCTTCGACCCGTACCGCTTCCGCCGCGCCGGTGGCTCTCCGCAGCATCTCCCCGGTGGCTGGTATACGGCTGCGTCGATCCGGCTGTCTGGGCTCTGCTTCACCTTGGACTCATCGAGGGTATTAGTGGCGTCAGGGGTGGGGTTGTGCAACAGTTCACAATCACTTTTTACACGTCAAACTCGTCGGACAGTGGCACGAACAAGCGATCCCATTTGAATCAGATTCCGACTTTCCGCTAATTACATTGTCAATTCAAAGTTGCAAGCTGGTCCCTACATCAGAATTCAAAGTTCTGCCCACGTCACTATCGTGGATAGATGATCTGACAGGGATCAATCATTGTTCAAGACGACACACCACTATAATATAATTCAATTCGGTCCACATGTGTGTTGCCAACCCCGATCTTCCCCACAAAGTGTTCATAAAGAAAGTATGCTACCGGTTCCACATCTTCAAATCTGCTACTGCATCCTTGCTAATATTCAAATATCTCGCAGAGTTCTCTCCACAGAAATGCGAAGTCTGGGTGGAAATTCCCCAAAAAGTGGGTGCCGAAAATTGTCTGCAGAAATCTCTGCAGAAATCTGTCTCGAAAAGTGTGCGGAAAAATCTGTCTCTCCCTACGATGCATTCCCTTTTAAACTAATCCTTAAATCCCTCCTATCATCCAATCATTACAGTTGATTTCTCCCACCTGAATTATTGACAACCCCCTTTCGACCAATCCGCTTACCTGTCCCCAAGTTGACCCTCTCCTCTCACCTGCGTAACCTACCTGCGTCTCGAACCCAACCTAACACTCTCCTTTCCTCCTATTATTTATAAAACAAAACCTAGCTTCGCTACGAGCCCTTTAACTTACCCCTCCAACAGGATTCCAAATTTAACTCGCACTACCACCATATTCTCGTTAAACACCTAAACTCCTTGTCAAACATTATACTTCTAACATCCTGCCGGTTCTATCTATTTCTTTATCCCTTTGAAAATCACCTGATGTCTATCAAATGTCCTTCTTCTTTGTTCCCTTTGTCTGATTCCCTACAATGTCCTACCATGCCCTAAGCCCGCTGTCTGAACCTTATTCCTCCCCTTTTATTCCCTTTATTCATTCACCCCGTGCTTTGCCCTATCTACTTCCTGGCCCTCTGATTTCTTATTATTCCCTTTATACTGCCCATCCTATTCGGAGCCCCCTATTTTTCAGCTCGTTATATATATATATATATATATATATATACATATATATATATATATATATATACATATATATATATATATATATATACATATATATATATATATATATATATATAATATATATATTAGTAGTTACCGTCCCATATCGAACTTGAGCTTTGTCCCAAAGTTGGTTGACAGAATAGCTGCAAGCCAGATCAAGGACTATCTGGCTATTAATAACCTTCTGCCAGATGTACAGTCAGCATACAGAGCCAATCATTCCGTGGAAACAGCTCTGATAAGGGTCCAAAATGACATTCTTCTGGCGCTGGACGGCCACCAGGAAGTTGTACTTGTTCTCTTAGACTATAGTGCGGCTTTCGATACTATCGACCATCAAATCTTGCTCCGGAGGTTGGCTGAACGCTATGGATTTGGCGGTACAGTCCTCAACTGGTTTCAGTCATACCTGGCTAACAGATCCCATGTCGTGATGATCAACGGTTCATCTTCAAGCGTTTACAGCGACACGTGTGGTGTAGCACAGGGATCTGTAATGGGTCCACTTACCTACACACTCTATAGTGCTCCGATATATGATATTGTTAAAGCGCATGGATCGGAAGTGATGATGTACGCTGACGACACCCAAATTTATTTGACTTTCCGATCAAGTGACAGGGCTCAATCACTCTCTCTTGTCAGTGAATGCCTTGCAGATGTCAAAGCTTGGTCTCACGAGAACATGCTTACACTGAATGATGCAAAAACTGAAATCGTTCATTTCTCATCGCGATTTCGGCATATGCCTGAACAGTTGTCCGTTGGAGTTGGAGATCTGGTGGTGGAAGCGTCCCCATTCGGAAGGAATCTTGGTTGCATCATGGATCAACATCTCACAATGAAAGAACATGTCAGCTCTATCTGCCGTTCTGCCATGATAGCCATCCGAAGGATAGGACAGATTAGACAGTATCTCACTACTCCAGCGACGTTGGCTTAAGTTTATGCATTTATAACCAGTAGACTTGATAACAATAACAGCCTCTTGTTTGGACTCCCACAATCCCTGATCAGCCAACTTCAGCGAATCCAGAACACTGCAGCCAGGATTGTCCAGAGGGTTCCTAGGAAACATGATGTATCTAATACTCTTCAACAACTACACTGGTTACCCATCGATAAGCGCATTCTGTTCAAGATCCTAGTTATCACATTTAAGAGTCTTCAAGGAAAATCTCCCACATATATCTCTAGCATGATTTCTCCATATTAACCATCCCGCTCTCTACGATCAGCTGAACAGAATCTCCTAAAAGTCCCTAAGGTAGTCTCCCACACCCATGGTGACAGAGCCTTTTCAGTCGCCGCCCCTTCACTCTGGAATTCACTCCCCTTGAGCTTAAGAAATCAGCCATCCCTCAACAGATTCAAAACTGCACTTAAGGCTTATCTTTTCCGTAATTAGTTGCTCAGGTAAATGTTACCAGCCTGTTGAGGGTATTGCTTTCATTGTAGTGTAAACCACCGTGTACTTATGCAATTATTATTATCATTGAAGTGATTAATTATTTGTGTTAATTGTAGTATTTTGGATCATGCAGTAGTTTATGTTTAGGTATATAGTATGTAAAGCGCTTAGATAATTTTATTGATAAGCGCTATATAAATACTGAGTTATTATTATTATTATATATATATATATATATATATATATATATATATATATATATATGATTATGGCAGCGTGCACACGTACTTTGATACCTGATTACGTAGACGGTGGGACGCGTGTGTTGATTTGGTTGTGTTGTGGCTGACTGTGGCGGGATGAGGAAGAATCATAATACTTGGAAGGATGGGGTGTGTCGTGCCATATCATGGTGCTTTTCTTTCAAAGTAATTGGATCTGATGGCGGCTGAAAGCGCTGTTATCACTATCAAAGCGAATAATCTGCGTGGGATGTGAAGGTCGAAAAAGGGCTTCCTTTTTTTCGAACGTGTCCCCGACAATAGAGATGAAAATTGTTCGTTCGTGGTTTGTGCGTAGTTCTCACGACGTATACGCATTCTGCGAAAGTTATGAATAGTATCGCTGAACGACACGCACGAAGAACATAATAAGGCCTACACCCGAACAATGCAAATGCTCCTGTAATCATGGGCAAATGGTTCCAAGGAGCGTTGAATTGATAGCTGTCTCGAGTTGAATTTAGATGTTAATTCTTTCGTCTTTCTCCTTTCTGCTGTTTACATTGTTGGTTTGTACATGCACGATCGTTTGTTAATGTGTACCGATTTCTTTTTTTAGCACTTCCACATCCACAAGCAAAGGCATTTTTTTTTTGTAGATTCCCCCATACATTGTTTTAATTTTTCAAATACAAATATGGCGTACTCTAGAGTGAATCCAGTATATACTGTGACTTCAATCATTATGTATATTTCATTGTCTATACTTAACTGTACTGCCAAACTCCATACTTTTCTTAAATCTTTGTTACTATCGTTTGATGCGTTGATGTATAGGTTGTGATTATAATTTGCAGAAAAAAACCTAATTAATCAAATTAAGTGAAGTCGCTATGAGACACCTCGGTTAAGCGCTTTGCCCCCAAGCATGCACCAAACATACGTAAAAATATCTCAAGAGGTGAGTTAGCGGATATGTTGTAAAATGATCAGAAGAACTTCGGTGCTTCAGCGGAACTATGCTCACATGACGAGGGCTTGTGCCGAAAGGGTGGGTTGGGTGGTGGCGCGTCGCGTTAATGGGAACACCACCCTTCGTCCAAAGCCCCCCCCCCCCGGTTTTGCCGAAAGGGTGCGTTGGGAGCGTTGGGTCGCGTCGCGTTGACTGGAACCCCACCCTTCGTCCAAAGCCCCCCCCCCCCCCGGTTTTGCCGAAAGGGTGCGTTGGTACTTTTTCTCATGTAATATTAAAAGACGAGTTTTGAATTTATATTTTACCTTCAAACAACCGTTTCAAAGAGGCTATCGTCCGGATCGGTTTACACTCTATTACCACTTGGTCTACAGCCAGTTGGTCTAATAGACTGTTTAATATCAGTTGGTCTAATAACCAGTTGGTCTAGTCATCATTTCGTCCAATTACTGTTTGGTCTAATTGTTATTTGGTTTAATTACTATTTGGTCTACAGTCAATTCGTCTAATAATAGCCATTTGGTCTATTCTTGGTCTATTATGAGTTGGTCTAATTCCATTTCGTCTAATCATCAAATGGTCTAAAATGAAACCAAATTTGTCCAATATAAATTTAGTGTACACATCAATAAAAAGGGCCCCCCCCCAAAAAAAAAAAATAGCCCAGTTGGTCATATAGACGAAATGATGATTGGACCAAATGGTACCTGATTAGACCAGGAGGCTGGCTATTAGACCAAATGACAATAAGATCAATGGTTATTAGACTAAATGGGTGTAGACTAAATGATGATAGACAGAGGCTAGACCAACTGGGCAATGGACCAAAATTAATGATATGTATATACACCAAATTTATATTGGACAAATTTGGTTTTATTTTAGACCATTTGATGATTAGACGAAATGGAATTAGACCAACTCATAATAGACCAAATCGGTATTTGATGATATAAATTGGTGTTAGACCAAAAATAGACCAAATGGCTATTATTAGACGAATTGACTGTGGACCAAATAGTAATTAAACCAAATAACAATTAGACCATACAGTAATTGGACGAAATGATGACTAGACCAACTGGTTATTAGACCAACTGATATTAAACAGTCTATTAGACCAACTGGCTGTAGACCAAGTGGTAATAGAGTGTAAACCGATCCGGACGATAGCCTCTTTGAAATGGTTGTTTGAAGGTAAAATATAAATTCAAAACTCGTCTTTTAATATTACATGAGAAAAAGTACCAACGCACCCTTTCGGCAAAACCGGGGGGGGGGGGGGGGCTTTAGACGAAGGGTGGGGTTCCAGTCAACGCGACGCGACCCAACGCTCCTAACGCACCCTTTCGGCAAAACCGGGGGGGGGGGGGGGGGGCTTTGGACGAAGGGTGGTGTTGACGCGCCACCACCCAACCCACCCTTTCGGCACAAGCCCATGACGAGGCTTTCGGTGCAAGTCAAGAGCAAAATCACCTCCAACGATGCTGAAAAATTTGCAAGAAATTTTGAAAGTTTGTGAAATTCCCGCCAAACATCTGCGAACAATAACGACTCTTCGAATCCCAGCCGGTTTTACAATCTTTTGCTGACTAAACTACGAATATTTGACTTTGCCCCCCCCCCTTTTTTTTTTTTTTTGATGGACGTCGCGATATCGACACTCACGAGTCATGCAACCCATGAGTCATACAACCCACTAATCAAAATATGCTGACGAGCTCCACATTAAAGGGATTGTACAGTTCCGATTGCGATGGGGCTTCAGGTTTCCAACGTTTTGCTGATGATTTTTGAGATAATGAGAAACCTCCTACATAAAATATAAAAGAGCGTAATTCCAAGAGGAATTAAAAGTTCATTTGGTGAAAATTGGTTTTAAAATGACTTAACTATCCAAAACAAAGCGATCCCAATAAAAGGTGTGACTCACCTTTTATTAGGATTGTTTTGTTTTACTTTGTTTTTGGATATCTCGGCCATTTCAATTTTTGACAATGTTTTTTTAATGCCTTATCAGTGATCTGGGGCCTAAGGATTACTCCACAGGACATCACATAGGACACAGATGGCATAGTGTGTGTAGATGTGTGTGTAGTGTATTGTACCATCAATACAATTTAGGGGAGATTGTCAGCAATGAAAACAAAAAGGGTGTATATAATATATTGGATGTGTGTAGAAAACGGGTCATTGGGGGAATGTATGTATATCTGTTTTTTCTCCAAAAAAAAAAAAAAAAATCGCATCTTCTCATTAACATACAGACATAAGTGATATAAGATACGTTTTGTGCTCTTGTCAACCCAATGCTTCATTTAGTCCATATTAACTAATAATTTTTCAAAAAGGGCATTATTTGCATTTTTTAATATTATCATGCTTTTCACGAAAATTCCCCCAACTATCATTTATTCCGCATTTCTCCTTATGGCTGGAAATAGAGTTGCCGTTATATTTATATAAGTAGAACGAGTGTAGGAGTCCTTGGGGTTGTAATCCCCCTCCCCCCCCCCCATAATATATATATATATATATATATATATATATATATATATATATATAATTATATTTCCGCTCTCCTTATCGACGACATTATGTGTACTGTGTCATGTAAAAGTATTATAAGTGGTTGTCTGTGGAGTGATTTACTATAGAAACTACATTGGAAATTTCTGCTCAAATCTTTGTCTTCAACCTTAAATTTGCCTGGCAGTTATATCATTTCAATTCTGTCTTCATAATCACCGAGTCGCAAAATGTTGAACAATATATCAGCATTTGAAACGTGCATTGTTGAATGCACACATGCACACGATTCCTCCCCCATAATACTTTGACCTGGTTTGTGAACCACGCCTTTTTTTATCAGTATAATACTGCTCTTCTTGCATGATTTCATGATAATACAAAATGGAATGATAAGTGACGACTCCCAAGGTATTGTTGAAGCATTCAACATGTATTTTGTAAATATTGGGACAAATTTGGCCAGAAATATTCCACTAACGGAAAAAACATTTCATTCATATCAAGTGAATCCCAATCCTAGTTCTATGTTTTTCATGCCCGTAGATGAATTGGATGTTATTGATATTGTTTAAGCTAAAAAAAAGTTCAGGTCATGACGGTATTTCAATGTTTCTTCTTAAACAAATTATTCATGAAGTAGCCGCACCTTTGACCCATGTATTTAATTTGTCTTTAATGACTGGTGTTTTTCCAAGTAAAATAAAAGTTGCCAAGATTATTCCTGTTTTTAAGAAGGGCAGTCAGGACGACCTGGGCAATTATAGACCTACATCTCTTTTATCATCATTCTCCAAAGTACTTGAAAAAGTTGTCTACTCCCAAACTATCAAGTTTTTAAATGATCATGATATCTTAGTAGACACTCAGTTTGGTTTTCGGAAAAAACATTCGACTACTCACGCCGTTTTGTTGCTAATAGATAAAGTTGTTCGAGCTATCGAAGCTAAATCTCACACTTTTGGAGTTTTTCTGGACCACTCCAAGGCGTTTGACACAATATTGATCATAAAATATTACTGTACAAACTGTCTCATTACGGGATTCGTGGCAGCGCCTTGGAGTGGTTCAGAGATTACCTCACAAATCGATCACAATATGTACACATTAATGATTTGGATTCAAGCACAGCAAATATAACATGTAGTGTTCCACAAGGCTCCCTTTTGGGACCACTTCTTTTTATTGTGTACATAAATGATTTGCCCAGGTCGTCCACACTCCTTTCTTTCCTCTTGTTTGCAGACGATTCTAGTCTTTTTTTTGACGCACAAAAATCCTCCTGAGTTACTTGATATGCTTAATGTTGAGTTGAATCACGTTAATGATTGGATTCAAACTAACAAATTATCCTTAAATCTAAACAAAACTAATTTCATGGTGTTTAGTAATACAATTACCTGTTTACCTGGCTCAATTTCAATCAAAGGGGTAAACTTACAACAGACAAATTCAGTTAAATTTCTTGGCCTTTTAATTGATTGTAAATTATCTTGGCAGGAACATACAAATCATTTATGTAAGTTACTGTCAAGAAATTTGGGTGTTAATTATACAGAAGCTTAAGCATGTTTTCCCCATATACATATTACGTACCTTATATTCGATTTTGTTACTTCCATATCTTCATTATAGCATACTGGCCTTGGGGAATTGTTCCAAATACGCCTGGAGTCTATCTTCAGAATACAAAACCGAGCTATAAGGATTATCAATTGTACAAATTATTTAGCACCGACAAGCCAACTTTTCAAAAGTAATAGCCTCTTAAAGATTTTTGACATATATTCTTACTCCCTTGAGATATTTATGTACCAGTTAACTAAAGACGAATTACCTTTTGTTTTCACTCCCATGTTTGTAAAAAAAATAAAGTCATACATTCCTACCCTACAAGACAGGAAAATTCATTTCACTTTTCTCCCGTAAGAACTGCATTTGCTCTTAAAACAATAGTACATACAGGTACGACATTCTGGAATAGCCTTGACTCTAACATCACTGAATAGTTGTCACTAAATTGTTTTAAACGTAAACTAAAAAAAAAAAAATCCCTCGTGCAGGCTTATGTCTAATCATACAACATGCAATTTTATTCGAACTCCCTCTTCTTTATCAGATTCGTCGTTTATTAGGTTTCTAGGTTTGCTTTTCATTCTTTGTACTGAGTCATTTATGTCAAGGCTATTCCTGAATTAATGAATCATTATGTATCATGTGTATTTTGGAGCATTCTTACAGTTACGTAACTATGTTGCTCGGGTGACAAGGAATCTTGTAAGCGCAATATAGGTGGCAAATTAGTATTTCACTGTAAGCTCTCGTATATTTCATTTCTTTCTCTTGCTCTTTTTGCTCTCTTTTCTTTTATACGTCCCTTTCCTTCCTTTCATAGTTTTCGTTACAAGGTTATTTAAGAAGACCAACATTTTCATCTGTATAGGGACCTATACATTACAAGCTTTGCTTTTTAGTAGGTCCCCACATTTCATGTTTGTAAAATTGTCTTCTCTTGTATTCTTTGTAATTACGACACTATGTCCAGTCTTATGTCAAATCGATTGTGTCATATTCTTTGTGTTTTGAGATGTGGAACAATAAATCAAATCAAATCAAATTTGTAGAATACTCTGAGAAGATTTGATTCTGTCAGACTGACTGACATGACGCCAAAAATTAATGATAAATCCAGTTTCTGGTATTGGTCACCATTTGCATAGCGAGCAGGTAGGACATTTGAAATACTTAATGTACAATGCTTTTAGAAATCACCGGAAGTAATCTCATAGCACATCCTTAGAAAAGCACTGGACTTATGCGAAATATAATTTCCACGAGATTTTAAACAAAATCATATTTCGAAATGTTATTACTATACTTATCACATTCTGCTAAAAATGGACATTCGGCAATCGGTTCAAGCGCTCGATCCCTCTCTAGCAGCGTCTAGATAAGAAACTACAGCAGTTTTTGATGTCACAGTATCATCACTGAAGATTACCTATAAGTATCACTTTATTCAGATTTACCTGTCATCAATTTGCCAAGGCTCTTTTCATTTTATGATTATGGGGGTGGGGGTTCTCTCTCGCTTTATAATGTTAACAACAGTTGAGAAAGTTTGAAAGACTGAAGAGACAAGAACAACACAATTATTATGAGTAATTGATATTGAAATATCGTCTTATACATACTTGTGTGTTCATACGTTGGCCGGTGTGTGAATCCCTTGCAGCAAAGTAGGGCACAACCGTTAGATGCGAAGCAAAGAAAGTGTTGTCGGTCCTGCCTAGTCGCCAAACCTATCCCCAAATGGGCTTAGCTTCTGCAGCGCCACAGAAAGAACTTCAATAGTTGATGGCGTCATATCTCACCCATCACGTGATAATACATTGTAGCGGCAAACCGTGACATGTGTAACGAAGCGAATCCGAATGAAAGACTGGCCATGGACAACGGGGTATTCTTGCTTTTGCTTTTCATCAGGGAAATGCAATAAAATCCGATTCCCCATAATTTCAGGATGAATATTGAAAGAAGTGAGACGCGGTATTCAGCAAGATGAGGTTAGATATCAAGCAAAATTGTGCAAGGTATATAGAGTTATCAATTATATTTATTAAAAAAAAAAGAACATAACAAGATACAGTTTGGCCCTTATGTCAGTCAAGCGACCTGCTTTTCGACGAAGGTTTCCTCCATGCACTTGTGTAAATTGAAATGCAGCTCGGGAATTTTACAATTGTATAAACGCAATTATATTCATTCCTTCTGTAATTTGTATCCTGATGAAACGTTTATACGAGCGTTGTTAATTTCTCCATTATGATTCAATAATATTCAATAACTAAAGAGGGTGCCCTTCGACAGCTCCAGTATTTGCACCTGAATCTCTCGTTTTTGCTATTTTTGAGAAACCTCACTCACATTAAGTTATAGCAGAAACACTTCTAGGACAATGTTATGAAACTTTGGAAGTGATGAGGAGATCTAGGAGGAAACTACTGGGTGAAAAAAAAAAAAAAAGGTGACGAAAAACTGACAACCATCGATGTAGCTGAAGGCAACTCCCCGATGGCTAGCTACGGGGAAGAGGCCGGTGGAGAGGTACCTTGTACAGAGTCAGAGCAGGGCAACACTTCAGCTGCTTAACCAACCGAAAGCAAGGACAATGCTCATCGGAGACCCGCCATTCACCTTGACCCGTCCAACTCCATTCAACTACAGGGACAAATAAAAGAGATAATCTCTGCGACCTGCTTTTCGACGAAGGTCTCCTCCATGCACTTGTGTAAATTGAAATGCAGCTCGGGAATTTTACAATTGTATAAACGCAATTATATTAATTCCTATAAGTAATCTGTAATTTGTATCCTGATGAAACGTTTATACGAGCGTTGTTAATTTCTCCATTATGATTCAATAATATTCAATAACTAAAGAGGGCGGCCTTCGACCTTGACGGACATTCTCAGCGACAGCTCCAGTATTTGCGCCTGAATCTCTCGTTTTTGCTATTTTTGAGAAACCTCACTCACATTAAGTTATAGCAGAACACTTCCAGGACAATGTTATGAAACTTTGGAAGTGATGAGGAGATCTAGGAGGAAACTACTGGGTGAAAAAAAAAAAAGGTGACGAAAAATTGACAACCATCGATGTAGCTGAAGGCAACTCCCCGATGGCTAGCTACGGGGAAGAGGCCGGTGGAGAGGTACCTTGTACAGAGTCAGAGCAGGGTAACACTTCAGCTGCTCAACCAACCGAAAGCAAGGACAATGCTCATCGGAGACCCGCCATTCACCTTGACCCGTCCAACTCCATTCAACTACAGGGACAAATAAGAGAGATAATCTCTGCGACCTGCTTTTCGACGAAGGTCTCCTCCATGCACTTGTGTAAATGCAGCTCGGGAATTTTACAATTGTATAAACGCAATTATATTGATTCCTATAAGTAATCTGTAATTTGTATCCTGATGAAACGTTTATACGAGCGTTGTTAATTTCTCCATTATGATTCAATAATATTCAATAACTAAAGAGGGCGGCCTTCGACCTTGACGGAAATTCTCAGCGACAGCTCCAGTATTTGCACCTGAATCTCTCGTTTTTGCTATTTTTGAGAAACCCCACTCACATTAAGTTATAGCAGAACACTTCCAGGACAATGTTATGAAACTTTGGAAGTGATGAGGAGATCTAGGAGGAAACTACTGGGTGAAAAAAAAAAAAAAAAAAGGTGACGAAAAATTGACGAACCATCGATGTAGCTGAAGGCAACTCCCCGATGGCTAGCTACGGGGAAGAGGCCGGTGGAGAGGTACCTTGTACAGAGTCAGAGCAGGGTAACACTTCAGCTGCTCAACCAACCGAAAGCAAGGACAATGCTCATCGGAGACCCGCCATTCACCTTGACCCGTCCAACTCCATTCAACTACAGGGACAAATAAAAGAGATAATCTCTGCAGAGTCATTCATCAACAAGTTGGTGGAGCTGATCACGGATGCCATCATGGAACGCGTATCACAGAACGTCTACGAAGCCATAAACCACGACCTTCAATCAAAAGGAGAGGAATTGGCTGCTTTGCAATCCAAGATCAAGCGTCTTGAAGAAGAGCTGCAAAAAAGCAGAGACGTTGAAGAGGAACACGAGCAATACTCGAGACGCAACTCCTTGCGACTGCATGGAATCAAGGAGAGTGATGAGATATAACCAATAAGGTCGTCGTAGACTTCATCAACACGAAACTGCAGCTCGACGTAACAGTCACAGAAGGCGATCTCGACAGAAGTCATCGTTTCACTCCAAGGAAACCATCTGAGCATCCACGACCCATCATCGTGAAATTTGCAAGACGTGACAACATGAAGCAGGAAGTGTATGCAGCGCGATCGAAGCTGAAAAGAAGGAAGATCTACATACACGAGGACCTCACACCCCGACGACAAGAACTCATGCGGAAAACTCTCAAACACGACTCGGTGTCGAAAGCCTGGTCCAACGACGGAAGAATTCGTGCTCTCACTACGCAGAACAAAGTAATAAACATCGCAAACGCACGTGATCTTGACCGTCTCTGAATGGATTTATGCAGTTTGTGATACAGAGATAGATATGTTTTTTTTTTCATAATGTCGATTCCTCAGAGTGTTCAATTTAATTCTAAACCAGATATATCAGACATGTTAAGTATCCATGGGGGCATTTCATGAAGTAACTTGTCGGATAAAATGTCCGACAAGTCAATTATATCCGACAAGTTCAGAGAAATCAGCCGATCAGACTAAAGAATTTCTCAAAACTTGTCGGATATAATTGACTTGTCAGATATTTTATCCGACAAGTTCGTTCATGAAATGCCCCCCCCCCCATGTCTTGCATGCAACCTACCTGTAAAAAGTAATCAGAATGCTATACTCTGTGTAAAATGTAAACAATGGTGTCATTTAAAGTGCAATGTTCCACTCGACGTAATATATCAGAGTGATCAGGATTGGATTTGTAATGCATGCACATTTAAGGAGCTTCCTTTTGTTGATGCTGCTCATCAAGAATAAGATATGAATTTGAACCAATTTCAAGCGATAATTGCATGAAGGTTAGTCCGCCGATTGAGATGGATAATAGTCCTATTATCAATGAATTAAAAGGCACGGGCCTCAAGATTGGCCATTTGAATGTAAGAAGTTTAAGAAATAAGATGGATCATATAAGATATTTTTATTATACAACCCGATTAACGTGCTAACCACGCCATTTCGGAAAGTTGGTTAGATGACACAATATCTGACGATGAATTGCAAGTGAATGGTTATGATTTGGAAAGAAAAGACAGAAACCTCTGTGGAGGTGGAGTGATCTGTTATATAAATTCAAATTTGTCGTATTCAAGACGAAGTGATTTAGAATGTGAGCAACTACAAACGGTATAGAGCTCCTGTGGCTACAGATTAATATAAAACAATCCCAGCCATGGTATGTCGGAGTGGTATATCGACCACCAAATAGTACAGCACAGTTTTTCAATGAACTAGAATCACGCATAGAATCGGTGTTAGATACTTCCAGAAATGTTGTAATACTTGGTGAATTTAACGTCAACATGTTAAGTCAAAACCCAATGTCAGACAAGATTCATAATCTATGTACTTACCTTCAGTTGCAACAGATTGTTGACAAGCCCACGAGAATTACTGATCGTAGTCGTACATGCATTGACCATATCCTTGTACCAAATGGGAAGAGCAATGTTAACTCAGGAGTTATTTCAATGGGGCTGAGTGATCATTCGTTCAGGTAAATTTGAAAATCAAAGTACCTCATGATATTCCTCAGAGTTGCATATTTCGTTCGTTTAAAAAGTTTGACAGAGAACAATTTCGTTCCGACGGCAATGAGTTGTCGTGGTCCACATAATCCCTTATCAGCAACGTGACGTAAATCAATTGAAAATTTTAAATTTAATTTAAAAGTAAAAAAAAAAAATTTAAGGAATCTTTTTTGAAGTTATGTGACAAGCATGCCCCAAAGATATCAATGAGAAAACGGAATAAAAATTCGCCTTGGATAAATAATACTTATGTTGAATTGTCTAGAGAAAGAGATTTTTGTGAAAAGAAAATTTGATGACACTGGTAATACAATGTATTGGGAAAAATATAAGAGGGTCCGTAATTCACTTAATAATATGAATAAGAAGTTAAAGCGGCAATATCATTTTGATGAATTTCACTCTTGCAGCCGCGATTCTAGAAAGACGTGGAAAGCGTTGCAGTCATTCACGACTAGTTCAAAGACAGACAGGTTGACCTGAATGTCAATGGTACCAAATTATCGAATGCAGGTGACGTTGCTAATGCTTTCAATGAGCACTTCACTACAGTCAATGAGATACCGAAGTCAAATACAGGCTCTAATAACCCCCCTAAGTTCACTGACAGTAAGTTCATGTTTGCTCAAATAACAGAGGCAGAAGTGGCCAAAGCCCTATAGATAATGTGTCTATTCACAAGGCACCTGGATTAGACGACATTCACCCTCGGCTGTTAAAAGAGGGCATCCCATTTGTCACACAGCCTCTTACTCATTTTATTGTTTAAAGCATCCATTGAAACGTATAATACCCGGTGAGTGGTATATGGAAGCAGACGAGAGTCACACCAGTACATAAATCAGGTGAAAAGACAAAACCAGAAAATGACCGACCTATATCTGTGATGTCAGTCATAATGAAAACATTGGAAAAATTAGTTTATGGTCAATCATATCGCTATTTGAATGATTTTAATTTGTTAAGCGATTGTCAATCGGGATTTCGTCCACTGCATTCAACAAGTACAGTTCTGCTTGATTTGAATGAATATATGTTAAGGTGTATTGATCAAAGTTATGCTATTGGGGCGATATTTCTGGATTTAAAACGTGCTTTTGATACAGTCAATCATACTATATTGTTTGAAAAATTGAGTAGGTATGGTATTGTTCCAGGAATTAGAGTGGTGTGTTGATTATTTCCGAAATAGAGAACAGTGTGTTTGTATTAATGGGGCCCAGTCTGTGTTTAGAAAAGTTTCTATTGGGATACCTCAAGGCTCCCTGTTAGGTCCATTATTTTTCACGTTATTTGTAAATGACATTTATACAGTTGATTTAGGAAATGATTCAAAAATGTGTTTGTATGCAGATGATACTGCAGTGTTTTTTCGTTCGAAAAATGTACAGGAATTAAGTCAACTTTTGCAAGATAAAATGAATTTAATTGGTCAATGGTTGGAGATGAATAGATGTCTTGTTATGAATATAAAAAAAACCCCGAAAGTTATGTTAATTGGATCGAAAGGGAGGATAAAGAAGAATAAGTTGCATATTGTGTATAAAGGTTGTAGTATTGAACATGTTGATTCATTTAAATATTTAGGTGTGATTATTGATAGTAATCTCAGATGGGATAAGCATATCAATGTAGTATTTAGTAAGATTTCTCGGATAGTTGGATATATTCGTAGAATTAAGCATTATTTGCCTGAAAGTATAATGCATTTGTTATATAATAGTTTGATATTGCCAAAAATAGATTATTATAATGTTGTTTGGGGTAGAAGTGCACATTGTCATCTGGATAAACTCCAAAAACTTCAAAATCGGTATGCAAGAATTGTTCTGAAAGCCAGTATACTAACGCCACATAAGCAAATGCTCTCCAAATTGCAATGCCAGTCAATACATCAACGAGTTCAGTATCAGAGTTACATGTATTTGTATACATAATAGATAATCAATGGGATGAGCCCACGTTATCTCAGACAATTAATTGCTGTAAGACACACAACATTTCATACACGATATGCCGTTAATTGTCCCTTATTTATAAATGCCCCCAAAACAGATTATTTTAAGAACTCTTTTCATTATCAACCTTCAAATATGTGGGATAATTTGCCAAATTTTATTCGAAATGTGCAGTCATTGTCTGTTTTCAAAAATTATGCAGGGTACTCAGCATGATTTATAGGTTATGAAAGCATGCATATGGAAAATGTATGAGAGAGATTCGTGTGTTTATGTCATTTTGTGTTATATATCACTAAGGTCATTAAGTTGGTTTTTTTTTTTGTATGAAGAAATGATAATGAATTGTATGATAATAATAACATTGTAGGGGGGTAGGTGAAGTGGCAATACTTTTCTGATTGCCCTATCAAGCTGTTATTAAGCTGTCATTGTATTAATGTTTGAGTTTGTATACTTGTTATGGGGTAGTGGTTGATTTGTAGTATAAGTTATTTCATTGTTTGTACTTTGCTTTGATGTTCATGACATTTTTATCTGTACATAATGTGAGCAAGGCCCCTTGGTAGAACAGTTAACCAACTGAAAGGGCTACCCTGCTAAAAGAATATCGAAATAAATAAATAAATATAGTAAGTGGAGACATAAGACACATTGAAAGTGAACTGAAGTATATGCAATGAAAGAGTACTGTGATTGAACTCAATACTCGATTGACTTCTTCTTTCTAATGATGTTATAAGCCTGTTTTCAATTATCATGCAACCAGACATTCATTCATTATTTCTATTTCCAAACAATCCACATGCTGTGTTATGGCATATTTTTGTCAATTGTCAACTTTGTGCAAATACATTTGTAAGATCGCCACTGCTGATCTACATTTTTAGACTCATTTCAAAATTCCGAAGCCTGAGTATTTGTTTAAAAATTCCTCTTGTCATTGCCGGCAACCAGGGATAGAGGTGGTAGTGTCACTGCCTGAAAACAGGAGATGGCCGGTTTCCCGACATTTTTGTTAAAATGTATATCAGCAGTTGAAATCTCTTGCAAATACATTTGTACAGAGAGTGCGAGTAGATTGATTAAAGAAAATCTGTCAAAACATGTCTTCATCCCCCTGGATTGATCATTTATTTCTTTCAATCTGCATGTTGTTGTATTTATTTCCGAATTCAGACAAAATATAATTTGCAGGAAAACACGTTATACGATGTTATGAAACAGATAGCCCATTCAGCCCATAGCAAATACAATTGTTCTTTCGCGGGGTCCCGCATTTGTCATATAGATTAAGCATAACAAAATAACACTAAAACATCTGCAAATGCAATATGAGAAATCTAGTAATGAATAAAGACAAGAAAAACAAAGAAAGAAAAACAAAAGAAAACGAAACAAAAATAAAGCCAGAAAGGGAAGAAAAAATGTTAAATGCTACTTTTGATACATTATTGTGTATGAATTATCACTGCAGTATTCAATTTAGTAATTAGATTTAAGAAGATAAAGTTGGAAGAATCTTAAAGATGGTGCATTCCAAATTTCATTGGATAATTATGCATTGATATTCCCTGTATAAAAGAAAAATCTTGAAGTAATTCAGATTTGGTTTGAGTGGATTTAGAGTCTGATTCGAAAGAAGTGAGTAATTTTAAGATTCTTCTAGAAATGTTATCAGACGGATTTTTTTATTCATTTATTTATTTATTTTTTTTTTTTTTTTTTTGGGGGGGGGGAAACTTTTGCGATGCTTTATAAATCATCAGTAAACTTTTTTTTTCTAACTTCCAATTTGGATTCAGAGAAATCATTATACAACGCACAGGCTATGATTACATTTCCTGACAAAGTTACACAAGCACTTGATGAATTTTCATATACAATAGGCATCTTCATTGGCGTCCCAAAGGTTTTTGATACGGTTAAATAGCATATAATACATTTCTCTTCACTATCATGCGGAAAGCCTTGAATGTGCGTGGTTCGCGAGTTACCTGTCCAACAGGATCCAGTATAAGATGTACACGCAACGCTTTTGATTCCCAGCTGAAAGCGCTTGAATGTGTTGGTCCTCGAGGAAGTTTGTTGGGCATATCGTTATTCATAATCTTCACCAATGATTGTCATGGCTCCTCATGTAAGCTTTCATTTATGTCATTTGCGTATGACTCTAACGGTTTTACTTTCACCCTTAACCCCAATTTATTTCATACGAAAAGTAAATGGTGAATTAAACAAAAATTAAGGTGGTATAAGCAAACAAATTGTCATTTATTGAGAAGACAAAATGATAAGTTTTTGGCAACTCTTGAGATATACTTCCAGGCAGTACATTGTATTGTTTTATGCTCCCCTAGAAGAAGGTTTTCCTTTATTGAATTCTTAGGTGTATTGTACTGATAACAAGCTTGACTGTGGGAACCATATTGATAATATTATGCCATCGTGTATTTTCATAGGAAAGGGAATGGAAAAACACGAATTGCTGGCATTAGTGTATGAGTTCCTGAAATCAGGGAGAGCGAAAATCTCCTTTTTATCATGTCAATCTTCTGTTGAATGCTGGTTATTATGAAAATGGACGCCTACGATATACCCCATCAATGTTTCTTGATATGAACCGGTTTCTCCAGATTGCCTACAAGTGACTGTAGAAACAATGTTGTCCATTTTTTTTATGTCTACCTTAGAGATGTTGTATGTCATAATCCGTAGACTTAGAAACTACACTCCACTCGAGCCTGTTTCGCGTGTACTTGGGATTCATTTCACAAATAATTGTAATACGCGGCACAGGTTATTGGAAGAAGAATATCTACTTTGTAAATAATGTTTAGGAAGTAACAAAGCAGTGCTAAAATTCACATTTTACGCAAAAGAAAGTGACACACACACACACACACACACCAAGCTTAAGGAATTGAGATGAAGAGCTAAATCATCATCATCATTTCATTTGTATTAATGTGCTAGAACGAATGTGATACTTGAATAAGGACAAAAATACTATGGTAGTATGTTCAGGGATTCTTGATGGATTGTTAAGATTTTATAATACTACACCCCTTAACAACAGACAAACAGGTTTGCCAACATACTATAAGTTTGGCAGAAACAATATTGGGTTAGAAGATACTCAATGTCCCTGATGCAGTCCGCTTGGTGACTATATCTATTGATACGACTTATGTCCCCACCCAGTTGAAAGTAGAAAGAGTTTCCGTCTCTCCGCCGACGAACTTGCACCGTTGCCTCAAAGAGACCACCTCTCGGCCTCGTTTCCATAGTAACCAAGTATGACATTCCGGTTTTCGTGGTCTGAAGACGGTTCACCGGGAGAATGCCAACATGTTTCCTTTCGAGTCTTCCCTGATGGCGTTCGGGTGCGCTTTCTTCTTGTTGACAGCGTGAGAAAGGACAAAAGAAGAAGATCCTAAAAAGTAAAATGATAATAATGAACTATATATTACACATATACATATATATATATATAGTATAAATAACTTTGTAATTGTTTTTGTCAAGGAAGACGCATTTAAACACTATACCTTTACCCTCATTCCACTCAGACTCGTATGAGATTCACAGTCCATATACCGACAAGCTCTTGGTATACTAGTGATTGGTATTCACCTGATGAGATATTGTATGTTATCTCATCTTCTCTTCCAAAGAATGATGACAGTGTTTTATGAATAATCATATATTACATGTACATTACATATCTATTTATACATCTCTATAAAATGTTCACATATGAATATATGAATGTAATATTGTCATTATATAATCTGTGAATATATACATATATATATATTATATATATATGTATATATTTTCATATATTTTCCTATATTTTCATTTATTTCGTTCGTTCATTCGTATTTATTTTGCTTCTCAAATCAAATCGAATCAAAATGAATTACATGGGTGTCACAATTTTAAACAAAACACTAATGACAAATTAGCAATACAAAAGTGCAGTTTATACTACATGCATAACAAAAATCTTTGTAAAACATTTAAAGTTGCAAAAGGTAATACAGAAAAAGCAGTACTTACTATAGGTGTTACAAAAACATGTCCCACTTTTGATCCTTAATAGTTCGAAAACTATACATCAAATAACACTGCCATTGATATGAGTAGTTGCTGAATAGTGTACAATTTAGTTTGCGCGGATTTGAATATGAGAGCATGAATAAGTTTCGTTAAATCCGTATTTAATTTCAAAGTTAAGTTCCAGATTTTGGTCAAATTTGAACCCTCTGTACAAAATTGAACTTTACACAGGAATCAATGATGTGTATGTGGGTGTGTGCTTACAATGACCCTGAACAGCATGAATACCTCGAAAGTGATGGGAGGAGGAATGTCCCCTCCTACACCCTCGTGTTCAAGCTTTTTCTATTTGATTGTTTCAACAGACATAATGCTCATGATATTATAGACCTTGTTAGAATTAATACAAGACATGTATAATGACATTATGTTTATAAGCAAATTGTGAAATGTAATCTACATCAAAACACTGCTACCTTACTTAAACCAATGGGGCTGTTTCAATTCGATAAAACACGCAAAAACATCAAATTGCACCCATTTACAATATCAAAATGCAACTTCCTTGCTCCCTCGCTCGGGTTCCTAACTACGTCGTGAATGTGTACTGTATAAGAGGTCAAGGAATGGTCTGTAGATAGTCCATCTTTCTGTGATTGGAATTGCCACTCTGAAGCTGAAAAGCAATAGCGAACAACCCCTTCCCCCTAAAAAAAAAAAAAAGAAGAAGAAGAAGGAAACAAATTAACAAAACAGGACACAAAAACAACATATTTGTACACATTTAATCACCTTTTTTTTTCGGGGACATCTTATGGGATTGTAATGTGCCGTAACAGTCGCACTATGTTTGTATCAATAATACAGTCTACAGTAGTGACCAAAGAGATGGTATGGCACTAGACTGGTAAAACAACATCTTGTGTGTGGCCATAATGTAGAGAAACTACACAGGTGTAACACTATACAGATACACTTTACTTTTACTTTTCCGGAACAATGCTGTAGGTCAAAGCCTGCTCATCAATCAGGATTTGGTATCCTCGGGCTCTGCTCTTGTTCAGGATCATAAATGGAACCTCTTTGGGTGTGACCCGCTCTCACCCATCCAAAAACCCATCCTTGCTCTAGGCCTAAATGCATGCCAGCCTTCCCAATCGACGCTGGTTGGAATTGAAGCAGGTAGGGCCAGGAGGTAGGAGCCATTGAGCGTTAAAAGCTATTACGCTCTTTAGCAGGCCTATGTAGGAGCTACAATATGTAAACTATAGCCAGCTCGCCACTGTGTCGTGAAAAACGGCAATGTGCTTGAGGCGGCCTGAAATTATGCTGAAATTGCTTTGAAATTATGTTACATCATATCAATCAATTGTGGTTCTCAGTTGGGTGATGAGCAAGAAAAAACAACAAAAACGAAATAAAACAAAAAAACAAAAAACAAAACAAAACAAAACAAAATATAACAAAAAAGTTCTTTATATTTTTTTTTTGCTACGAATTGTGGTGCACAATAGCCTGACAAGCAAAAAAAAAAAAAAAACAACAACAACAACAACAACAACTTTAGCGACAAATTTTGGTGTACAGTTCATGGTGCCCAATCGGTTCTTATTATTGTGGTTCCCAGTCAGCTGACAAGCGAATAAAAACAGGAAAAAAAGAAAAAAAAAGAAACCTTTCCTCGCTTGTAGCCTGCCAAGCCAAAAGGAGCTCGAATTCTGTGCTTCCAATTGCACTGCTCATTCGGCTAGAAAGCAAAACAAAACAAAACAAAACAAAAGCAAAAACAAAATCTTCACATTTTCTTTCACTCATCAACAAAATTAACTGACAAACAAATAAGGAAACAAACAAACAAAAAATCAAAGGTACCGCAGTCCACGAAACGCATAGAGATTTCCTTTCTGTGAGAAATTAGCTAGAAATTTTAGAATTATGCTAAAAACAGACAAATAAGGCCCTATGCCTAGCATAATGCTAGATGCTGAAGCGTCAAGAATTGTGCCAAAAATATGCCAACTCTGATTTTTCTATACTTTCCACTTCTTACTGGGGAAAAGATAGTTCTGTGGGAAAAGCTTCGGCACTGCTCTGCGTGCTTATCTGGCGCCCTCATACTTGAATCACCTAAGCTCTTTGCAAAGAGTACGAGTGTAGAGATCGAGAGCGCACTGCGTACGCGTGCGCTTCTATCATAGCTATTCAAAGGTTGTCAGGTTGTGGTGTCGGTGTACGCTCTTTGATCCCCATAGCTAGCTAGCTCTAGGGCCCTATACTCTTCACAGATACTCTTTAGTTCTATGCTACATTCAGGACATTCAGGGACGTGCCAAGATATAAAAAGACAGCAAAATTATGTATTTCCTTTTCAGACACTTATTGAAACCTGGGCTGTACTTTCGATTAACTTACACAAGGAAGTGTTCATCGCAACTCCCAGTGCTTACACTGTATACTAAGGTAAAGTCATTTAGTTCTGTAAGACGCAAGTGAGCGGCCAAACAGTTTGTGCGTAGTCCCATAAATGTAATAATTTGTTGTACGGTTTGGTGTTTTATTATCTAACGATACACATCAATATAGGAGAGAATGAGCAAGAATATACGAAAGAGACAATGATCATGCATGTTTTTCGTGTTTTCAGCTGTGTGACCTAGTGAACACCAGCGAAAATGGAGATAACAACAAATCCATCACCCCTCCAGGGCCTCGGCTAATTGATGGCATGCCTCGCCCCGGGGCCGGGGTGAACCGTGAAGGGTTGGCATGATCAAAAACACTATGAATAGTGAAATGCACTTTAAATTATTAAATTATTGGGAATTATAATGTCGACCATCATCCTCATGAGCAGTCAATATTTGTACAGTGTATACTACTAGTCCATTCCTGAGATAAGTTACTGGTCTGACAGTGATTTTTACTGGTCAGGGACCATCGGACCAGTGCCTGTGCCAGCTAGTGTGCAGCACAAATGAGATAAGTAAATAAATTAGAAAATAAAGACACAAAATATCAAAGAAGGAAGAGATAGAAGAGATGAATGATGCTGGGGATGTGTCTTACAGGGGTTTAATTCTATTTCATTAGGTGGGATCGCCCACAAATAGGTCTAGTTTAATAGTTTTTACAGTACCTCCCTTGCTGTCAGTGTTCTCTTTGGTAAAATTTTCTTCATATTTCCCTTTGCAGGATCCATGTTCCCTATGCGATGATGCCAAGGGAGTGCTGCAAAAATTTTCCGACAAGGTGAGATTGTAAATGTCACCTTGCAGATGTGAAAGAAAAACAGCAAAAGTCTGTGCTCTGATGATGAGTCCTAGGCATCGTCCATTAGTTATGTTTTGTTGTGACAGAGTAAATTTGAAGGTCCCTTTGTTTTTGTTCATAAAGCATTTTACAAAGTGAAAGCATCTATATGTGAATTGTACCTTCTTGCAGACCTCATTATTCAGGCTTGACAACAATTCTCTAATCCCTCCTTTAAATGCATTGCCTATTCACGTTTCGTGTGATCAAGTACCATTTCAACTTCTCTAAAGAAGGTACAATGAGGGTTGGCTGTAACAATATATTTTTCTTTTTTTTCTTCTCAAACATACCCTGCAGCTTATCTTGGAGGAGGTGGACATTACAGCTTCAGGTAATGAAGAGTGGAAACGCCTGTACCAGTACGACATCCCTGTCTTTCACTACAATGGAAAGTATCTGATGAGGCACCGGGTTGATGAAGAGCTGCTAATGAAGAGACTTGCCGAGAAATCCATCATTTAGCACAGCAGCATTCAGTCTAGCTCTTTACAGTATATCTGCTCAGACCTGTTTCTCTAAGAGTGATCTCGGGGGCTTCAGCATATGATTACACAAATTTGCCATTCCATTTTCAACTTTGAAAGAAGAAAAAATGGATAATGTTGTATTGAATACTGCACTGCAGATGTGCAGAAATTTTCCTGAACTTATTTAAAAAAGTTCATGTGATGGTTTTACCTAAGTGCAGGAATTCTAATTTGCCCAAGAATATGACGGTCCTTAAAGGTGTGATCATCGTGGGTGCAATAGCCTCCGCTCATCAGCTTTGTCTTCAGTCGAGGTTGTACCACAGACTCTGTAACTTTCAGGCCACCTGCACTATTCCTACCCAGCAACTTGGACACCCGTCGTCAAAGAACATTGCTGCATGCATGAGTATATGCCTAGTCCCTCTGGAGTTTCACACAGGTGTGTTGAAGCACTTCTCCCACACAGTTTTCCATGTACTGCAATGTTCTAAGGATGAATGCATAGAGTCTTATGGCGACAGAGAGCGAGGAGGGAATAAAGCATTTGCTGATGATAATGGTTCCTCTTCAAATTTTCAACCATTTGCACCTGTGGCATGGCCTAGTGCTACAAGTGGCAGTAAGATCAGTGGTAGTTCTACAGATATAGCTGTATGTGTTCAGTCACAAGGGTCAGATGCTACCTGCAGTGCTACTGATGCTGATACTATGGAGTCATATTCTGTGTATCCCTTACACCTGATTTCGGTTTGCCAGGGTAAGTCCTCTGGGCAAACGGGGAGATCACAAGTGATCAATGTCTATACAGATGCGTCAGGACGCTATGGCCTGGGGTGCATCTGGGACAAGAAATGGATTGTGAGTCAGTGGGAACAAGGGTGGCTCTCCCACTGTAAGTTCAACATGGAGCTGCTCGAGATGAAGGCCGTACTTGTCGCTATTATGACATGGGGTCATCTTTGGAGGGGGTCACATGTTCGCTTTCACTGTGACAACGCCATGGTGGTGAACTATTTCAGGAAGTGCAAGAGACCGCAGCAGAAGGTGCAGAGTTTGTATGAAAGGATAGCTCTCTGTGCAGCAAATTATGACTTTGACTTGGTGCTAGAACAGGCCAACAAGAGTTCGGTCCAGTTCCAGGCCTCGGACAGCCTGTCACGTTTCGATTTTGCCAGGTTTAACAAACTCATGCCCTGCATGAACGCTATCCCGGATTTGCCACCAAAGGATCTGTCATTTCTGTCACCTGAATTCTGGGAACATGCATGTGTGTCTGCAAAGCTGAGAACTGTTAGTCATAAGGATGTGATGAGATGATAAAAAGTATGACATGTTTAATGAACAAATAGTGGTGCTTGTAAATGTCATCCCTTGAATATACAATGATGTAGTTCCAATACTTCTTCTGCATAAAAGACAAATAAACCAACTTGAATGCAGTGCCAAATTTCGAGAGTACAATGTAGTTGGCTCGACATGCAGGACAGCGTGTCAGCAGCTCTTAAATTGAATTTACACACACATGAAAAAAAAACCAACAACAACAAAAGCAAAACAAAACAAGTACAAACCAGTTCAGCAAGATAATGATTGTACCATCTATTGGATTTTCTTTATTAAGAACTCTGATGTAAACAATTTGTATGATTAATCTTTGTGGCCCTAAAGATACAAATTTCTTGTATTTCATTACTTTCAAATCTAGATAAAACAAAGAACATTGTAATTTCTTCTGCTCCTGTATTTTCTTTTATAAAGTAAGCAAACTGAAACACTTTTACTTCATAGTTTATCCAGTAGTATGGGCAACATTTCCAGAAATGACCTCGCCCTATTGATATAAATCCTGTTATCTTTCTTTTTGTTTGTGTGTGTGTGTTTTGTTTTGTTTTTGGCAGATTTTGCCCAGATTAATGATTTTTTTTTTTTTAATGAGAGAAATTCAAATTAGTAAACTTTGCAAAATACAAATGTACAAAGATGTCCAATTTATATGTTTAAGCATGCATGGATATCTGTATATAGTACCATTTCCCGTGAGAAATTGATATCTTTATATCTATGTGTGAAGAGTTTGAATGCATAAATAGATGAATGTTATTTTCAAAGTTGATAAGAAAGGTCATCAAAATACGAGACAATTACATCTTTCCATTGATACTGCAGTTATTATGTAACACGAAATAGTTTTGATAATATCATGTACATATCACATATATTTAAATAATTTCTTTGTTTTTCAGCATCTTCAATCTCAAATTTCACTATTTGATTGGATACACTGGTTTAAAACTCTTTACGTATAGATATAGATATACATTTTCTGTAAATCTTGCCTAAGTAAACATTGCAAAAGTCAACAAATTGCCTCAATTGACTTAATAAAAAAGTCCCAATATTTCTGTTATTCCCTAGGATTTTTTTTGTTTCGTTAAATTGACATTTACATTCAAGTTAACAAAATGCATGTTGACACGATTTCTGAGTCCCAACTGGGAAAATCCTGTAGTAATTGCCTCATGTAAGTTTTGTTTGTTTTTTCACTTCTCTGAGTGACAACAAAAGACAGGCCAAGATCGCTTGATCATTTGCAATTTGGTCAATTCTCCGCATTGTTGTCTTATGTCCACAAGTCAACATGTTGCATGCAGATATGCTTGAAGTATACACATATGTGTGTGATTATGTAAATGCATTTAAACGTGTAGCTGTGTGTGTGTGTGTGTGTATATATATATGTGATGCTCCTTAAGCACTGTATGTATATGTATGTATGTATATATATATATATATATATATATATATACACACACATATACAGAGATTATATTTATATAAATAAGTTTATAGAATCCATTCAGTAATTCATGAATTGTTATGTTGCGGTAAAGGAGATGACAACAGTTCATGATGCCATAATTGAGCAATAGAGCTACAATAAAAAGAGAATTCCACGTATTTTCACTTTTTCAAGCAAAATGAAAGAGCTTTTGACTTTTTTCCCTCAGACATCAAGGGGGAAAATGGTAAAATTCTCTTAAAAAGTGTAAATTGACTGTGTTGTTTTCATTGAAAATTTAAGAAAAATGTGATATTCTCTTTATATATTTTCTTGATATCTTTCCTCAACTACGACACTAGTGTTAGTTCATTTCATTTGAAATGTGTGTCTGCCGTACATTTCCATCCTATGATTTATTGTTGCTGCACAGTATGCATTTTATTTCTGGTGTCTATCAGCAAGCATTTCATCCAATATATTAGCAATTATGCCATCATTGTAGGTCTATTATTTATTGAGTTTGCCTATAATTTATTTAGTTAGCCTTTTTAGCTCACACATACTGTCTAGCTGAATTTCACTCTATTGGGTTACAGCCACCTTGGAAAAAGGAGTGAGAATTCCTTTTGAAGTGCAATACTCCAGTTCATATTTGCATTAGCGATTAGAATACCATCAAACAATGAAAGAAGTTCTCAAGAATTGGGCCCTAAATAAAACCTCACAAAGTTCAAAGATTCAGATGTTTTATGAAACAGTCATACCAGTTAAAGTCACATATAATTTCTCTTTTTATTTGCCTAGATCCATTCCCAAAACTTGAGTTAAAAGCATAAACAAATCATCCAAACTATTCAAATCAAAAGACAGTTTTACAATATTGTAACTTTTCAATGTACATGTACATGTTTACTATGAACAAAATGGTGGCATCAAATTCAAAGCAGTATGGAAGAAGCAAAGGTCATTGACCTGATGTAAAACATGGCGAGCCTGTCAAGAATTGACACCTTGTCCTGAGTAAATATGCAACTTCCTTTGTAAAATGTATATTTCCATCTTTGAATACACAACCACATTTGATATGAAAGGAAAACAACAGCGAAATCATCCTGTCCAGTTTGTTTAGACTTTGCTACAGGTGCAACTTACAAACTTAAAATAGTCCAAATGAACAGATGAGTAAAAAGAACAAAAAATGGATGAACAAAACAGTGAACTGATAATTCCTTTAAAACATATGCCGGTAATCTTATATATATATATATATATATATATATATATATATATAATATGCCTGTCAAGTGAAAATTCAACAGCAACCACCAACAAGAAAACTTCTAGAAAGAATAAATACAAACAAGCAGAAGGAAAAAAAAAAAGATGTTATATTTTAGTCACTACATAATTCATGCATAACTCAAATTTTCGAATTTTAAGTTTCGTTTGTGTGTTTGTTTTTTGTAAATTAGAAATGCCACAAGGTAGAATTAATTAGTATGTACTGTAAGTTTTGAAATAATGTTATAAAAATAATAAATGAATTATATACCCAGTAAATTTCCAGTTAACTGGACTTGGGAATAAGTTTGATTTCAGCACAAAGGACAACTTCCACTTTTGATCATTCTTGGCCTTGTTGAATCGGCCGATTGAGAATAAAAGAAACAACAACAAAAATTTGAGTCAAATTAATGTCATCTAGCTGCTGCATAAAAAGTTCTAGTACACGGTCTAGGAAACGTATTATGCAACTGTGAATACAAAGATAGAAAATTAACCACCGAATACAAGGTCAATTGCAGATGAAATTGTGACATGATTAATCATATCACAATATATCTTATACATTTAATTTTGATCAGTTTTGAAGTAGAATAGGAAATTATGTAAATTGTACAAGCAACGAGGGCATCTGAATGACTGAACTCAGAACCTCCCACGTGATTTGTGTACAACGATCAGCTGATTCCACGCAACCTAATCACCATAAAACCTAGAACATTACACTACACGTACAAACATGAGATCGCACGTAAATCGTACACTCGTGTCCTCCATTCATTATTGGTGATTATAAAATGGGTTCAAGAATGTAGCCAATAGGAAGCGCTGAAATGAGACACACCTCCTTCCTTTACTTCAGTACAATTGCACTGCCTGTAATCCTATGGTAGATTGCCGATCGTCTGTGCGCGCGGCGGCTCCTTTGATGAATTGCATGCATACGCGTACGCGCTGTCAATCCTGTAAACAACTTCTAGTTTGGGCTGCCGGCCGGCCGGCCTGTCTTCCCTTGTGCATAACATATGTGGCGTACGTACGTATACTGTACCGTACTACTGAGTATACGTACACTTTGTACAGTACAGTAGACCAAGCGTTATGGGACCGGACGCGTACATGGAGTCACTTTGAAGAGCAAATCCAACGATTTAGCAGGTTAATTCACGCCGTTTTCAGAGTATGTTGTCTAGTAGGCCTATATGAGGAGTCTATATCAAGTCTTTAAGGTAAAGGGTGCATATTCTATGTAAAATAAGTAAGTTTTCATGCGGGTGTCCGGAAACCCAACCCCCCATTATACTTATAGGCCTACTGTATGTGCGGGACTTCCGCGAGTGCGACGTGCGTAAAAGTTTGGGACGAACATCTTCGGACGTCTTGACCCACAATAGTACGTGAAAAACGCTGAAAAATGATGTTAGTTTTCGAATTTTCGACCCATTTTATAAAACAAATGATGCACAGGATTATTTCGTGGCGTTAGTGTAGGCGTAGCTCACTCTCGGGTATTTACAATGTAGTGCAACATGCACTCGGCTTCGCCTCGTGCATGTTTCACAATTGTAAATACCCTCGAGTGCACTACGCCTACACTAACGCACTCTATCCTGTGCATCATTTGTATAAAGTTTGTTTTGCGACATGGCCGCTTCGCACATACGGAACTCCGTCTGTGTGCGGAAATTGAGAACGGGATTTCACCTCAGTTCATGTGCAGAATTTAGCTTTCATGCCAAATCCGGCTCCATCATTATATGCAACAATGGTGAATCTCCTTCTTCATGGCAGAAACATAAGGCTGACGGAGTAATTGCTCTTGACGAAGTTGTGCCGAATGCGACAAGGTAAACAACAGTCCCGCGTGTTGTTATTTGTGCTGGAACAGTTGTGAACTAGCTCTCTGTAGCTGTGTGCACTGGTATATTCAATTAGTAGCTGTCTCTCCACTCCATCTCTCTCTCCTCGGCCCCGGCGCCCCTCCCTCCCTCCCTCTCGCGTTCATGTGCAGTGTGTGTCGTATGTCGAGTGGGCATGGATGCTGTTACTTCAATTTCAATTCAATCTATTTCCACAAATCTAATAAAAAAGACAATGGCATTTATCATTGTACATCACAGCATACAACAAGGGACATAAATTGGCAAAGGCAAATAAAAATATACAAAACATAGGCATTAGTATATCAAGAGAAGTGGAGGAATCAACATAGCCAGCTTAAACCAGCCTTTCAAGGTTAATCCCCAAGAAACATATTCAACTATACATGGACAAGAGTCTGGACTGAACACACATCATAAAAACTGAAACGGAAGACATACAAAGTACAAAACCGTGGCGGCGGGACAAAGGCAAATCAACAAGGCAAGTTGGCAAATATGTTATACCTTATAAACCTACATAATTTAATCAAAAATCATACAAGGCAGAAGAATTATTGACTTAATAGATGTATCATATCTTTTCTTGAATAAATTCAGATTGTTCATACACTTTAAGTCATTTGGCAAGGCGTTCCATAAAGCGTTCCATAAGGCGTTCCATTGTTCGTCTGGAGTGTATATAATATCTATAGGCCTAATTTGGAATGTACAGATTGTAAAATTGCCAAGTACAATGTATACATACAATGACAATGTACATGTATGTATTTCTTATCTGAGTAAAAGTGAAATAATTACTGAGAAATTTGGGCAAGATATTATTAAGATAAGGGTACATAAAAATGTAGACAGCAAATTTGTTAATATCATACACTGTTAATAACCTAAACTTTTTAAATATGGGCTGTGTATGAGTCAAAGGTTCAGATTTTGTAATAATTCTGATTGCACGTTTTTAAAGAAAATACGTTTAAGTAAATAATTGGCATAATTTTCCCAAGTAATGTTACAATACAAAATGTGAGGTAAAATCATAGTATATTTAAAAGAATATTTGAAGGTACTATTCACTTATTCTGTTGATTGCACCAACAGCTCTAGATATCTTGCAGCAGACTTCATCTACGTGATTCTTCCAAGTCAAATGATCATCTAGATACTCTTACTCCTAAAAATCTAGCTGAGTGTACAATGGGAATACTTGCACCTGCAATACTGTACATATATTTACATGTTCCATATCAATTATTTTATTTTTGGTTCTAAAAATCATACATACAGTCTTATCTACTTTCAATTTCAGCTTGTTAGCTAAAAACCATTGGTTTACTTTATTCAATTCAGTGTTTAATATTGCACATGTGTCCCTGAAATCTTCACCAGAAATAAATAAATTGCTATCGTCAGCATATGAAAGGGCTTCTAAAATGTTACTAGCATATATTGCAAATCATTAATGTACAATATAAAAAGCAAAGGGCCTAAAACAGATCCCTGAGGTACACCAACATTGATAGATTGTATAGGAGACTTTTAATAACCGTATCCTTTTGTTTTGGTGTTTCTTGCTTTAAAATAAATGCAAGTTTCTGCTATAAACTCACATCTTGATAAGACTAGCTAGAGATAACTGTGACCAGCTACGCATTGGGGCTGCGCATTGTAGGATTTGGGATCTGGGAAGGGCATACAGTAGTATCGCTGTAAAATTTCACCCTAAATATTAAAAAATTGTCAATTTGAATACTTACCGATGTATTCCAATTATTGACAAGAGGATACGCGGAACGTAATAGTCCGTTAATCATTAATAGTCCATTTCTGTATAAATCGATGACTTTAAATGATTCGGTCAGCAGGGATCTCTGAGATCGACAACTGCTCAGGAAGACGGGATTTGAAATCTCTGCGCTTGCGCGAGTCGGTAGCACTGTAGCCCTTTTGACCAGGCACTCTTGCTGCACGACATCGTGTGGCTCCCGATCACTCGCTGCTGGTGTGGGCGGGCGCATTTCACTCCAACCCTTTTGCTCGCCACTACACAGCGTGTAGCGAAAGGGCCTTGTTCAAAGTCTAAAATCATCGCGACTCTCATGTGTATTCATATTGCCAATGCGTAAAGTGCCATGCAAAGGTTGCATCAAAAGCCAAAGAATGAACAGGAGGTATGGAGATGAACTTGTAGAAAAATGTCTTTTTCAAGACTACATGGGATCAATGTGGAAATTAACCAGTGAACATATTGTATGAATAAGGTAAGAAATGTACGTACATCATAAAAGTAAGCCTTTTACTGGTAAATTACTAAACTTATGGTGGTGCGAAGATTTGTGTTGCTTTTTCAACGTACAGAGATAGCACTCTTTTGACTCAGAGTGCTCCCACAGTATAACTGTGTACAAAGAGTGCCCCGGGGTTTCAGAGGTTTAATTGCAAATCTCAAAAATCAGCCTTGAAAACAAAAACAGCCATTGAATTACCTACCTTGCTGTAAATACTGGTCAGTCTTGCTGGCACAAGAAATAAATTGACATTAATGACAAAGTAGGTCTAAAGAACATCCAATACTCTTATTGGGAAGCAGAAAATCTAAATAATAGTAAATCTTCATTCCTTCATTCATTCTCATTATTCTGCCTCCTTCAGTCCTAAAGATTATTATTGGCACTAGAACGTGTGTGTGTGTGCATACCTTTGAGTGTATTAAAGTTTCAAGGGCACTCTGCTGTATGTGTACTAGTGCCTGGATACTGGTGGATGTACATGTAGGATGCTTTCTAGATCCTACAATGGTACAACTTTTACAAGTGAAAAACGAAGCAAAAAACATCAGTGGGTAGAAGTAGTAGCGCCCCCCTTCAGTCCTGAAGATTATTATTGGCACTAGAACGTGTGTGTGTGTGTGTGCATACCTGTGAGTGTAAGTTTCAAGGGCACTCTGCTGTATGTGTACTAGTGCCTGGATACTGGTGGATGTACATGTAGGATGCTTTCTAGATCCTACAATGGTACAACTTTTACAAGTAAAAAACAAAGCAAAAAACAAAACAAATCTCGCACTCTTAGCCTATAATTTCCTCCTGGATCCTGACATGTAAGATGACAATATAAGGCTTCCACACAGTGGATCAGTGGGTAGAAGTAGCAGCACCCGCACGAAGGTTCGACCTCTCATGCCAAGGTTTCACCGTGCACAGAAGCATGAGCCATTTTTTCGTCTACTGTACATGTCGGATTTAGCAGGTGGTCCAATTTTGGCCAGCATTGTGGTGGATTTATTGGTGGCTTGCCTTACAGCCTTTTGGGTTAGGCTGATCCATTGCTGGACAGTTTGGGGTGTAAGGAAAATAGTAGATTGATATCTAGGATCGATTATGATACATGTATGTAAGGATCAATAGGCATACGGAAATGTAACTGTGAAAAGGTAACGTTGTGTGCCAAGTTAGCAGAAGTGAAAGAAGAATGCTTTACGTAATCTTGGTGTCAATATCAGTCATTCTGTATGTTGTCGGATGTTCCTCTACATTTTTGGCACTGCAAGCAGGGCAAAAGAATTTCTCCATCCCACTGGATTCGACTCAGGCAAAGTTCACTGTGTAAATGCAGCCTGATTGAAGCTGGCCCATCTTGGGGGAAGGGGGGGGGGGGTTAGGAAGCTCATGGATGATTTTGTCTCTTACATGGTTAATGTTGCAATTTCATAACCACGGTATGATTACAAGTAAATACAGAAAAAGGAAAACAACACAAATTATGGCATAGACTAGACTAAGTGTCATTAGCATTTGTTCAAAATTTATTCTATTCAGTTTACATCACTGCCAGCCGTCAATCTCTGAAACTCAGAAGGATATCATCCTTGTGACTGGGCGTGACCAGTCGTTGACTGTCGTCAATCTGCATTTCAAGCACACCCATGACAAAGGAGCAGTTTCCAACGACTATGCCAAAGTAGAGGCATTATGTGTGTGTACCAAGGAGAGGCTCTTGAAAGCAGTTGGTAAGCACCTTTTCATTATTTGTGTAGTGGCAAGCCAAATGCATCATTATCATCATCATGTACATTGTACATGTGTGCTTCAGGCCAACCAAGAGAATGATGTGCTTGCACAGTGTACATTTGTCCTACTCAATATAAATGTGACAATTCTGGTATGTATCTGAAACAAACATACAGAAATGTTTAGGCAGCCAGGATGTGACAACATGGTGGTGGTGTAAGTTAGTAAACTGATATCATTCTTATTCTTGTGTGTTTGTTTGATTGTGTGTTTACAGACATCCTGCTGGAATTTCATTCTCCAAAATGCCCTCAACTGCAGACTGTACTAAACTCTACATCGCCCAGTTTTTGCCTAATATAGGGTTATCTCACATGGCAACTTTACCGGCAGTGCTGATATCTGAGATATGCATTGCTGGTATTATCTAATATCAAGGAATTTACTTCCAGCAATACTGTAAATATCAAATCATATATTGTCGCTGGGGCGAAAAGACCTCTTATCTGAAATTTTGGTGAAAATGACTTTTGGATTAATGGTCAGATAATCGGTTAAGTGATGTCCTGTCCAAATCCTAGCTGTCTTACCCCAAAAATGAAGCCACACCAGCATGCCAAAGGAAAGGCTCTCCCATTTGATACAGTGCTTTGGCTGCCATGTTTTTTTGCTCTCCTGAACATTTGCCATTTTGTTGATACAAGGTCTTGTCGCCCCAGCGACGAATGTGACGTTTGGTAAAGTCTGGTCACTGCTTGCTAGAATTGACAGAAACAGTAAGTCTGCTTCTATCTAGCGATGATTTGTACAGGGTTTAAAATGGTTCAGGTCTTTTGCTTATTTTTCCCCTTGACAGGTGGCAGTGCCATCCCAAAGGTCCACATCCTTGTTGTGGAACAGACATCTGCCTCCCTCTTGGTAGGGACTCACTTTTGCCAGTTGGAGTTTGACAGTGCCAAACCAGCCTCATGTAGCATCTCAAGGAGGTTCACCTTGTCATGGGTGGACAGCGGAGTAACTGAGGAGGTTGTCCAACAGGCTCGGCTGAAGGGCAGACTGCTATTTGTTCTGCATCCCAGTGGCAACTTTTGTATCCTTTCAATCATCACGTCCTAATCCTGTAACTACAAGTTTTACCTCAAAGTATACAATGCATTCTGTTGGACGAGTTCCTTTACTGTAACTAAAATAAGTGCAGCATGTTTGCCGTGAGAGACATGGTACAGTATCTTTTTTGATGTCTAACAACATTAGAAGATTTCAGCATATTCTGGATATTTATTCTACCAGAAAAAGTTACTACATTGTAGCAGTACCAAGATGCAAGGAGTGTATGATTGTGACAGTAACAGCTACATGTTCACTGCGCAACTGCACTCTACATCATCTATGCAGTGTTTGTCAACTATAAATTCATTGTTGCAAACAATTGTATGCATATTTGATTTTTCTCCCTTTCATGTCTTTTTTTTTTTTACGTGATAGCTCTACCTCACATTTCTTACTGTAGAAATATTTTTGGAGATTATACACAAGATGAAACTGATTTCAATTTACCTTCATTTGAAATTCTGTTCTGACAAATTAATGTAAATGAGCTAGTGTGTGTTATTTTATGCATGAATAAAATTTTCTTGGTAGTTTCTTCGATGTATTGCATCTTGACATGATACAAACTAGAGGAATGTTTATTTCCGTGCAGGCACTTGTTTGACTTAACTGATCATTGAATGCAGCCATCTTTTCTGTGACCAGTCAGAAACTTGTCGCTCACATCAATCACAATGACTTCATCCACAGCATGTTCTCCAATGTTGGAATCCTGGAGTCACAGGACGTTGGCAAGCCATCCCACTTTGACGTCAGCCAGGATCTGCAGGATGTTATTGTCGCGTATACAGATGCCAAGTACGGGTTGTATCGGATCAACCTTGTGGAATATTTTAGTCACAACCCCAGGCATGTCTTGTCAGGAGGTACAGGGACTGGTGTCGGTCCCGGAAGGAGAACTCAAAGACTAGACAAGGACGAAGACGAGCTTGATTTCTCTCAAGGTGCGTCCCCAGTCGGCAAGAAGGGTGCGTCAGGTAACAGGAGTTGGTGGAACTATGTGGACAGCTTGACGAAAGAGCTGTCTTCAAGAGATAGCCAGACATTGAAAGCCCATCGGCAAGAGTCGTGTAGTGATGCGGGACGTTGGCAGAATTGGCACCAGATAGTAGAAGGGCATTATCATGCAGGGAACCAGAGGGACGGCAAAATGGTACGCAGGGGGAAGGTCGCTCAGGCTCGTCACGTGACCAGATTCCAGAGGAAACACGGACGTCCAGCATCAGACGCAACTTCGGTGAAGGCAACGAGCCAAAGAAGTGAGACAGCGGGCAGGGGGGCAGATCAACCACTGTCTACTGCCATTCGTGCAGCCAAGGTGAGCAAGAGGCTACCGGTGAGGGAAGTTCATGCCAGTCACTCGTCGATTGTGGTGTGTTATGGCAGTCCACCACAAGACCCAGAGAGCAGCTGCTACGGTGGACTCTGCTACCTAGATCTTGATAGCAATGCTTCACTTTTCCACAGGTAAGCTGCAGATTGAGAGATCATTGTAAATCTATATTATTAAGCCAAAGAAGCTATGAGCTCTATTCTTAAAAAGAGTGGCACACAAATGTACCCATGTCGTGTGTGACCTGTCACCATTAAAGCATGATATCAGTTGCTAAACATCAATATTCTGACTTTGAAATCCTTGCATTCTCCTAACTCTGAGTCTTCTGATGATATAAAAGTTGGTGAATCTGTGAACCTTGGCATACTCTTGTAATAGATGGTCTGATGAAACAAATGCTGCCAGAGATTGACAGAGATATTCTTTCCTTCTCGTGTGACATTAAATACAGCTTCCTTGAGCCAACCCTGGTGTCCCTGTCAGGTGACCTCACCCAGCCACACGTACTGCTGACCAGGTCAGAGGTCAGACTGTTGTCCATGGGTATGGAGCAAGAATCTCTCGTCAACAGGGTATGATGTGCCTAGCTTCCTTGTACATGTATCTATTGAAGAGCCCTCTGTTGGTAGAAGACACAACAGTTTATTTCGATGAAAGTGTAGTTATGTTTGAGACTTGATCAAGTCTGCACCACCTCTGTCATTGTTGTTTTAGAAAAGAGAAAAAGAAAAAAAAAAAAGATGGGGCCCTCTCCGAAATAATTTGACCAGCCAGCACTGATATGAAAATGATAAAATAATGTTATTGACAAATCAAACCATGCTATTTTTAAATCTATATTCGTATTCTAACGTCTCCACATTGGAGCTCATAAAATGAGTTCATGTCTCCTAATAGTAGAGCTCATAAATAAGTCTCCACACTGGAGCTCATCAGACGACAATTTTGCATCACCGAATACGTGTATTTTACTGTCCTTCTGCAGGACACTTTAATAGACCCCATTGCTACTCACAGTGCAAGAGTAACAATTGGGCATTGCAGTACTTGTTTATGTAGTGTCATGGTTATTGCAGTTAAATGCAAAATACTCTGGCGTAAAAAGAGAGATGAAAGTTCAAGACAGAAGCATGTTAAGTCATCAAATTGTTTCACACAGATGATGGTGTATAAATCAGCGACAGTGACTGAAGCTTTGTGCCACCTGAACAACTGGGACCACTGTGCCATACCGATCCATGCTCTGGAGATAGGGCTGAAACACAGGCAGCTTGACACTATTGCCTTCTTCCTCAAGAGTGGGGAGAATTGTGAGTCATACATGATCGCATGGAACTTTGTGAGAGGTTGCCGGAAAGATAACATACAATTTGTAAGAGGAGGAAAGATGTGGTGGTTTTTGTCTTGTAGATGATCATTCAAGCAACTGTCAGAGACTGCCATGGTACCTCCTAGGGTGGTATTCTACCAATTTATCCTTGTAACTCAATGCAAGTAATTATTTCATGCCCCTTATTTTTATGTCATCAATGCCATAAATTGAAGTCAAGTTCTGTGACTTCATTTCTTGTTATCGTATATTGTTTAACCCTAAAAGGGCCGGGGGGGGGGGGGGGGGGCAAAATCCGCTATAATCCTGTAACGCGAGAAGGCCTCGTCGCGAGGCTTCTTGACTTTATTTGTTCAAGTCTCGCGCAACTTTTGAGACCAAATTTGCAACATCCGTGCATACTTTTGCGAAGCCACGCCCATTTTTGTAACGGAATGTCGCCCCAAAACGGGCACAATTTTGTGATTTTGTGTACATTTCCTATGGAAAACAGTGCTCTGTCATGAAAGTCATAAAGACCTGATTATTTTTACAATTAATCACTTTAATTTATCAATTTTATGCTAATTATGGTAGAAAAGTGGTCAGTGACAATTTCCAACGAAAAAAACAAAGAAAAAACAAAAGTTGAAAAACAGAGAAATACATAAGATATTCTGAAAACAATAAGATACATAAGAATTGAAATGAGTTTTGGAACTTTTTGTGATGTACAATTGTTGAATATGCTAAAACAGATATACAGATCAAAAATGAGACTCTCAATGCTTTTAATTAGGCTAAAATATGATCTTGAGCTTAATTTGCATAATTAATTAATTAAAATTAGAAATTGATTCGAGATCTCGAGGGGAGGGGGGTGGAATCCATCCCCCCTTCTTTCTCAAAACGATTGTATGATTTGTTGTTTCTTAAAAGCAAGTACTGCATATGAAAAGGTTGCTATTTTGATGCTGTTATAATTACATTCTAGTTTAAGGCCTGGACATGCTGTTACATATTATGGGTACAGCAAGTTCAGCGAGAGTACAGTTCAGTGTTATGTCATTAATGTATAAGAGAAAACCTAAGACTTCACTGACTTTAGAGGAGATAATTGTGAAACTCAAATATGCTTTACGCAAAATGAATATCTGTGTAGTGGTAATTCTTTTGTCATTTCTGTGTGAAAAAGAAATGTGAAGTATATTCCTACGAAGGATATTAGATGAATTTAGGGTATGATATGTGTGAAACTCAGATATGCCTTACCCACAATGAATGTCTGTGTACCACTTATTTGTGTCACAATTTTTGTGTGAAAAAGATTTACACTGTCAGAGAGTGTAGGTTGTGTGTGAAAGTCAGATATGCATTACCTATAATGAATGCCTCTGTGCTGACTATTCTCCTTTTCATGCTGTGTACCTCTCAATTCCAGTGTTTAGATCAAAGCAGGTGGATGCCAAGGGTGTGGCGTCATTGATGCCCCTTGGTGGTCCGACCCTGACAACCCCTCCTGCATCTCCAGTGTCATCCTCCAATGAGGAGATGCAGCTCTGGTTGGCCATGGACCTGCTGTCCCAGGCAATCGCTTCCAACATCAGGGAGACCAAATCCAAGCAGTACGCCCTCCAGCTCCTGCATCTCACTCTGAAGCACCTGAACAAGCTCATCCACAATGCGACCGATGCCCTGCAACTCCTGTCATCCTCAGACGCCCACCAGGCCGCCTCCTCCTCCTCCCCCTCGGCTTCTGCCCAGGCATCTGTAGCAGGTGCATCATCCCCACTGCTGTCACCCAATGGAATATCTCCCTCATCCTCCACCTCCTCCCCTGGTGCCGACGGGGCCGCGACAGCCATGCACATGGTGGTTGCAGAGGGATTCGAAGGGAGCCGAGCTGATCTGGAAAAGACGGTGAAGAAATTAATGGATTACACGTTTCAGCTGCGAGGTTACCTGAAGGGATCTCCTGATTGGATGTTAACCTCTCATGACTCTCCTGATGGAGGAGATGATACAGGTAAGTTTGTGGTTTTACGACCAACACAATATCAATATGTCATTTGGCATGATGTATTGACAAAAAGACATATCTTCTTTTAGATAAAGGGAGTAAAATCTCGCATGTATACTTCTAGCTGTGCCACTGATGCATTCGTGTTTAAACAACATATAGATAACCTTTGCATTTTTTTTTTCTTGCCAGTTATTACAATTCAGTGGAAGTTATGAAATCACTTGATCATATTCCAATGCCAAAATAAGTCATGAGGTGGCATATAATCATTCTCATGGCCTTCTCTCTCTCTTTCTCATTCTGTCTATCTACTGTATACGCCAAATATTTTGCAAGGTTTTTATTTTCGCGAATTTTGCGAGTCAGGTGCTATTCACGAAATTAAAGATAAGCGAAAATATTGACTCTGATCCCGATGTGAATATGACATATGCGTGTACATTTCCCCATTCAGTACAGGACTCCACGATCGCGAATTTAACCACTCGCTAAATCGTCAGGAAAATTTAGACTTGCGAAATATATGGCGTATACAGTATCTAATCTATTTCCATTCTTGTGTTGTCGTATGTTCAACCTTTGTAGATGCAGCCAGACACCCTGCCCCCAAGATGATGTATGGGAGGAAAGAGACGACCACTCTCACCGATCTGCATGCATGGGACTCTCTGTCTCCACAGGTGAGGCAAAATTGACAAATCACAGCCAAAATTTCCTAAGCAGTATTTCAAAGTTGAATGTGAATCGGTCCATTCATTCCAGAAATCAGCAGTTGTCAAGAAGTGTCTAATGCCCTCAGAAAAGAAGATACAGTTAAACTCGCCTAAGTCGACGTCGCATATGTCGAATAATCGCTTAAGTCGAAGATTTTAAAAAGTCCCGATTTTTCCCCATTGACTTACGTGTATTAATTCACTCACAAGTCGAATGTTTTAAGTCGAATACTCGCCTAAGTCGATGAAATTTCAAGAACACTTTCACGGAAAAACCATTGAATTCACTGTGCCTAAGTCGAATAAGATTTTATTGTGTAATAAATCACTGTCAAAATCACGAGACGCCAGTTTTTGTTTACATACAGTACTGTATATACCAAAAGAAACTTTGCGTTAATAAACATTAAAGTTTCATTAACGCAAGCGGTTTCACCTGAATCGTTAGTAACGCAAACTAACGATCGGGAAAAGTAACGTTTGTAGTAACGATGAGTAACGATCCCAAGTGCAAATTAACAATGTTTCGTTGACATTAACGATAGGTAACGCAAGAACTCACGCGAGATTTTGGTTTCCTATACCCAGACCTGGTGAAAGGACGACGTAGAGCCTGCCGAGTGTAGCGATCTATGCCTTATACTTAGCGGAGTCTTTTCGCGAATGGCTTAATATGCGACCGGGGTCACCAAAAACGCACGCCGGGCCACCAAAAAAAGCCGAATGTTTGCCTTCAGTTTTGGATATGAACAGCGGTAACAATCGGCTCCATAAGATGCTAGAATAAATGTCAGATGTTTGCTCTTAATTTTGAAAATGAATAACGGTAATATTCGACTCTGTATAATACTAAAATAAATGTCGGATGTTTGCTTATACTTTTGGAAATTAATAATGGTAAAATTCAGTTCCGTACGGTGCTGAAATTAATGTCAGATATTTGATTTTGTGTTCGGAAATGAATAAGGATAAAATACGGCTCCGGAAGATGCTGAAATAAATGCCGGATGTTGACTTTTACGTTCGAAAGGGAATAACAATAACATTCATCTCCAGAAGATGCTAAAGTAATGTCGAATTATCCCTTTGACGTTCGGAAATGAATAACAATAATAATCAACTTCGTACGACGATGAGATAAATGTCTGATGTTTGCTTTTACTTTCGAAAGTAAATAACAATAACATTCGGCTCCAGAAGATGCTAAAATAAATGTCAGATGATTGTTTTTACGTTCGGAAGTGGATACATGTAGCAGTAATATTCTTCTCCATACGATGGTATATAACTGTCGGATGTTTGCTTTTAAATTTCGAAATGAATAACAGTAACATTTAGCTGCGTTTGATGGTAAAGTTAATGTTTGATATTTGCTTTGACGTTCGGAAATGAATAACAATAGTATTCAACTCCGTCCGATGATAAAATAAATGTCTGATGTTTGCTTTTATGTTCGAAAGTAAATAGCAATAACATTCGGCTCCGGAAGATGCTAAAATAAATGTTGAATGTTTGCTTTGACGTTCTGAAATGAATAACAATAACATTCAACTCCGTACGATGATGTAATAAATGCCGAATGTTCGCTTTTTTTTTTACGTTCGAAAGTAAATAGCATGTAACATTCGGCTCAGGAAGATGCCAAAATAAATGTCAGATGATTGCTCTTACGTTCGGAAGTGAATAGCAGTAACATTCTGCTTCATAATTAAGATGCTAAAATAAATATCACACATTTGCTATTTAACATTTCGAAATGAATAATAATAACATTCATGGTAAAGTAAATGTCGGATATCTGCCTTGACGTTCGAATATGAAAACAGTATAACATTCGGCTCCTTACGATGCTGAAATAATTGTTAGATGATTCATTTCACTTTCGGAAGTGGACAGCAGTAACATTCGGCTCCTTACGATCATAAAATAATTGTCGGGTGTTTGCTTTTGAATTTGGAGATCGAATAACGGAAATATTCTGCTCCGTACGATGCTAAAGTAACAGATTGTTTCTTTTACATTTTGAAATGATTAACGGTATCAGTTGGCTCAGATGATGAAATAAAAAGCGGATGTTTGCTTTCACGTTCGGAAATGAATAAGGATGATATTCAGCTCCGTAAAATCTTAGAATGAATGTCGGTTGCTTGTTTTTACATTTGAAAATGATTAGCGGTAACATTCGGCTCCGGAAGGTGTTAAAATACTTGTAAATGGTGGATGATTGCTTTTACAATCAGAAATAAATAACGGTCACTTTCGGCTCTTTACGATGCTAAAACAAATGTCGGATGTTTACAAAAGTCTGCAAATGCTCCCACTTTCTCATTTCAAACGTAAATTTTGACCACGTAAATAGGCATCAACTTTTATAATAATCAATAAGCCTATTTGCTAAATCTTAGAACTCAGAATAACGGTATAAGATGATTAAATTTTTTACTTATTTATTTTAGACGTGGGTACCGTCCTGTATCACTTCAGTAATACTTAATATTTATTTTTCTATGTTTATACCGATTTAGTTTTGCTTGTTTTTTTTTTTTTCGGGCCACCAAAAAATAAAAATCAATTATTTTGGTGGCCCGATTGGGCCACCAAAATAAAAGTTAGTGTGGAGCCCTGGCCTGCATCAATGTGGATAAAGTGTCTTGCTGACGGGCAAATATCGGGCACACCGCTCCAGCTCTCGGCTCCAGAGTAGACAACATACATGTACATTATACATGTGTACGCGTGGTGTAACTGTAAGTCGATTTTTTTTCGACTTACGCACAAGTCGAAACTCGCCTAAGTCGATGTGTTTTGCTCAGTCCCGAGAAGATCGACTTATGCGAGTTTAACTGTATGCTTGGATATTGGTTCTTTAAATATCTCTAAGTCTGTTTGTCTGTCCATTTGTCTGTATTGTGAGGATGTTTAAGCCATTACTATCTATCAACATTTTGTCAAATGTAGGAGAGCCTTCTCTTCAGTTGCTCCATGTCTGTTGAACTCTACTAATCCTACTTTAGGATTGTAACAATCTTGGTACCTTCAAATCTCAACTGAGACCTTTCTTTTCCAGCAGATTTATGAATGATATATGACATATTGTGTGGAGGTTGGACACCTTTGAATGTTCTTTACAGATAAATGGCACTATATAAATACTGTTCATTATCATCGTCATCATCACCACATACTTTAGATGCCATATATTTTGTGAGGTCTTTATTTTTTTGAATTTCGTGAGTTGTATGCTATTTGGAAAATTAGCAACACAGAATTATTACCCCTCTTATTTTGGTATGAATGGAATGTGCACGTGTAGATTTCTTTGTTCACCATACACTGTACTCCTCGATTGTGCATTCAACCACTTGCAGAATTGTTTGAAAGTCCTGATTCGCGAAAAATTAGACTCGCTAAATATATGGCATGTACAGTGTGTGATGTCCATTACTGCCTTGTTAATCACTCTCAAGTCAAAGGCACAGCCTGTTACGTGGAATGGTGTGAACGATTCCCTTGATTACTGTCTGTTTTTACAGGAGATCATCCAGTCTGCCATCACTACGAGGCAGATCCCTCTAGCTCAGGCCTACTTGCGGGAGCAGCAGGGAGTCCCAGGATTGGTTGGCTCTTTGCAGACAACAGGGCTCCCTCTATTGATCGAGACGGGCCTAATGCAAGCATACAGTTTCCTGTTGTTTGGGGAGATGGAGAAAGCGTGTACCATGCTACAGAACATGGTGTGTATTAGATGTGACTGAGTCATTTTAGTATTGTAGCTTTGTGTGGTCCATTGCAGTGTCTATAGCTGTGCATTATTATTTTGTAGGTCTTAAATGACTTGAAACCTATTTGTCAAAAAATATGCTTGACATAGGAAGTCACTAGTATGTTCTGTAAATCAATAGTTTTAGTTGCACATCGTAGTCAGGATATTTACATTGTGTCTTATGTACACGTATGATTTTAAGACAGTGCCAAGCGTTGCTCATTTTATTGGCACAGAGGGTGATGAAGTCAGAAGTTGTTAAGACTGAGGTCCAGGATTACACATAATTCTGACAGCAGCAATAAAATCAATATGGCACATCATTTGTAATAAAGAAAGAGGCACCTTATTGGTGGTGATTTGCATTGTGTGATTCTTTTTATCGTTTGCAGAGTTTAAAAGTATCTTCCTTATTTCATTGTCGATATATGTTTCTGGTTTGTTTTCTCAGGGATACAATGTATCAGAAGAAGTGAAGAAGATCTGCCTGTTTACAGCCAACACTGGTTTACGAGACTTCTTGGTAGGTATCTTGTATTGGACGAACTGTCCTTATCAGATGAATGAAGGTCAACTTGACAACTTGTACCACTTTGAATCATGTTTTGTTTTTCTTCTTTGATGGAAATAGATAAAGTATTTAATTGAATCGTTTTTCCCCCTAAAAATACTGCTGGTTTCATGGAAAATACTGTTTTCCCAAATTATATTTAATACTATACTTGCTTATGCAATGAAAGTAAACAAACATTTTTCCCCCACCAAAAATATGCTTTTTCAAACCTCAGAATAACGCAATGCTGTTTACAAAGTCAACATCCCTGGGCATGTGTACTGTTAGTTTTATTTTGAACCAATGAGAGCATGTGTTCATTCCCCCCACCCCCCCCCCCACCCCAATACAGATTGGGGAACTGAGAGAGTCACATGACTTCTCAGCGGAGGAAGCAGAGATGATCCACTTCACTCACCAACTAGAGCACCTCTACACCTGTCAGTCCTTTGAGAAGGCTAAAGCTCTGGCCGTTGAGAAGAGCCGCAGGTATGTGGAAGTTTGATGATATCAGCAGGCTTGGACTCTCATGCTCAGCTTTAATTTGCCTTCCATCCCACATCAAATTTCGTATTTGTTTTGAGTGGTATCACCTGTGTAAAATCTAAAAAGATATCTCCAGTGCAATGCAGATTAAGTAGCTGTCAACTATAGAAATAATTCCACTTTCAACTTACTTCATATTCTAAATTTTGATGTATGCTGTTATCGGTAGTAAAGGGATTTATGTAATTGCTGTAAAGTTTGTCTGAAGGACCCAAGAACCATTTTCTTGCAGTTTGTTTGTTTGATGTTTTTGAGAGGGAATTATTGAATTTCGTATTTTCTTTTCTGAGGTTAAAAGCAATTGCCCACACACTTCAATACATCACAATGTTGGTCAATATCATACATTATCAGTACTGCACTCATTTGTCTGAGCATGTATATTTAGTCGCTTTTCATTCTTTGATGCTTTGATGCCTTTATCTATAAGTTTTCTTTTTGTTTGTTGTGAAAAAAAAAAAAGTTTCTCTTCCTCTGAATCCTGGCTCCCTCCACCCGATGCTGAGGCCAAGGCATTCCTGGACAGAGTCATGAGAAGAGGGGACATCCTGGTGTCCAGTGAGCCCACAAACTGTGAGAATTTCCACTACAGCCATGTAGTCCTGGACTGGGTCAGGAGCTGGAGTCCAGAGACCAGGGACAGGATCCTACTAGAGAGACTCCTGGCCTCCAGGAGCAAAGGTTTGATCTACATTGTATATATGTATATATAGTCAAACATACCTTTAGTGGCCACCTGTCTATAATGGTTGCCTGCCATATACAGCTACCGAAAACAATGATCCTCCCTAGCGAAGGACCTTTTATTATGCCTGTAGATATACTTTATTCACAATTTACAAAAATTAGTCATTTATATCAAAATAAATAAATCACAGGTAATGAAATCTAACAAAATCACAGAACACATCAGACAAATTGTACCAATTCTCTCTTGTTGACACATATCTGTTATTTTGTTTTTGTGATTTCAATCTGGAATCTCTTTCCTTATTTTGAACTTGCAGTATTGATACCATTAAGGAAGCTTTTGCTTTACATCTGGGTGGAAGAAGTGCAGGACTGAGAGTTTTTAGTGGCTGTGCCTGTACAACTTATCATCATATCTCTTAGCACGAAACAACAAGAGGCAAAATTTGTATGCTATGTCACATATCTTTTCAGTACTGTTTTCACAACCTACTTAATATGCCCTCCTCTTCTTCTATTCTATCTGCTATTTCTCCTCATTCTTCCTCTTGTCCTTTTTCTTCTCCTCCTGTTCTTCTGCTTCTCCTACTCCTCTCATCCTCCTATTCTTTCTTCTCCTTTGCCGGTTGTGTTCTCTTCAACTTTCTTCCCCTCCTCCTCCTTCTCTCTCCCCTTGATATCTAAAGATACCTCCATCAGTTACAGTAGTCTCAGTGCACACTCAGCCTGGTCCTACCTCACTGCCCATCACCAGTGGGATCAGCTCCAGCTCTGGATCAGGTCCAGCTTTGGTCCCAGTCCAGATGGTTCCTCCTCCTCTTCCAGAGATCTCAGCCCGTGGCTGCAGCAGCTGAGCCTGTTGCCGGGTGTGGCTCACGAGATGGACTCCTGTTCTCAGTACCTGCGGGAGAAGATTCTGGACCAGCTGTCAAGGTAGGGGATCCCTGCCAAGTTTCACAGTCCTTTGTGGGCCTGTGTACATAACTGTCAATTCTCGGTATCGCCAGTGTTCAGGAAACTTCTGCACACGCTAAAAAGCCCTGTCACAGATGCACTGTGGTTTTCCTCAGTGCTATTGTCGCTTCTGGTTGTCTTGCATATGTTTTAGTTCCAATGCAATTCAACGTAATTTTTGTCTGCTTTTTTTTTTTCGTTACTGCTTATTTCTTCGCTTAGAAATCAACTAGATAAGAGTAGAGTCATGGTTCACTACTGCAAGGCTTTAATGTACTGGTCACATGATGGAAAGAGAAGAAATCTTCAACCAAAAATGCCCCTGGATAAAGATGAAACATGACCCGAGTGCATATGCAGCCAAAACTGGGGCAAGTTTGTCCCCTGAGCCTTCCAATAATGCATCTAAAACGCTGTTCTGCACATGGTACCAAGGTATTGGTGTCACCAAGAATTGTCAAGCATTCAGTTAATCCCCCATCCCCTGCAAGAAACATAGCGAAATAATACAAATGCTGACTGCTATTGCAAAGTAGACAAACCCACTGAGTTGTAAAAGTGCCACAGTCCCACCTAAAGGTCATTATGATACAGGATGGATTTGGAGGATTATTTCAGTGGGTAATTTTTATGCATTTTGAGGGCATGTGCTAAGTGACATAGAGAGTATAGTAAAACATTGACATTAAGTGTTATTTTGTCATTAATCTTGTGTGATCAACACTTCCATTCCACGGCTTTAATTGTGTAGAGCTTAACATTTTGCATTCATGACACTGTAGAAAACAGCTGCTGTCATTTGGATTGGGGCCTTAAATTGAGCCTTGCTGTAACAGATTTAAGTGCTGCTATACGTAATTTCATACTTGCAAATGTGGCTTAGATTTTACATGTGAGATGAGCAGCAAGATTGGACAATATCTTGAGTATGGGTCTAGGGGGATATATATGAAGAATATTTGATTTGACAGGAGGGAAAAAACGATTCAATGGTGAAATATGACAATGTGTATCAAATTTCTGGCAAAAGAAGGTGGGAAATAGATTGAGATGATAGAAACACACACTCACATGCGTGAATAAATGGATGAAGTTGGTAGTGTCCATATGTCTGTGTGAGGGCAATATCCATGATGTAGTAGGCTTAATATCGTTTTCACTGTAAGCGCCTACAATTTTTACAGTGTAAGGTTAGTAAAAACAAGGTCAAGTTATTGAATGTTTTCTTTGTCCGCTGTGTCTATCATTGCCGCTTCACATATTGACAAAGTTCATTCAATCAATTTGAAAAGATGTTTATGGTTATTGTATGTCTACTATTGAGTGTCTCAATGTATACCTATTTGTGAACTGATAAATTTCTTCTTCAAGATCAAAAACTCATTTCATGCAAACTTGTCAGGATAAGAAAAGGCGCTAATGCTTTGTGTCGCCTCATCTTCTAGGAATGGCATTTTCTCCTCTGCTGAACTGGCATCCTTTGACCTGCTGACAAGACGCCTAAGCAGCACCCAGCAGCTGTTCCAGCGCCCCCACCCACTGGGGCAGCGGGCAGACACTGCCTCGGTCATACCAGCCTTCAAGCAGTGGTTCCTTGACATGTGCATCAGGAAAAAGTTGCCCGGAATGTTGCATGCTTTCCTGGACTTCTACAGGTATGGCAGTCTTGATGAAGCTGAAGATAGCTCTAGCTATGACTGGTAACAGAAAGATAGATGGACAGTAAATAAATAAACACTCTGAAAGAAGTAAAATACAGTTCGACCTCGATTATCTGGCCATGTCGGGACTGGCGCTCATCCGGATAAGCGAATTGGCCGCATATGGGAGACACAATGTTAATGTATATAGCTGCCGTCCAAGCTGACGTCCCAGTGCACTGTCAGCTAGGCAGGTAGCGTACCCCGCAACGGTGGTGTAATCTATGCTAGCCTGCGCAAAATTGTAGTCCTTTCTTCACAAAAATAAAGCATATCTTTATGTGAAAATCATACATTGTTTTACCTCATTAGATATTGAGAAACCTATCATGCACATCTTACGAAATTAGTGAAATAGATCCATGAAAGTCACTGTTTTTTCTCATTTTTTGGATGAAAAAAAAAAGTCCTTCACTGCGTGAACGCGTCCGGATAATAGAGATTTCCGGATAAAAGGAGGCTGGATAATCGAGGTCGAACTGTAGATACTAGTAGCAGATGGTTAGGTAGATAGTAGATGTATAGATAGATAATATATGGATAGATAGTTTATGGACAGATGGATTGTATGTGGATAGGTAGGTAATAGGTAGATGGATAGATAGTAGACAGAAAGATGGATGGATAAATGGATGGATAGACAGAAGATAGATAGTAGACAGAAAGATAATATTTAAAATGTACACAGATAGATAGATAGAAGATGGATAGATATAAGATGGATAGGTAATACGAGTAGAGGGACAGATAGGTGGCGAAAGGGTTGGTTGATAGGTGATAGACCCAAAGATGGTGTATGGATGAACATAATTATACAGTAGATAAATCAGCTATTAATACACTAACAAAGTCCACTTTGATAAACCATACAGCCTCTTACAGAAAACCACACCACACCAATAAATCAGAATCCATCGGAACTGAGTCCTAGTTAACACTCCTTCAAAACTTCTTTCTATCGTATATGACGTTGATAATTATGATTAATAAGTAATTGCAGTCAATACCTGTCATGCAAATGCCATCTCAGTTACTTTCTCGCTCTTTCTTTTTGCTCTCTGATTCCCTTCCCTTCTATTATTCTCTTCTTGCAGCCTGTGTTTGTCTGAGAATGAAGTGATGAGTCTTCAGCTCCCTCTAGCCTCCTGCCCGTGGCTTGAGATCCTCCTCCATTTTAGATGGATTGGAAGACAGGTCACAGGTCAGTCCTTGATCCAAGAGAGTACTGTCTACAAACTGAAGATATCGGATTATGACGATTATTTTTTTTTCCCCGAAATTTCATGATTTTCTGCCGTGTCTTGACGCTTTTGAATCAGAGCTGCACTTATACAGTGCACTAATTCCATTTCCCATGGAGCATTCTAGCCATGCTGCCCCTTTCTGGTGTACATATGTCAATCCAATACTATAAATCTATTCAACATCATCACAATACTGGAAATTGGTGTATACCCCTGGATGTAGCAGAGCATTGTTGAGATGTATTCTGCTTCATGTCAAAGTACCCTGGCGTGGCTCAAACCGAAACCTGTACCCCACTATCTAAACCTCAGTGTACAATCCACTGGACTAAGACAGACCAGACACTCCCTCTGTGACTCAGGAGACGTTAGCTTCTAAACTATGGCGTAACACAAAATTTGTTTGATTGATAATTTTATATATACAATGCTCTCCCAGCATTGATTTTGAAGTCTCATATGCTGAGATGGATATGAGTTATTGTTTCAATTTCACTTGAAATGATGAAGATAGTGAGTTAGTTGTATGATGATGAGTTGGAGACTTGTGTGACAGTGACATTGTCACCTCATCTAATTTGCATATGTAATTGCTACCAAATTGTTCACTTTCACAACAAATATTGTGGTATTCAAATTAATGATTCTTGTGTCAAGTTATTTCATTGCTTTCTTTTTTTATGTGCAGTTGCAATGAAACTATTTCCAATGTTTGTTTTTGGGTTTTGCTTTTATTCATGAAAATCAATATGAAGATAGAACAACATTTCACTTCAAGCTATTGATAACAACACAGTGTTTATGATGATTATAAGGCCAAGCATACACATCAACTCTGAGATAAACTCTAGGGCCCGAATTCACAAAGGTGGTACAATTGAAACTATGGTTTAAACCATGGACACTTTGTATGGAGCGCCAAGTGTCGAATGGTCTATTTCATTACGAAATCACTCATTATGTCGACGAAATGACTGATTTCGTAACGAAATGACAACATTTCGTCGACAAAATGATCATTTCGTGAACTAAATGACTGATTTCATAACGAAATTGGCCATGCGATACTTGGCGCTCCATACAAATTGTCCATGGTTTGAACCGTGGTTTCAGTTGTACCACCTTCATGAATTCGGGCCTAGGAGTACATTTTACTATCATCATATCCTAAGGCCATATTCAAAATTCTAGGTCAAAAGCTCTCAGCCTATCCAAAAACTAGTCTTATTTCAAGAATATTTGCAATATTTCAGTAACTCCTAATTAATTCTTCATAAATTAAAGGAGATGCAAAAAAGATAAAAGTTGACTTTATAGAAGTTGCTTGATGAAAGGTTGATTATCTATCTCATACTTATCTGGTGTAGACCCATCACTGGTATTCCAGGCCAGTCTCTCAAATGCCAGACTCTTCCTGAAAGTCATGCAACCAACTGTGTCAGCTCTCATGGAGGGAGGCCATCCCATTGTTGCCATGGCAACCCTCCTTTATGCTCCAGGATCTATCCCACAGGTGAGGTGAAAAAAATACAAGCAAATGTAAGGCAAACAATTGTGCACTTTACCAATGATTTTATCCTGCTGTCATTGTCATATTTACTAAAGTGAGATCCATTCTCCAATGAAGAGATACAAAGAATATTAGGTAGGTATTCTTGTAGGTTTTTTTGTTTGTTTGTTTGTTTTTGTTTTGTCAATTGCAGCATCCAAACTACACATACCAGTCATGTGGTGCATCACTTGGAAAATGTATGATACATGCAGAACATTTTCTTTTTATATCATGAATGTATTGTATTTGCACACACATATCCCCACACAATAGCAAAATTATAATCACCAAAATGAACGTCCTGATCTTCCTCTGATCATCTTTGGATTAGATAGAGTTGCTATTGTTATGCTTGTATGCACTACTCTAAAACCTCATACATTTGAGGCAACAAACTTTCACAAATTGCCACTGGCATTCATTGCATTGTGTAGGCAAAAACTTTTGTGTGCATTTTACTTTCATGAATCTCACGCTCCTTGTGAAATTCACAAATGTTCCATGCATGTGAAAATTTCTGGTTTTACACTAATTTGATGTAGGTTTTTCGAAAGGAACTTAGAAATAACCGGTTGATATGATGTGATGTGATGTGATGTGTGAGCATTCTTTTCTGATGTAAAACTTTCTTGTGCTATCACGTAGGCACTGACTCCAGCCACTAGTGAGGAACAACAGCTGTGGAAGGTGTCTGCAGAGAGACTGAAGCTCGTACTCCGTCCCTACCCAAAGCTGCTGGCAGCCATTTTCCCCCCGCCCCGTGTGGGTGGGGTGAAGCCACAAGATATCTCAGTGTACCAACTCTTACAGGTATTTAAAATGGAATCCCACTGACATATTCTGTTTGTGTGTGAAAAGTCAAACACACACTGATGCCCTTATCTATGAACTAAAGAAACCCATCTGCACACAGGCACTATATTTTTGTTTGTTTACCAAAGCATATGATATCTAAAATCATTTTTCTTGATAGATGCACAGGTGAAGCATAGAGTCTGGCCTGTACTTTCAGCTCTATAAATTAGACAGGAGACTTGATATGCATACCAGTAGATGGCATAATGATGATGACGATGATGACAACGATGACAGTGATGGCGATGGTGATGATGATGATGATGATGATGATGATGATGATGATGATGATGATGATAATGGTGGTGATGATGATGAGGAGGAGGAGGAGTAGGAGTAAGAGTAGGAGGAGGAGAAGGATGATGATGATGATGATGATGATGATGATGATGATGATGATATTGATAATTGTGATCAAACATTGCATGCTGTATCATGTTGTCTAATGTGTGTCACACAATGTTTTCTCACCTAGGGCAATGCACCTCTTGACCCAAGGAAACTGTTTCTGTGGCAGTCCACCAACAATGTGGCCAGCATTGAAGGTATATATACGTAGTGCCATCTCACGGCTAATGATGATGATGATGATGATGATGATAGGCGAAGGATGTATACATATGCAGTCAGTGAAAACATTACCTGTATGGAGTGTTATTGACACAGGGCTCTGTTTTTCAATATGTCTGCCACAAGAACATGTTAGCCATTTTCATAGAACAGTGTCATAACAACAACAAAAAAAGATAATCTAAAAAAGATAATCAACAACGACATGAAGTCAGCCAAATGGAGAAAATGATGATAATGCTGTTGATGAGAACAAGAAGACAAATAAAGAAAAGGAGGGAAGATTGATGACATTTCTAATGATAGTGCAATCTTGTATGCATACATGTTAAGAAGATCTCATTTGTGATAGTAAAAAGAAATAAAAATTAAAAAGCAAAAATGTACGCCATATATTGGTAGATATGCGTAAATCTCAAGCGTGTGTAAAGATAAAAACAAGAGTATTTGTGTAATCTTCCAGATCAAGAAATAGCTTGGCACACAAACACACAAGTTTGTGCTACCAAATTGTGGGTAGGCTAGATACTCTCATGTGAGTCATTTACGTGCCCCCCCTCTTTTTTTCTTTTTTTTTAAAATTTCATACAGCTCTCCCAGGGTCAGTTCGCTCAATCTGTTATTGTATTGTAATGGTAGAAATCATCCTTGATAATAAACTTAACTCTTCATTTCAACCTGTTGAGGCTGCAAAACCAATGCTGCTTTAACACACAATGAATTTTCGCGTGTAACATGATACAGATACTGCAAGTGAGATGCCATACTTCTCTGACCCGCGGTTGATCCAGCGGTACGCCTACACAGAAGCCTTCAGCTTCACCTACTACCTGAAGCAGGGCCGACCATCCTTTGCCTACATCACCTTCATCACCAGCCTGCTGCAAGCAGGAGAAGAGGTTACCAAGACAACGTGAGTTCATCTGGAATTGTGGCTGGCATCATACAATGTACACTTTTTTGCAATAGAGTGCATCTTGAAAAACTTTGCGGGAAAGTTGCCTCCTTGATTTACTGTTAAAGCTGTTCTTTTCACATACAGATATTTCCATGAATTGAGGAGGTCACACACATTTTCGCGAGATGTTGTTTGTGCGATTTGACACCAATGCTATTGAAAGTGCACTAATGCCTGTCTGTCTGCAACTTGAAAAACTTTAAGGGAAAGTTGCCTCCTTGATTTACTGTAAAAGCTGTTCTTTTTACGTACAGATACATGTATTTCCATGAATTGAGGTCACACACATTTTCGCGAGATGTCGTTTTCGCAATTTGACACCAATGCTGTTGAATGTGCACTAATGCCTGTCTGTTCACTATATTTTTGTGAGTTGTTAAATTGGCAGCTCAACAGTGATTTGTGAAATTCGCAAAAATTTAACCCTCTCAAATATAACAGCTTTTATAGTTAATTCTTTTTAATAGATAGACATGGCATAGAGGAAAGCAATTAAATACAAAAAGAAAACAAAACGTTCCAACAAAATCAGCAGCTTCTCAAATCATAACCGTAGACCATCAACCATTGTGGTCATGTGATTGTGATGTCATGTGAGGGCTGGTCTATATTTGCACCCTGTTAATGAGATTAGCATGCTGAAAGCTGCAAGTTTCCCTCCTGAACTGAAGACTCTACCAGATACACTTTCTTCATGCTTCCTGGATTCACAACAGGTTGTTCCGTGTCTACGTCAAGGCTTACATCACCGCCCTGCACAACTTTGCCAACGACGGCATCTGTGCTGCGTGCGTCGCCTTCATCGAGATGCTCGGGAGGGACAGCCTGTCTCTCAGGACTGACGTCCAGACAGCCAAGACCATTGCTGACCACCTGTGGAGTCGATCTGCGGACTCTGGTGGTGACGTGAGCTCTGGATCGGTTGGTCAGCTGAGCGCAAGCTATGTGGAGAGGAGTTTGAAGGAGAAGAGGGATGCTGTGGACAGATATGTTGGTGTGTGGATGGGGTGATGGAGTTTTAAGTGTGGAGCTGGTGTAATGCAGTTTTGATATACATGTAGAGAACCTTATATCACCTCTACTCCTAATCTAGGAAAAAATTTCTTTCTTGACATTTACGTTGGTGACTATAACATCTGAAAGGGTAAGAAGTTGTACTAACACAAACGCTACAGTTTATAAGTAGCAGAAGAATGATCAAAGCTGCAATATAGGAGAAGCTTAATGCAACACGGAGAGACAAGATGAAATGCATGGATGCAAAGGAATAAAGGATGGAATGCAAAATAGAATGGAAGCCAGCTCCTGTACACAGTGTCTTTGCAGGCACTGAAAATAGCATCGGGAATTTGTCAAGAAATGGCTGATGACAGTAGTAAAGGTGTAAATGTAGCTGTTGTTCGTGATGTTAGAGTCTGGTTTGTTGAGCAAAACAAGAGTGGTATGTGTTTATTCAGACTATTTTTATGTCTTGTTTGTGCATGCCTGACTTTTGATTTGCTGTGTAGTTAACCTGATGATGTCCTGTGTGAAAGGCAGTGATCTGTGCACCCAGTCTGTTCTGCAAAAACTGGAAGATGCCATTTCCAGTAGGGTGGATCAGCTCAAGATTGAGAGGTAAAGTTTATTTCACTTAAAGGCATAATTTACCATTTGCAGATGAAACAGAAACAAAAACCCAGCATTAGTGCTTCAAAATAGTTCCAAAAATATAAGTTAGGGATAGAAACAACCAATGTAAAAATTTGAATCCGTATAATTGATGTTAAGTATTGTTAAATATACAAAATGTGAATAATAGTTATAATGAAAATGTTTCCAGACTTGACTACAGTTTTGGTTTTATGAGAAAAATAGTGACATCTCCTTATATTTTAGGCTTTATTGCAAAAATTTTATATGGTAGGCTGTTTTGTTACACAACTGACCTACACATATGCATCAAAAGCGATATATTGAACATTTTTGAAATCACTGCTCCCAAAGGTAAACAGGACCTTTAAGCACAGAATGCATACATAGATGCAAGCAAATGTTAAATGTAGAATGCATTCAAGGGAATGAAGCTGACCATTGTTAATGTTGAAAACTCTTTAACCCTATTCTAACTGGGCTATTTGAGACCAAGTTTTTACTGGGGGGGGGGGGTCAATTTGACCCCCCCTTCAGATCTCGGCCGCCGATCGCGCGATCACCGCAAAATTTTGCCTGAACATAGAGCCGGATGTCAACTACAAGATTACATGGTCATACAATAGAAAAATGTTGATTTCATATTTTTTAATAAATTAATTATGCAAATTAACGCATGAAATCATATTTTCACCTACAACTCCATCGAAAAGACTGAAGGATTATTAAATTTTTGTGTAAGAGTTCCTCAAGACACATCAAACAATTTTCTTGTAAAAAAATAGCGCAATCAAAATCATTTTCTTTTGTTTTTTATTGTTTTGTTAATTTCTTATGTATTTTACTGTTTTTTCGATCTATTGTTTTCTATTGTTTTTTTGCCAAAATTTGTTGGAGGCACTTTTTCAAGCTTATCTACATTAGAATTGATTTTTTCAATATTTAAAAGTTGAAATAATCTAATTTATATCAATTAAACAAAAAAACACAGTTTCCATTGGATTTGCACACAAAATCATGAATTTGAGCGGTTTTTGGGTTGACATGCATATGCAAAACATTGCATAACTTCAGAACGGTGTACCCGGACATCGCAAATTTGGTCTCAAAATATGCGGGAGACTTCAATGAAAAAAGTCATGAAACGACGCGGCAAAATCTTCGCGCGTTGCGGAATCGTGGCGTGAAACGTCGAGGGGGGGGGGTCAATTTGACCCCCCCCCCCCCCCCCCAGTTAGAATAGGGTTAAAAGATTATATCAGCTTTGAGGCTTTGAGTAACTCTTGGATTCAGGTATATATTCATCGCAAGTTAGAAGACATACCAAAGAGACATAGCATGATGCTTCATCATGGAAGCACCTGGGACTTTAAAAAGAAGAAGATGTCAGAATCGGTATTTGTCAAATCTGACTCTGTATGACTGCATGTAATTCTTGAAATTCATGGTATTGTTTGCCTTATTTCATCTTAAATTCAGAATGATTCATTTGGTACATGTGAAATTGGAAGACAAGTAGTGCAAATTTTTTTCTTCATATTCATTTTCAAGGTATTTTCACCCTTAATTAACCTCACCATCAGTAATTGTTTATCTGTGAACTTGGAACTTCAAAATGCCAAGATTCATGTAAATATACGTGATAACTCCTCAACTAAAGGGCAATGAAATTCTTCTTTTTTTTTTTCCAGGGTGAGCTGGAGTGCTGCTGAGGAATGGAACCTGGCTGTCATGTTTTGTCGTCTGCATGGTGTCGCCATGACAACCGCCTTTCTCCGGGAGTGCACCAGGGCTAACAGCTGGCTCCACTTCATATGCTTTGTTCAGACGCATCAGTATCCCAAGCACCAGGTATCTATTCTTCCATAGCCACGACTCTTGATTTGGTATAATCAGAAAAGTCACAGTATTTATTGTACTTTAGTTCACAGTGTTCTCATTTGTAGATCTCCACAAATTCTCATGTGTGATACTATGTATGTAAATAATGTTTTGTGTTGTTGGAAATGAAATAGATAAAATTGAATGAAATTGTACCATTTGTGATACTATGTGTATCTAAATAATGTTTTTTGTTGTTGGAAATGAAATGAATAAAATGAAATTAAATTAAATCAAATGAAGTGAAATTAGATTGAATTACTGTAATCAAGATTTTTGAGATTTTGTTAACCCTTATGCTCAAAGACATAGTAGAAATGCAACTGTGAGCACCAGAGTGGTAAGGGAGACAGAGTGGTGGACTGAGAGAATTCTATTATGCTGCATTGGTTCATCTTTAAGAGCTTCTCAACATACACTTTTCCTATCCCCTGAGACTTGGAATTCAGTGTTCTGGCAGCTGGTCTGGCCCCAGACCCTTCGTTTATCTGGCCTAACTCTCCAGATGCCTATTACACATCTCAAGGAACATGGAGACTAAGTATTTTCACCTCGTGCTCCTTGCCTATTCGAACTTCCTCCCATCATTTCTTCTTGGAAACTGACAATGTCAAGCACTTTTTTATGCCTCCGCCACGAAGTGGTGCCGGAGGCATTATGTTTTCGGGTTGTCTGTCCGTCCGTCCTTCCGTCCGTCCGTCCTTCCGTTCGTCCGTCCGTCCGTCCGTCCGTCCGTCCGTCCGTCCTTCCGTCCGTCCGTCCGTAATGAATTTTGTGGACAAGGTAACTATCGAAACCTGTTGAGGTATCCTAATGAAACTTGGCATGTATGTGTATTAAGGGGTGAAGTTGTGCCTATCAACTTTTGGGTGCACATGCTCAAGGTCAAAGGTCAAGGTCAAATACATAAAATTTCACTATTTCCACCATATCTATTGAATGCCTGAAGATATTTTCTTGAAACTTAGTGTATACATGTATTACCCAATTAAGATTCTCTGGTGAAAGTTTGGGTCATGAGGTCAAAGGTCAAAGGTCAAAAGGTCAGGGTCAAATACATAAAATTTCACTATTTCCACCATATCTATTGAATGCCGGAAGATATTTTCTTGAAACTGAGTGTATACATGTATTACCCAATTAAGATTCTCTGGTGAAAGTTTGGGTCATGAGGTCAAAGGTCAAAGGTCAAAAGGTCAGGGTCAAATACATAAAATTTCACTATTTCCACCATATCTATTGAATGCCTGAAGATATTTTCTTGAAACTTAGTGTATACATGTATTACCCAATTAAGATTCTCTGGTGAAAGTTTGGGTCATGAGGTCAAAGGTCAAAAGGTCAAAAGGTCAAGTAAAAATATTAAAACTTCTTTTTTTTCTCCGTACCTTGGAAAATTGTTTAAGGTATCTTCATGGAACATAGTATATACATGTACTGACTGGAAGTGATTATCTAGAGAATGTAGGGTTCATGGGGTCAAAGGTCAGGGGTCAAAGGTCAAGTGCAAGACTTCAAAATTTTACTATTACCCACATATTTATGCAATGCCAGCAGGGTTATTTTTTTTACACTTGGTGTATACGTGTGTAACCTAATAGAAATTCTCTGGAAAGTTTTTTTTTTCTCTCTCTTTTTGCCTCAAAGGTCAAAAGGTCAAAGATCAAGTGAAAGTGCTGAACTAACTTTTTCCTCCATATCTCGGAAGTGGCTCAAGTTACCTTGAAACTTAGTACATATTATGCATGTTCTACCTGAAAGTAATTATCTTATGAATTTTAGGGTCAAGGGCCAGATGAAAATGGTAACAATTTACTATTCAATTCAGAAATTTCACTTTTTCTCCACACCTGTACCTTGAAAATTACTCAATGCCTAAATGTATGAATGGGTCAAAGTCAAGTTAAAGTCCTTAAATCCCTAGATACATGCTCTCTTATTCATCCAATTGAACCTACGTCAAGGAAGGTGAACATTCAACACATTTGTGACAAACTTGTCATTCCAATATTTTGCCAATTTTGTGAAAATGTAATCACACAGTGTCCACATGTACTATCTAGACCTATTGGGAAAATCATGCATTATGGCAGAGGCATACCAGTCGCCAAAGCGACATTTCTAGTTTAATCAAGTTTTACTCAAGCCTCACATTTTTCACCAGGCATTCAATTTGCTAACTCTCTTGGAGGAATCTGCACCGTTGAATGTTTTTAAAACAGATATATGGTGGCATATAAATGTTGTGAATCATCATCATCATCATCATCATCATCATCATCATCATCATCATCATCACCTGTCTGGTGTGCTGATAAAATTCCATGATTATTTGCAGGTCCTTGACTTGGTGAAGTCATTCCAGAGTGACACGATCCGGGAGCACTTGAGCCACGCCCTCTCTCACCTCATTTACGGTCCTGCCCCCTTTCAAGACGGAGAGGCTTCAGCAAGCAGCCCAGGTGGTCCAGGTGGCCCCAAGTCCAAGATGCCGGTCAAAGACTACCGGTCAGCCTACTACACCAAGATGGGCTTCCTCCAAAGCATGTCAGGTGCTTCCTTGAGTTCCATTGTTTGCCGTAGGACACTTATTACATTGCATCTCGATTTAGATAGTTTGATAGATAGAAATATAGGTGGATTGATAAAAGAAAGAGATATTTGCATTATTCTTTATGATAAGATGTTTTGGTGTACTGCGTTTTTGTCTTTATGGAAGATAACAGTCATGACAAACTACCTTGATCTGTGAATACATGCAAGAAAAGGAAAAATATATAAATGTTACAAATCCTATTACAATGTGTAGGTGCAGCAACTGAGACAAGTGATGATGCTGATGAGTCAAGTGGTGATCCAGACCGGAGGAAACCAGCATCTGTGGAGGAGCAGACAGTCACAGAGGATGATGCCTTGGATGGTGAGTGTTAATATCTTGACCCAGTTTGACAGATGGCTAGAGTGAATATCTTGAACCCTGGTTGAGGGATGATGGGTGTGAATGTCTTGACCCTGGTTGAGGGATGGTCAGGTCACAAAGTGCCTCCTCTCATAAGTTTTCACAGCTTAAACAGAAAATGTGTGCACTATGGGTACACAAAGACCATGTTTTTGAAGAGGGAGTGCTAATGATAAACGTTTATGCTGTAGCTCTTTGAAAGTAAGATTGCCCGTTTGATTGGCATTATGATAAACCAAGTGATAAAGAGAGAACCAAGGTCTATTTTGAACTTTTCAATTATCATTGTGCATACTATAGCCATTAGTAACAAATTTTTTCATATCCCTTTTAAAAATGGCACACAGCCATGAAACAGTCAGATTCTAGATCATGGTTTTTTTTTGTTATTGTTTTTTTTTTTTGCTTCTTAAAGATTTTCTATTATTAGCAAGAAGATGAATTAAAGAGGACTGAAATCATGCAGTGATTTGATTACAATTCTTGTGGCTCCATGTAGATGACCAAAGTTTACTTTAAAATAAGTATGAAAGAGGAAGTGAAGTATAATATGCTTTTGACCTTAAATGAAAAGAAAATTGCATTTTATGGATAAAGATTTTCTGTTTTTCTGCTTTCAATGTTGCAGACCTAGAGGTCAGTGATCTCTCCCAAGAGCTGTTTGAGATTGTCTTCCAGTGTGGCAAGCATCCCAAGCCTTGGCGAGCATTCCTCATCCATGCTGTTCTCTTGGAGCAGCCTGTGCTGGCTGTCATTGCTGCCTGTCATCAGGTATGACTATGTTACCACAGCAAAAAGATTTAAATATGTGATAAAGATTTCTTGTTTACTTTTTTGGGTACTTAAATTTAGTTGAAAAGGAATCTAGAAACTCTTTGTGCATGGGCTTTCATTATGGTGCGTCATAGATGTAGCTTGTATCTTAAGTGATGTTCAGAGCACCAATATTAGTCATAAGTGGTATTTCATGCCGCAGCCACCACCCCCCCCCCCCCCACACACACACACACACTTTTGGCTTTAAAAAAAAAAAAAGAAACTGAAAAAACCTGACAAATTAAAAACAAAATCCAAAACATTCCAAGGGTTCTGTTTGGGGATTCTTCCCAGTGAAGCAAGGGGTACCAATGACCCTTGACTCAACCACATGAACTACATTATACCCTTGACCTCCCCCCCCCCCCCAAAAAAAAGGGTTCCACGACCCCTGCATGATATAATTTTGCGTCATGAATTATATGCATATAATTAATATAGCCAAATCACCTGTCTCATTTGTTTAACCTCAGGGAGCTAACATCCTGGACTGTCTGTGCTCCTGGCTGTATGCTGCCCTTGCTGACGACCCCAGCGTGGAGAAGTTCATGGGGTCAGCATCCATTGTCAAAAGTCATAGTTGGAGCCTGGATGAGCTACAGTCTCTGGCAGACACTGCTATTGAATCAGGGAGAATCACTCTTCTGACCAAGGCCTTTCACATATTTGACAAGGTGTGAAGCTCATCACTTTTACACCTATATTCATCTGAAATATATCATTATGATGTACCAATAGCAGATATTCAAGATTTAAGATTTTTTATTGTGTGATGAAATACAAAAGATTTGCCTACCACTGGAAGAAAAGATGAAAGAATGTACATTGTAAGCAGCATACTGACAAAACATTGTACAAAGAAATGTTACTGTAAAACAATATTTTTGCGGAATGGAATTTTCATGAATTGGAGCCGACGACCTTTTACGAGGCATGTAAGTTTTGCAAGTTGGCTCTAACTTTGAATGCATATAGTGTAGACAAGAACTTTCCCATGCATTTTAATCACACGAATCTCGACTGTGGCAAAATTCGCAAAATTAGAATGCATGCGAGCATTCCTCGTTTTACAGTATGCCGGTCACATATACATATATTGATGAGATGAAAAAGTATTTCTATATGTCCAAAACATCTATAACCATCTCAGGTTTATTACTGCTTTTTGGCCCCTTTTACATGCAGTTGGCATTAGAGTTCTTGTTGTTTTTTTAAGGAAATATTGTTGTTATGATGTCTGTAATCAAAGAAGTTTCCTCTCATTGACATCATGTGGTGATTGACAGCTGTTGGCAGTGGGGAAATTGACTGCATTTCCATCTAATTGTTGCTGTGAGTCTATGTCACTGTAGAAAAAAAAAAAAGAGCTGAAATTTGTCATTTTGCACAATAGACATGACAGATGAAATTTCAGAGAATGAAGTTTCCTCTCTGCTCAAATATGAGAGATGTTTTGATCTGTTCGTAAATGTGTTAAACATGCCAGTAGCAGATGGTGGCATATTTATGCATATTGTGCTGACGGTTAAACTGATTTATTGACATCATGATATTTGTTTCTTGAGTCTCATTTTACCTCACCTTTTGTATCTTTACAGAAGGGTACCCTGAACCCTTTTCTGGATTTCTGCGAGAATTTCCTGGTGCACCGTGACAGAAACCAGTGCAAGATTGATCTGGAGTTCTTCCACGAGGCGATCCTTGCAGTATGTTCTTCCGTTTACTATAGGCTTAAAAAAGAATGTTAACTTGCATCGCAAACCTACAAGATTTAAAAAAAAAAAAAAGCCATACAGGTCAATTTCTTGGTGGACCTGTTTGGGGTTAAATCATTGATTTCCAATTTTTGCTATTGTCTGAAGGACTTCAGTCCCTCTTCAATATCAAGTAAAAGCTCAGAAGCAGTTCAGTCAGTGAAGACAGTTTGTGTATATATATATATTTTTTTGTATGCCCATGTTTCTTTAGTTATTAGGCATAGTAAACACCTGAAACATACAAATAAGTGAATACAAAATAATGCAAAAAGTGAACACAACCAAAGAGAGAAACTGTATGAGTTGTTGTAACCAGATTCCTTGCCTCTTTGTCTCTGTCATGATAGTGTCGGCGACGCAGCAGCATGAGAAACCAGCCAGATCTGGGCACGCACAGGCCACGGCTTGGCCACCTGGAATGGTTCCAGGAGTCGGCCAATCACATAGCCCGTAACATACTCCTGTCTTGCGGCAGCCAATGGGAAATCGGCTTCCTTCTGGAGATCCTGGCAGAGGCCAACTTTTCCAGAACTGTTGGAATTGATGGTGAGTTTGCTCCATTTGAGTTGTGTGTGTGTGTATTTATAGTTACATGTATCTGTGAGGTTGTTGGGCTTTATACGTGCATGTGTGTATCTTTCAAAATTTAAAGTGATCCATTGCGATGAAAGCCTGATGGAGTCATTGAGCATTGTTTGCCTAATTTCTGTAGCATAGAATTTTCCTATCATTGTGCTTTCCAATTACATAAAATTTGTTTCACTTCTATTTCCAGCAATTCCGGATTAGTATAGGTAGTTTTTTGAAAAATCATCTATGATATTTCGATACAGTCAAGTGCACAGAAGAAAGGTTTTTACTAGTAAACACAATACATCAGTAATAAACACTGTTAAGCATGTTTTGTATAAATATGAAAATTTTCACATTTCAAAATATCCTTGGACTATAACAGAGGAACTAGGTAAAATATCATTCTATCATTTGCTCAAATCATATGCTCAAATATGAAATTTCACGTTTTTCAGCCAAACTACCAAATCTTTAAAGTTTTCTCCTCTAACTTCTGCAAGTTTAACTTTTTTTAATGTGGTGAAGAGTTGCATGTTCATCCCTGAGAGTGTGTCGGTCATTAATGCACATTTGTGTTCGTCTCCCCTCTGGTCAGTAGTTCCAGATTACAGCAGACTGCATGGCTTGAAAAAGGCTCTTTCGGGAAGTGGGCTTGAGCTCAACCTGAAGAAGATGTTGGCATCAGATGGAAGCGGTGATGCCTTTGATGAAGAGTGCCACTCACTCTTAGCCAAACTTGAGGGCCTGAAGAAGTTCGACCAAGCGAGGGAGTTTGCCCTTGTGGCTGGCCTGTCCACGGACAGTGTGGTCATTCAGCATGTGAGTTCCATGAGCTGAATCTTGTAGGAAATCAGCAGATTTTGATCAGAAAGCTGAGAGATTGTTATAAATTCATTTTAGATCATTTATGACCCTGCATCACAAAACCACCACCAAAAAAAAAATTGCCAGACATGGAATTTTTGTTAAGGGCAGATGGTGGGGAAAAAAAAAACAGACTCAAAACTTCAAAATGATACATAACTCAATATTAATTGACTTTCCTATCTTATCTAAACAATGGAAAGAAAGTGAACACGATGGAAAAGTTGTTACTGAGAAAAGAGGCTTTCAAGTTAAGGGTCTATTCAAAAGCTAATCTCATAAGGCTTTGCTCTGTGCAATGAATGGGAGGAGAAACAGGATATGAAACGCTATAGCAACCAGAATAAATAGATGATCAGATTAACTTGAGTGTAGCAATGTGCCTTAGTCCAACAGGAAGGCCGAAGTGACGCAGTAGGGATTAGGGAGATTAGATAATCTCTATTCAGTTAGACAGTTAAGTTTCTAGACATCAGTACCAATCAGTAAACATAGCAGTGCAGCATGCCAAGAGATGCCCAAAGCACAGCAAGGGTTATGAAAATGATCAAAATGCATGCTACACATTGACAGTAGGTGCGTTCGAGCGCTCTCCTAAAGCGAACCATACTGTACCTTACCCGTGCCAGAGGAGCGCTCGAACACTCCTAAAGTGTACCGTACCATACTGTACCGAGCCAAAAGTGGACCACTTCCCCATGTGCTCCAAAAGTGTACCAAAAGCGTACCAAAAGTTCGCTGTAAAGCATGCGCGTATCATGCGCATACGTCACAATGCAAAGACATCATTCTCTTTGTTCAGGACAGCTGTTGGTAGTTCAAGCACGAGGTGAATGACATTCTTGCTACAAAAAATGTGTGACCTTTTCTAAAAATTAACTTGTGAGGTACGCTTTCTCAACAGAGCACTTGAATGCTCCAAAACTGGCATGGTACGGTACGCTTTGGTTCGCTTTAGAGCGCTCGAACAGGCATAGTGTCCACATTATCTACACACTGGAGAGGTGCTCCACTAGATGTGCCTCATTCTTGTGTTTAGTACAGTGCACAGGTTGTGGTAATGAATTGACTCCAAGTATTAAACATCTGACTTATAATGTAATTGAAAATCTAAATTTGATGATATTCTGTGCATTGATCCCCCCCCCCCTCCCCCCAATGAATTCTGTGCAGGTTTTGAGCGATCTCTCCCAGTTTTTGAACTCTGAGGCGGGATCCACTGATGCAGGCAGAATTGCTTTTTGGATCAAGAGCAACGAGACATTGATGAAGGTTAAGTTAGAGCCACAGACCGCTGCAGAATTCTACAAGGTGTGTTGGACATCTGGGCTACAAGATTAGACTGCCCTCTGTATTGAAAGCTTCTTAAAAACAGAAGCTGATTGTAGATAAGAGATTACTGCAATGGATGCAGTTGAGATATGCAGTCCAAAGCATTTTGAATGTTCTTTTAATACTGGCCCCCTACATATGGTTTTGAACATGGAAATGCATGATTTCAGAATGTAATAAGCAATGTTTTGTCAATGTCAATCAAACTCTCAAGAGAATGCAGTGCTTTTTTTATTTCCTTTGCTCTGGACTAAGCTGTTTAACAATTCTCTCTAAGAGAATGATAAAACAATGATATCTGTTATTGTCCATGAATTACACTATAAACAGTATCTCTGTCAAGTAAATATATTTCATATGTCTGTCTGTCTGTCTGTCTATTTATCTTCTTTTGTTTCTCTCTCAGTTTGTCCATCTATCTGTCTCTCTCTCTCCATACACATATACCCTCCTACTTATTTGTTTCTTTAATTGTATTTTTATCAATCTGCTACCTGTCTATTTATCTATCTGTCCACCTATCTATAATACCCCTCTGTCTATCAACTCATGTAAATGTATATACCGATGTGTATTGAAGTATGGTATTCATGCCTGTCTTGTTTCATCTATAAATTCATTGTTAAATCTCTGTGCCTGTACATTTTTATAGCTACATATCTATGTGTGTGTGTGTGTGTACTCCTATTTAAAATGTCTCTTTACCCAACGTCCTCCAAACAGACACAAGTCTGTGAAACCAAGCTGACGGGAGAGAAGCCAGCCAGGGAGAAGGCGTTTCTCCTGGGCCTTGCACACCATTGGTTATCTCACCACAGGTCTGGTGCCAGTCAGGATATGAGGCAGTCAGTGGAGCAGGAGGTGTGGCAGTGGAGGCTGTATGCTGAGGTGGACAAGGTAATTACAGGGTAGCCATCATTCAGTCCACATGGTCATCCTGCTATCTCCTTTCATGAATGAATTCCAGTACAGTGTTGATGTTACCACTTGTATATATTGTACATTTTGTGATGTCATATGGGAGTGGCCAGCCATATATTTTTATGCCTCCGCCATGAAGTGGTGCCGGAGGCATTATGTTTTCGGGTTGTCCGTCCGTCCGTCCTTCCGTCCGTCCGTAATGAATTTTGTGGACAGGGTAACTATCGAAACCTTTTGAGGTATCCTAATGAAACTTGGCATGTATGTGTATTAGGGGGTGAAGTTGTGCCTATCAACTTTTGGGTGCACATGCTCAAGGTCAAAGGTCAAAAGGTCAAGGTCAAATACATAAAATTTCACTATTTCCATCATATCTATGCAATGCCAGAAGATATTTTCTTGAAACTTAGTGTATACATGTATTACCCGATTAAGATTCTGTGGTGAAAGTTTGGGTCATGAGGTCAAAGGTTAAAGGTCAAAAGGTCAAGTAAAAGCATCAAAACTTCACCTTTTTTCTTTTTACCTTGGAAATTGTTCAAGGTATCTTCATGGAACATAGTATATTTACATGTACTGACTGGCAGTGATTATCTAGAGAATTTAGGGTTCATGGGGTCAAAGGTCAGGGGTCAAAGGTCAAGGGCAACACTTCAAAATTTTACTATTGCCCTCTTGTTTATGCAATGCCAGCAGGATTATTTTTTTTTTTTACACTTGGTGTATGCATGTATAACCTAATAGAGATTCTCTGGAAAGTTTTTTTTTCTTTTGTTTTTGCCTCAAAGGTCAAAAGGTCAAAGATCAAGGGAAAGTGCTGCACTAAGTTTTTCCTCCATATCTCGGAAGTGGCTCAGGTTATCTTGAAACGTACTACATATTTATGCATGTTCTGCCTGACAGTGATTATCTAATGAATTTTAGGGTCAAAGGCCAGATGAAAATGGTAACAATTTACTATTCAATACAGAAATTCCACTTTTTCTCCATACCTTGAAAATTACTCAATGCATAAACGTTTGAATGGGTCAAAGTCAAGTTACAGTCCTTAAATCCCAAATACATGCTCTCCTATTCATCCAATTAAACCTAGGTCAAGGAAGGTGAACATTCAACACATTTGTGACAAACTTGTCATTTTAATATTTTGCCAATTTTGTGAAAATGTAATCACACATTGTCCACATGTACTATCTAGACCTATTAGGAGAATCATGCATTATGGCGGAGGCATACCAGTCGCCACAGCGACATTTCTAGTTACAGTATATAGTTTGTTTTTCTATTCAATAATAGAATGAACATCTGTTTTTAAATTGAAACATGTATATCTGGGTGCTTTATTTTGTTATGAGTGGGTCTGGCGTGGTTAGTATGTGCAGTTTTGACTGTTTTTTACACCGAAAAATTATGTTTGTTATCCAACTACTGTGATGCTGTCCCACTATGGTATTTATTATGATCTGCAGAGGTTAGCAGCTCTGTATTGAGTCATGTTCCATTTCAGATTTTTCTATTGTAAATTTTATGAGATTTGTGAGAAGAAGTTATCCTTATGTTATGGAAAGACAGAAATCGTCTATAAATATGGAAACGTTATATTTTGTGCCCAAAACATAATGTAGAGAAAGAGTGTCTTCTCAAGCTTTTGACCGTGACAGCTTTATTAAAATGTATGTGAGACACCTTGTATGTTGATTTGCTGGTCACGAATAATGGAATTTGGTGTCTAATTTTGACTCAAATTTCACTGAGTTCTCTATGAATGTGTTAACAGGCCAGACAGCAAGAGGAAAGGTGTACCAGCCTGGATCTGTCTGGTGGACACAGCAGTGCTTCAGACTGGATACCCAAGTCAAGGGGTGCAACAGAGCTCCTTTATAGTGTTGAATCTCTGCCCACAGAAACTTGGGCCACCTGTAGCCTCAAGACCCAAGAGGTAAAAACCTACTAGCAATCATTTCACAGATGCACCTTGGAATACACAGGAGGACTTTAATTAATCAAATCAGTCAGTTGGTCTGTTTGCGTAGAGGCAGATTATTTTGATCTGTTTCAGTAGCATTCATTCATTCAATTTCTTTCAGAACAATGAAAGCAAAATTAGGGAATATTTATTGTACAATAAATTAAGCTTGTTTTATTTTTCACGTATCTGGAAAGAGTATAGTTACTGTGCATTTTTTTAAACCCATTATTCCATTCACTGTAAAAGTGGATATTTTCACGGCAGTAGGTTTTCACACTCTGCCAAGTATGAATTCCGCATAATTCCACAAGAATCATAGTGGTAAATGTAACAAGCAAAAATATTTGCATCCTTTTGTTTTCGCGCTTGTATCTTGTTGTGTGAAATGTCTTAAAATTGCCACACTGCGAAAACTTCCGCTTTTACAGTATGCATAATGTCGCAGGGGCGACAAGACCTCGTATCTGAAATTTTGGTGAAAATGACTTTTTTTGATTAATGGTCAGATAATCAGTTGAGTGATGTCCTGTCCAAATCCTAGCTGTCTAACCCCCAATATAAAGCCACCACAGCATGTAAAATGACAGGCTATCCCATTTGATGAGTGCTTTGGCTGCCATGTTTTGTTTTTGTTTTGTTTTTTGCTCTCCTGAACATTTGACATTTTGTAGATACGAGGTCTTGTCGCCCCAGTGAATAATTATTATGCTATATGCTATTAATTATCCTGAAAATTCTTGTGTTCTGTCCATCCCTCACAATACTTACTAGGAGGAGAGTGCCCTCAATGGCATGATTGACAGCTTGCTGCAGCAGTGCTGCCTTGCCCAGGCTCACCGATTGGCCGCTCAGTTTGGCCACACCTACCGTGACCTCTTGATCGCCCTGACCTGCCTGCAGCTGATGCAGGGTATGGTCACACCAGAGGGGATTGACCCCAGCCTGCAGCCACTGGTCAAGAGAAGGACCAGCCAGCCCAAGTTGGCCCGGAGGCCCAGCAATCTGGCCCTCTTAGGCCCCCCAACGGGAGTGTACGGTGGACGCCGAAAGGGACTGAAGAGAACCCCTAGTGGTAAGAATTGGCCATCTTCCATGTTTTAAAAACTACCTCCATTGGGGAAGCCTTATTGTAGCTGTATTGAAGTTTATTGATTATACCCCCGCCAAACGAAGTTTGAAGGGGGTATATAGGAATCAGCGGGCGGTCGGGCGGTCGGTCCGTTGCAAATCTTGCGTCACGAACTACTTCCTCAGTTTTCAACCGATTCCCATAAAACTTGGCACAGATGTGTGTCTTGGGTTGTAGATGTGCAAGACGTATTTTTTGACAGTACCCAAAAGTATGTTGCCATGGTAACGGCATATTATGGGCAAAAATGGGTACAAATCTTGCGTCGCGAACTCCTCCCACAGTTTTTGATCAATTTTTATGAAATTAGGTACAGATGTTCATCTGAATATGTTAATGTGCAAGACACATATTTCCGCAGTGGCAAAAAGTGCGTTGCCATGGTAACGGCATGTTATTGGTAAAATATAGGGCAAAATGCTTCATGGCAAAAGTGCTTCATCAGTGTTCTTCCAATTCTCATGGAATTCATATTGAATGTTTGTCTTAGGATATAGGTCAGCATGACACATTTCTTGACAGTGACAAAAAGTATGTTGCCATGGTAACAGCTCACATATTATGAGCCAAAATAATGGAAAATTTTGTGTTGCAAACTACTTCCTCAGTTTTTGCCCAATTTCCATGAAACTTGGTACAGATGTGTGCCTTTGGTTGTAGATGTGCAAGACGCATTTTTTGACAGTACCCAAAAGTACGTTGCCATGGTAACGGCATATTAATGGCAGAAGATCAAGGAAAGATCTTGCGGATTTAACTACTTCCTCAGTTTTTTGACCAAAGCTTATGAAATGTGGCACACACCTTGATCTTGGTGGGAAGATGTGGAAGACATATTTTTCGGACGTGTCGGAAGCTGCGTTGCCATGGTAACGGCATATAAGTGGCAGAAGATCAAGGAAAGATCTTGCGGATTGAACTACTTCCTCTGTATTCGACTGAAGCTCATGAAATGTGGCACACACATTGGTCTTGGTGGGAAGATGTGCAAGACATTTTTTTGGACGTGTCGGAAGCTGTGTTGCCATGGTAACTGCATATTAATGGCGGAAGATCAAGGAAAGATCTTGTGGATTGAACTACTTCCTCAGTTTTTGACAAAAGCTTATGAAATGTGGCACACACAATAGTCTTGGTGGGAAGATGTGCAAGACATATTTTTCGGACGTGTCGGAAGCTGCGTTGCCATGGTAACGGCATTTAAATGGCAGAAGATCAAGGAAAGATCATTCCTTGGGTAAGACTGTCGTCACGGGGCGGGGGTATTAATCGCCTTCAGTGATATTTTAGAATTAAAGAATTCTCCCACCAAGTTGTTTTCGGCCATTGCGATCATTCATTGTTTGTTTTGCATCGTGTGTAAACTTTTTACGTGTTCATCTTCTTGAAAACTCCAATACAGATTTTCACCAAACTTGGCAGGTAGCATCCTCAGGGAAATAGGATCTCAATTTGTTCAACTAGGCCCAATTCTTAAAAAACACATAGTCAGATTTTCACCACCCTTGACCAGTGTTATAACTTGAGGCTCATATATATATATATATATATATATATATATATATATATATATATATCAGAAGAAGATATTTAAAAGAAGATTGCATGATTATAGTATAAGTCCATAGTTTGTTTGTTTGTTCGTTTTTACACATGTGCATAGAGGTGTTTATTGTGTGCCTTTTGTCATGTCAAAACAAAATCACCAGCAGTAATATATTTCACACACACACATAACACACACACACATACACATAGACACACATAAATATCTCTCCATGTGCAAAATGATCACAGAGGTGAGTTAAAATTTGATCAAGGATTTTTGTGTGTGTGTGTGTGTGTGTTTGTGTGTGTGTGTGTGTTTACAAAAGATGATTATGGCTGAGTTCATAATCATGCAAGATTTCAGGCCAGTTTGTAGTTAGCAAATGCAGCCATTTATTTGAACATAAAATTTGTCCAAAAAAAAAAAAAAAATACAGATGACGTGTTACAACCTTTCTTTCAAAGCATACTGTATTGTCTATACATCAGTGGTCAATAGCAGATGGCAATTGTACATTTGTACACTTTCTTTTTTTCCACTTTTTTTCAATATCTTTCATCAACATTCAGAAGACTTCTGATTTCCAGTAAAAAAAAAAAGAAAACGAAACAAAACAAAAAACAAAAATACAATGAAAAAAAGGCTTACTTGACAAACTAGCAATGGGTTTTGATTTCCATCCACTATAAACAAAATATCAGATTCTTCTGTGTGATTGAACCAGACATTGTAGTATTCTGATTTTAAACTGAAATGATGATTAAAGGAAGCAAATCCTTTCTTTTGCATTTTTTTTCCAAGTTTGCACAAGATTTCCTAATACTGTACAAATATCTTTGAAATACATACTGCCACTTTAAGTTCTAGTCTTCATAAAACTGAAGCTGTGCTTCGTAGCACATACATCTATTCTATATACAACAAAATTTGCTTAACCTTAGATATAATATTGTGCTCATTTGTTGTCGAGCCCACGGGAGGTGCGGGTAGACTGTCCGCCTGTCGTCCGTCCGTAACGCTACAAAAACTTGCATAACTCTCTACTGAGGACTTCAATTGCAATCAAACTTGAAGAGAGTTGGTTATAGAAAGTTACACATTATGCGAAAAATGAATGTCGTCACGAGGTCAAAGGTTACAGACAGGGGTAAATGAACTTTTAGGGCCCAATGTTAAGTTTTTACGGTGCGTTTCAGTCATTGCTCATAACTTTTGATCCCTATGTCCGTTTGTGACCAAACTTGGATGGTAGATGTCCCTAGGAGATTTGAAGGTCATCACAAGGTCAAAGGTCACAGACAGTAGTCAAAGAACTTTAAGGGCCCAATGTTAACTCTTAATGTGCCAGACCCAAAACCCCTAACATGCAAGACGTTTTTACCCAACGCCAGAAAGTTTGCGGACTGGATTGACAATGTAATTAAAAACTGCCATATCTTTGAAACTATTGACTGTTTTGAATTGAGTTCTACACAACATATATCAAGAAATAATTGTTCTTTTGTGTCATGTAGTCAGTTTGCTGTAATATCTCTCTGAACCTGAAATATTGCAAAGATAATCGATATCATCAAAAAATTATTAATTTTTGTGTAGTATGGAAAGAAAGAGTCAGTCATGATTTTTCTTCAATAGAACGCTCCCTTGACTCTGTGAGAAAGTTTTAGAGCTACATTTCCTCTTTCAAATGATAACAAATTTGTCTTCTAGAGTTGTATAATACCAAAGATATTGGCAGTTCAATTTGTCTTTTCAATTTCTTTTTCTGCCTCGGTAATTCATTCCCAAATCTTAGTCCTTTAGTCCCAGACCCTGTATTTGAAACTAAAGTAAATCCTGAGTCCTGGAAAAGTGTCTTTTGTCCACTTGAGAAGCACCTACTAATCCTACTTTTGTCTCTATACTACGGGCGGGCGCACTCTATTGAAATCACCAGGCCTTTGTCCACAAGGGGTTTGTGCGTGTTCTTCTTTTGTATATGCTAGCGTGGGGACGATTAGTGAAGTTCACCAAGACAAAAGGATGAAAGACTTAACTGACAAACGAAAGCTTGACCCTCTTTGAGGGACAAAATGAAAGCCGCTCCCGCAGGAGAGCACCCAAGCAGAACAATGCAAGTGAAAATGCATAGGCAACCCACGCAGATTCAGCAGAATACACATGCGTGGTTTATCAGTGAGACTTTTGATCTATACACAGCTCGCAGAGCGTGGGCTCTCTGTGGATTTTCCCGATGCGAAAAAAACAACTTCTAGCTGAAAAATCACATATTCACTCAAAATTTTCCATTGTAAGTATACTCATATTTTTAGTGGAAACGATGGCTATGTTAATCAGCTACCGAGTGCATATCTGTGGCAGTTTCCTGTGAAACGCATTATGGTACCACAATAACTTGATGATAAATATTTTTTGCGCTCTTCTTAATCGCCGGTCGGTGACCATGGCACATCAGACCATAGCTTCAAACCATTGGGTATGTGATATAATGCTTGCTCCTACGCATTCTGGTTTATACAATTTTGTGGTTTCCTATTTACACTTTATTTCCAAATACTCCTCTTTACGACTTTCACTGCACTTTTATTCTACAATGTATACATCTAGTTCTTTGTCAAACTGTGACAACTTTTCTTCCGAATTCATTCCTGTCACTCTTCTTGTACATTAAAGTCTGTAACAATCCCTTTGAGTAAGTTCAGACAATGGATTTTTACAAGTTCCCACTTTTCAGATTAGGTATCTGTTAACCGTTCCATACTGAATTCTGAAATCCCCATAGACATAATACACAGGCCATCAGGTTCCCATAAGGAACAGGTTAACATATCTATTTCTTGTAATACTTATTACTTATCAAAACTTTTTTAGAATTCATCTTTCATGACATGTCCAGTATCCTGTTCCTTTTTCTCGATGACTGAGGATTGAGTTTCTTCAAATATCACACAAGGAAAAACATTTCTGGCCATTTTATAACTCCCAGACTTCATTAGGTAATACCTTTTACTTTGTGTGTGAGTATATATATGTATATACACTCACCAAAAAAAGTATCTTCCCCCCTAACATTTTTGGATATATCTCAAAAAATTTTTCACCGATTTTCATAATTCAAATGGAAATGGAAAGGGAATTTTATTACTCCAGGGATTAGTTTTCCAACTCAAATTTGATTAGCAATTTCAGCTGGTGCACACTATTTCAAATGATATCCTTTACACTTCTATGGAAGAAAACTACTACACAAAAGTTAGTTTGTGTAGCAGTGGTGTAAAAATGCATAGCAAATTGCAATGCAATACCAGGAAAATTATTCCCTGTACTCAAAACCTGAATGGCATATCATTGCCACCAGATATCATTATTGGTGTGAAAAAAATGCATTTTATGTCAAAATGCATGGGAAAAAAAGAGTTGCACTTTAGTGATTTGCATTGACTTTTACACAAACAATCAAACAATCACTCATGATTCTGAACTTTTAAGCATGGTTTATTGCATATTTTTCTATCTCTTTCTTTTCATGAGCACACAGTGAAGTATTTAGTAATTGATATGTCCACCATCCGCTTCAATGACCAGCCAGCATCTTTTCCTCATTCTGTTAACCAAAGTTTGAACTTGGCGCTGCTCAATGTTGGCCCATGCTTTCTGCAAGATGCGCTGAAACTCTTGCAGTGAAGTGTCATCTTTCACCCTCTTGCTCGCTTTCCACTTAATGATATCCCAAAGATTCTCTACTGGATTACAGTCAGGGGATCTTCCAGGCCACTCCATACGTTCAATGCCATTTCCCTCAACAAACTGATCTACAACTTGAGTGCATGATGCAAAATGGCCATAAGCACATTAATGTGATCCACCCAAATTGGAATTGAAAAGCACATGGCTTCGACCAACATTTTCATATTGAAAAGGCCTATTGTTTAAAAAGTATGGCTATTGCATAACATCTGTTTGATAGGGAGGCACATTGTACCTGATGAAATTCCTGAGAATAACATAACAATTCAAAAACTAGGCCATTTGCTAACTTGCATAGGAAATGTACGCAATATGCTTCGTATAACCTTAAGTGCAACTTTTTTTCCCATGCATTTTGACATAAAATGCATTTTTCACACCAATAATGATATCTGGTGGCAATGGTATGCCATTCATGTTTCGAGTAATAATATTCTCTATCCGTTCCCGTTTGAATTATGAAAATCGGTAAAATACCTTTTGAGATATATCAAAAAGTGCTGGGGGAACTTACTTTTTTGGTTGAGTGTATATACATATATATATGTATATACATTGTATGTGTGTTTATGTATATACACACATACATACATATGTAAAAGATGATAGCTATCAAAGTTCATTATCATGTTACATTTCAGTTAAGTTCATAGTTGGCCAATGTTACAAAATGCCCCATTATCACCAAACTGTGATCAACTGAGCATGGATATGAAACATACACGTTTATTGTATACAAGTAATGAAGGAACATACTTTACATTGTATATGGCTGTACGAAACCATGTAATAGCACACAGAGAAAAAGTGACCAAACTGTAACATCACACAATGCCAAATATAGGGAAACTTCAAAAATCTATTTTGAACACAAAATGCTATACATTTAGTTCCTCGCATCAAGGAAGTTTACTATTTTGTTTGTTTACCTGCCAGAAACTGTGTAGCAAAAAAAAAAAAAAAAGAAGATAAATGTTCAAATAAATGAATAAATGTGAATGGAATATCATGAAGTGTGCAAGGAAGGTAAAAGGCGACAGCAAGGCATAACGCATAATTACCTTTTATTCATGGTGCTGTTTGTTTACTGCATGGCGCACCAAGAACATTTTTCTTCTCCCGTTGAGGACAGATTAATTTTGCAACAACACCCATTTCCCGTTGACACCTGCGCGAGTATACTCGGGACTCATCCTCAATGGGTTAACAGGCGCGGTGGAGCACCCCAATTATCTCGCAGAAATCCATCGGCAGCCGAGCCTCATTTGCATAAAGTAAACAACATGTACTCGCGTAGTTGAGAAAAAGTAAACAACTTCTCAAGCTAATAACAATTTAAGGAAACCTATTTTCGGATTAAAATTGAGTTAGTTTAAATTTGAAAACATGTCCGAATATGCACATATAACATATTAGAGGATTTGACAATGATAAAATGTGAAATTCTAGCGAAAACCTGGCGAGCAAAATCACCAAAAATATGCCTCGAAAATCATCCTAGCATTCACGAAGTGTGATTGCGGAACCAAAGCGCCATTCGAACAAAGTACACCTAAATTTATTGATCTGCTTGCATTTTAAATTTCATACCGTAATATTCCCGGCCATGGTTGTGTCGGAAAAAAACAGAAGGTGATGTCAAAAATGACACGAACGCAAAGCGTACAGGTCGGTCCCATGTATATATAATCGCGTCACTGTATAGCGTTGCATGTCACAGCCACAACACACACAACGCATTGCTGCATGCAGCGTGCGCGGCAGCAGCTCAGCAGTCACTGTACCGCCGTGCGACACTCAGCAAAATTGACTGCATCACATGCAAACCAACAATGAGCACGAAATCCTGAATCTCACGTACCACGCATGCCCAATATTACGGGAAAAGAAACTGACGTCATTTTCAATTGTTTCGCTGACTATAATTTTCTATTCCAAACCCTGTAGAAACAAGTTGATTTCTCAAAGAGTACAGGTGGAACCAAGCGAAAACTTTCACCATATATGGATTGAGGCCTGATGAACTTATGTTGCCAATTTCGGACACATTGGAGCCCGGCCATAGTCCAGTCGGAAAAAAACAGAGAGCATGTTTTTGGAGAGGTGATTTTCAAAACGCTTTAATACTCAAGTTCTAGTGCAGCAAATTTCATAATTTTTTCATCAAAAGGAAGGTTTTTAAAAAATTAGGTAGTGTGGGAAGTTTGAGTTTACTAGCGGCACGCATAGCGGCACAAGGAGAAGGTAAAGATTTTACTTTTTCATGCACACAGTTTTGGGCAGCCGTGGATGCCCGTTGGAAATTCAAATAGAACGGGGTGATAATAAGATGCAAATTGGGGTGCTCCACCGCGCCTGTTAACATATCTCTTTGTGGTCTGTTTTGGTGAGCTAGTCTGGTGTGGTAGACTCGTCTGCTTTGATGGTCTGGTTTGTTGTGGTAGACTGGTCTGCTTTGATAGTCTGGTCTGCTGCAGTAGGCAGGTCTGTTGAGGAGCCTACTACTTGCACACTTGTTGGGAGAATTTCGCGCTGCCCCATCCTGCGCTCTGTGCTGACGCCATATCCATCAATCTGTGATCTGCATTACAAAACATATGATAAAGAGTCTGAGGGTGAGCTATCGTCATTAACTCTAGAAAGCTGCATCTTGAAAATATACAGCAATTCAATATTGAAATGTCACCTTATATGGTTAGTACATTCATCAATGTCAAGCCCGTGTCACACCATTCCGGGCAAGCTACCTGGGCTTGTTGCGGGGAGGGATTTTCCAGCATGCAGGAGAATTTCCCGGGGCGGACAAAAATGTTTGCGAGTTTTGCACTTGTTTCTTGCCAACTAGGCACATGATACTTACCTTCTACTTGCGCGTTTTCCGTGTGACATGCCTGAGAGCTTCGAAACCAGTCAGTTTTCTGTTACAAGCAACTTACAGGTACTGCGAAGTACCTGCGTTGGAGTTACCTGAGAGGTGCTGCCGGTAAGGGTCTCCTGCTGGTGTTCTGTGTGTATCTGTGCCAACGAACCCACATGACTCACTCGGAACAAGTTTTGAGCATGCTCAAGGCCTTGTCATACCGTATCTGGGGATGTTTTGTGGCTTGACTTGCAGGGAATTGCTATTTGCTACCTGGAGCTCTCCGCAGTTGGTCTGCACCTGACAGTATGTAGCGCATATCTCGCCTGTAGTTGCCCGGAGGTGCGCACGCAAGTCCAATTTAACCACAGCCAAGTTTTGAGCATGACCAAAACTTTTTCCGGGTGAGTCACGGGGATGCCAGGAGAGGTCCACGCAGAACGCCAATAGGAGGCCCTTTGCGGCAGCACCTCGTAGGCAACTCTCACTCAGGTACTTCACAGTCCCCGTATGCATCCAAGATAATGACATTCTGCCATTTCTTCAGAGGAATTCCTTCACTGTGTTGTCATCCTCCACGCGACTGGCACAGGTCACACAGTATACCCACGAGTAGAATTTAAGTAGAACGCTTCCAGGAAGTAAGACACATGCTCTGACTCGCCCAAATCCTTGTCCGCCCTCAGAAATTGTCCGGTGTGCGGGAAAATCCCCACACACAACAAGCCCGCCTAAACATGGCTGCGGGTAAAAATATATGCGTGTGCACCTCCGGGCGACTATGGGTGAGATATGTGCTAGGTACTGTCATGTGCGGGGCATCTGCGTGGACCTCCGGGTATGAAAAATTGTTCTTCACAAGTCGCACAGAAGGCTTGCCCGGAAAGGTGTGACACGGCCTTCAACTGCCTTTTGGGTATACAGCCACCATCTTGTAACCAGGCTGTGGATATAAGGAAGCAGCGCTACCTGTATAATGGGACAGTATCTGTAATATTTCTGAAGCATTCCCACCCCCACATAGATAGTGAATTACATCTTGTGTGAAGTTTAGGGGCATAATGGCCCTGTGTATGTGTGTGTTAAAGTGACTGAGTGCCTGGCTAGTATGTTATCATGTCATACAGATCCATACATGTGAAAAGCCCAATTCACAACAGTGGGAATGTTTGCACGACTGGTACGTAGAAGGAGTGGTGCATTTAGGGCTTTAGTAAGTACAATAACACAACTATGATCGATGGAATAACGTAGCTGAGAAATTTTTTGAGATGGTCACTATGTTTTAGTGCTGATGAAAGAAAAAATACCTTTTATGTTGCCTCTTAGTTCCTCTTAATTTGCAAATGAAGTTCTTGTTACAAGATTATATTTAACAACTTCACAGCAAAACTGAAATGAAATCTTGTCTTTGATCTGTGCATGCAGGATGGTAGTCTGAGCTTATAGTATGTGATTTTCAAGTGTAAGCCCTTGTGTTACCTAATGTGTACAACAAACAGATCCGAAAGTCGGGGGATGTCAATTTTTGGAAAATTACATGACATTAATTCCTCACTCTTCCACTTTAATTTCATGAACAGGACTCATAAAAGTACTTTGATGCGGAGGTATCAATGATTTTATGAGAGCATGTCGAGCGGTCTAGGAAATCAGAATTTCGAGAAAATCACCTTTAAAGTTTTCCTTTCTACACAATTGTTATCAAGGGGAGGTAAGACATTGTTTTTTTCCATCTAGACAATAGAAGGTATGCTTTTAGCAACATCCAAGATGTTCATTCAAGCTTAGCGCCAGAGGTCCATGCACGACCAATCAGTAACAAAGATGCCACTCATTGACCAATAAGATCACTCCCTCGTTGCTAGGGGCAGAGTCTATCTGCGGCACCTAATCCAAATCTTTGGACACATTTCTGTTCCATTGAAAGTCGGAAAATTGTGGCTCAGAAAAACACTAAAATTTATAATTTCTAATTGATTATTCACTTTCCAGATTTCAGCAGATGATAGACGAAACATCAGACAACAAAATTATGTCAAACAAAAGAAATACGATGGTTTTGATAGATTTTGATGATCTGACTTCAAACTCGATTATTTCAGCTTAGCGGTCAGCGACTTTCGGATCCTTTTGTTGTGGCAGGTCACAAATGATATGCACGTTTCTCCTCCATGATGTGTCTGTGTATCATATTGTAGTATACCAAGTGTGTTACTGTCTGGACAATGCCCATCCCTCCCCTACCCCCGACTGCTGTTGTAATTTAGTGCCCAATATTGGTGCCAATCTGGCTGCATTTCAAGTGCACAAATGCAGAAGCCCTGGTATCAATCAAACATTGTGGCGATGACCTCTTCTCAATGGTCACTTACACACTAAATGCCTTAATATAGTTGGCAACTAAGCATACTGAAGTAGATGTCTCATTTTTACCGGTTGTCATCTTCCACTCCTTGGTGTCCAGCGCGGCATTGTCTTAGGCAGTCACTGCAAGTGAGAGACACACAGTTTCCCATCTATAGTGTGTATCATGAACAGTAGTGAGAAGGAGAAAGAGAGAGCTGTGTGGTTAAATTGTCTTCTCTGTGCTTGTGGATATCAGAGTGCAATGTGCATTTAATAGCCATCTTAACATAGTGAAGATGTGCAAACAATTCATTTCTTCCGTTTCATCTTATTTCATTTGTTATTATTATTATTATTTTTTTTTGTGCTCTCGGTATTACAGGCAGATTGAAAGCTGATACTTGGATTAATAATAATAGCTTGTAGGGTTTGTGTAGAGAAAAATGCAGAAACTAGAACAGTCTTAGCTAAACCCCTCCCCTATCTAAAGAAAGAGATTGACACTGATGAAAATTGCATTAAAACAATAAATAGGAGATGATTCATTGAATTTTATTTTCCCCAACATTTTTCTTTTGCCAGTGTATTGCTTTGGCTTTCTATTTTAAACAAAGTTGTGCTCATTGACCATATTACATCTAATCCAAAATAACTTTCATCAATTTGGCATGCATACAGCCAACTGATGTATGACAGTGCAAACTTCTGTGCATTGCATAATAGTGTTAGTTATGTACAGTCAAACCTGTCTTCGCAACCACCTGTCTTTAGCAGCCACCTCCTTATAGCGGTCACTAAAAAACTCCCCGCTCAAAATTGCTCTATTATAGACCCTTTTTATAGTGGTCACCTGCCTAGCGCATAGCGCGGCTAGTGGCCACTCATTTTGAAATCCCAAGGTGAATATCTGTGTATGGCAGCCACAAACATTTAGCTGAACCGTTCGGAATCAACCATGAATACGATGGCTTTAACGTTCATTCCGTGAACAGAAGTAGGGTAACAGAAAATTACAGGAAGTAAATTGCACTAGAAAGACCGCCATATTATTGCTGCTACATGCAAAATTATTTGTTGGCTTTTTTTTCAAAGATTAAAATGTGGTATTTTATGCTATTATACAATACAAGTGTTGACATTTAAAATGGCCAGTGGCAAACCCATTTTTTTGCCGGTCCGACATGTCTCTGTCGGACCGGTAGATGCCCCGTTTTACCATTTTTTACTGGTCCGAACAGAAAACTTACTGGTCAACAACGACAACCTAAAAAACATTAAATGACTTGCAAACTTATTTTCTTGTTTTTTATGGACATATCCCCCCCCCCCCCATGTACATTTTACAGATTAATTTTTTTTTAAAACTTGCATTATTATTGCACAAGAAATAAAAAAAAAGAGAAAAATTGAATGTTTGTTCGTGAATTACAGTGTAAAATGATAATGAACAAAATCAGATTGTATCATGCGTTTGTGACTGTTTCTAAACATCGGCGCACGAACTTGCTGCGTAGCCTGCTCTTGGTGCTCAGTTGGATTGCGATGATTTAATGAATTATTTTAGCTGTGATATTTTCTGATGCACGCGCTACAAGGGGTTCTTTATTTTTCTCTCGACACTCTCTTCGCATTTGTGCATGCGTTCTTGAAAGGAACACGACATGCAGGGCCAAATTTGCAATCCTTTTTGCGCACCAGCAAAAATGGTTGAAAATGCGTTCTTTATTTTTCTCCCCATAATCTTTTCGCATTCCGTACATAAAGGTATACGACACGGCCGAATTCACGATCCTTTTGCGCCTATTTCTACCTCAAATATCAGCGGGATTGCGATGATTTAATGAATTACTTCGGCTGTAATCTTTTATGATTCACGCGCCAAAAGGGGTTGAAAATGTGTCCTTTATTTTTTCCCGATAAAATCTTCGAATTTCGTAAGTGCGTTCTTAAAAGATGTACCACACAGCCGAATTCATGATACTTTTTGCGCCTATTTCTACCTCAAATATCAGCGGAATTGTGGCGATTTCATGAATTACTTCGGATGTAATCTTTTGTGATGCACGCACCAGCTAGAATGGTTGAAAATGCATTCTCTATTTTTCTCCCCATAATCTCTTCGCATTCCGTACATAAAGGTATACGACACGGCCGAATTCACGATCCTTTTGCGCCTATTTCTACCTCAAAAATCAGTGGGATTGCGATGATTCAATGAATTACTTCGGCTGTAATCTTTTATGATGCACGCGCCAAAAGGGGTTGAAAATATGTCCTTTATTTTTTCCCGATAAACTCTTCGAATTTCGTAAGTGCGTTCTTGAAAGATGTACCACACGGCCGAATTTTATGATACTTTTTGCGCCTATTTCTACCTCAAATATTCGCGGGATTGTGACAATTTCATGAATTACTTCGGCTGTAATCTTTTATGATTCACGCGCCAAAATGGGTTGAAAATGTGTCCTTTATTTTTTCCCGATAAACTCTTCGAATTTCATATAAGTGCGTTCTTAAAAGATGTTCCACACGGCCGAATTCATGATACTTTTTGCGCCTATTTCTACCTCAAATATCAGCGGAATTGTGATGATGTCATGAATTACTTCGGCTGTAATCTTTTATGATTCACGCACCAAAAGGGGTTGAAAATGTTCCTTTATTTTTTCCCGATAAAATCTTCGAATTTCGTAAGTGCGTTCTTAAAAGATGTTCCACATGGCCGAATTCATGATACTTTTTGCGCCTATTTCTACCTCAAATATCAGCAGGATTGCGATGATTTAATGAATTACTTCGGCTGTAATCTTTTATGATGCACGCGCCAAAAGGGGTTGAAAATGTGTCCTTTATTTTTTCCCCGATAAACTCTTCGAATTTCGTAAATGCGTTCTTAAAAGATATACGACACGGCCAAAAATCATGATTCTTTTTGCGCCTAATATTGTTTCCTCAAACTTAAACGGGATTGCGGTGATTTTATGAATTATTATACGGCTGTAATCTTTATGATGCACGCGCCAAAACGGGTTGAACAAAATGTGTCCTGTATTTTTCTCCCAATAATCTCTTTGCATATCGTACATGCGTTCTTAAAAGGTAGGCCTATACGACACGGCCGAATTCACGATCCTTTTAGCGCCTATTTCTACATCAAATATCAGCGGGATTGCGATATTTCATTAATTATTTTGGCTGTAATCTTTTGTGATACACGCACCAGAAGGGTTGAAAATGCGTTCTTCATTTTTCTCCAGATAATCTATTCGCATTTGTGCATGCGTTTTCAAAATTATACACTGCACGCTTGTTTGTTTACTCAAATTTTTTCAAACGGGATTGCGATAATTTCATGAATTACTATTCGGCTGTAATCTATATGATGCAAGCGCCAAAAGGGGTTGAAAATGTGTCCATTATTTTTCTCCCGCTAATCTCCTCCCATTTCGTACATGCGTTCTTAAAAGGTATACGACACGGCCGAATTCACGATCCTTTTTGCGTCTATTTCTACCTCAAATATCAGTGGGATTGTGGCGATTTCATGAATTTCTTCGGATGTAATCTTTTGTAATGCACCAACCAGAAGGGTAAAAATGTGTTTTTTATTTTTCTCCCGATAATCTCGTCGCATTTGTGCATGCGTTTTTGATAACCAACACGGCATGCAGGACTGAATTCAAGATCCTTTTTGCGCCTCAAATTTCCTCAAATTTCAACAGGATTGCGTTGATTTCATGAATTGTTATTCGGCTGTAATCTTTTATGATGCACGCACCAAATGTGTCATTTTTTTTCCTCTATAATCTCTTCGCATTTCGTACATGAGCTTTTGGAAGGTGTACGACGCGGCTGAATTCATGATCCTTTTCGGGACGATTTCTACCTCAAATATGTAAGCGGGACTGTGATGATTTCATTATTTTTTTCTCCCTTGTATTATCTCTTCACATTTTGTAAGGGCCGATTTCGTGATCCTTTTCGCGCCTATCTTCATTATGAGACCATTCTGAACGAATGAAAATATTCATTTGTGAAATGACTGTGTAAAATGAAAATGAACGCAATCAGATCCATTTACTGTATCGCTGAATATAGAATATGTTTTTACTTTTTCTAAAAATCGGCATAAGTAAATTAGTTCTAACATGTCAACTGCCACGCTGCTGCGAAGCCGGGATCGGATCGATCTTGCGTTAAAAAATCATGAGTAAAATAACCCAGAAATGGGTGCGCTTCTATCAATGCTTCTTGTCTGGCATGACCGCCGATCGCAAGCAAACGAACAAACAAAACGGGGATCGGGGTATTACATGCATTTCAACAGTTACATTGTACCGTACATGCTTTCATGTATTGCATGGCATGGCAGTGCGTGACCAGCGCCAAAGCGCAAGCGAGGGCAAGCGTGAATAACTGGTCGACTGCTAGTGCTCAAAACTAATTTTTACTGTACAAATTGCACCGGTAGACATAAACGAAAACTTGCGTAAAACTTGTTGAACAATGCGATATCTTGCATTCTGATTCTCCCTGATCGGGGCTGCTCTTTTTCTTTCTACTGACCCCGCCAATGCTTTTTTTTTTTTACTGGTCATGTCGGACCGGTAACTTGTGGATTTCCTGAAAAGTTACCGGTCCGACAGTGACTTTTACCGGTCTTTGACCGTCGGACCGGTGCCAGTGTGCAGCCCTGGGCCTGTCTATAGTGGCCACCTGTCTGTTGTGGCCACTTGTTGTTTCCTGTCGGTGGCCTCTACAGATCGGAAGGTTTGACTGTATGTCGTTGTGATCATACAGTGTACCTACATTGTATTTCCACATCTTGCATGGAAAGCCTATTTTTTAGTATCTCTGAAAAAAAAAATAGTAAAAGGTTTCTCAATCCTGAGCAATTTTAAAGGTAGGGGATACCTTTTACAGACCTCCCAAAATGCAGCAAAACATTAAATGTGAACCTCAGGGGACTTGTTTAGGCCACTGCTGAGAAATTTGGAAGTCAACAGTTATCTACAATTTGAATAATGCACAAAACTCAACTACTCAGTAGTTCTGTGTGTCAGCCACACTTAAGCCTTTTTGTTGCAGTCTTCTGAATTTTTTTTTTTATCTATAAACACAAATCTAAAAGTATAAGAGCTGATGTAATAACATGTAGAGTGTGTGGCAAGAATGTATATAGAAATGTTTGTAAGTTTTGATGAACTTTCTTCACAAAATATACATGATGGACACACATGCAGTGCATGGTTCTGCAAAGGTAGCCTATTAATGTACTGGAATTTACGGTGAGCCCCGAAAAAAATTCAATTCAAAATCTAATGGTCAATAAAAATGTACTAAATGTTACCTTCCACTTTCAATACCTTATGGGAGTTTCTAAAATGATACTCTCTTGAACATACCACTGTAGTTATACAACTCTTCATTTAAGGCATGCAAATGGGATTCCCTACCTTTAAAGTCTCCTGTCTATAACTTCGTACTCAGTCTGTGTGAGACATCAATAATTGAAATGCACTCTCTATGATCACATACGTCTGTACAGGAAAATACCACTTATGTTTCACTATACCTCACTAACACACATTATACCTTAAAATGATGATTGCATACAATAGGGATGGTATATGAATAAACTTCTGTCATGAGTGTGTTCAAAGCCAAGTGATGCTTGACATCTAAGCATCACCCCTGTGTATACTGCACGAGGACCTTCCATATTATTTTCACCTTATTTTATTGCTCACGTGTAAAAGAAAACATGCATTGTTTTACACAACTCCCCCCATACTTAGCTGCTCCCTGAGAAAGCCAATGAATAAATAATAGAATTGTATTTTATTACCTTAGTTTACACTTCAGAACTCTTCAGAAAAAGCGAAAAGGTGACAGTCAGCGATGTGCAACAGCTCACTAGCGTAGTGTAGTACACGGGTAACGTATTGAATGATACATTGAACGTTTTGAGCTTCGTATCACGCAGTATCGTGCAAGTGGAAAAAACCAGCACGACATGCTCTGTTATGCGACCTTTCGCACAGATGACGTCATTTTGAATGCAGGCAATGCACTATACCGAACATATCCGACGTCGTTGGGTGTGGTTCACATGACTCGTGAATGTAGTAAAAATAAAAGTGGCAACCACGTTTTCAGGAAGGACAAAGGATTGTACATCGTAAAGTGATGTGGCGCGGTGCACAGTCAGTCTTTCAAACAAGTGATCAATTACAATATGGCATTCAATATATCTGTTCGATATCCAAAATTGCACGATAAAAATGGTATGGCTCAACAGCGACAGCATGCAATGGCATTTTTACCTGCATGTCACGTGATGAGCAATCAACTAGTAAAATTAAATAACTAGAATTATTTAGGTGTTTTAAACTGCAAGTGCAAGGGCCCTCTGTGGTTTTGTTGGCTGGTTGGTTCATGGCATAATCTTGTGGCTCAAAGTACTCCCTCAGTTTTGAACAATTAACCTAAATTTTGGCACATGTAGTTGCTATTTTATGTACAGGCTTTTAGCTGCGCAAGACTTTTTTTATACACCCACCCACACATAGTGTGTATGGGGGTATAGAAATCACTCTGAGGTCTGGTGGCCGGGCGGTCGGTGTTGGTCGGGCTGGTGGTCAGTCCATTGCAAAATCTTGTGGATCGAACTCCTCTCTCATTTTTTGAGCAATCAACCCCAAATTTGGCATGTGTGACTGCCATCAGAGGTAGATGTGCAAGACACCTTTTTCGTGAGTATTGCATAATGCATTGCCATGGCAATGGCAAATTTTGATATAGACTTGTGGATTAAACTACTCTCTTATTTTTTGAGCAATTTACCCGAAATTTGGCTTGTGTGACCGTTATCAAATTTTTTTTGTTAGTATTGCATAATGTGTTGCCATGGCAACTGCAGATTTTTAAACAAATCTTGCCAAATGTGTATCAAACTACTCTCTCAGTTTAATAGCAATAAAATTTTGGATATATAAAAAATGTAATGTGAAGTTGTGCAAGATGCCTTTTTGGGTTTGTGAATAAATCTGTTGCCATGGTAACAGCAGTTTTTTTTTAAAGCATTCATACAAAAATATCGAGATTGAGCTAACTCCCTGAGTTTTTGAGTATCTCACTTAAATTTCGGCACATGTGATCACTACAGTATGTAGATGTACAAAACACATCTTCTGATGATGTTGAATAATATGTTGCCATGATGGTAACAGCATTTTTCACTAAAAACCATATAAAAATATTGTGGATTCAGCTAACTCCCTCAGTCTTTGAGCAGTTAGCTTGAAATTTGGCACATGAGATTGCTATGGTATGTAGATGTGCAAACTCAATCTTTTGTACTTGTTGAACAATGCATTGCCATGGTAACAGCATATTTTGAATGAAAAATCATACAAAAATACATATATGTGCAATTTTATTCTTCTGTCATCGTAGAACAATGTGTTGCCATGGTAATTAAATTTTGAATGAAAATCATACAAAAATATTGTGGATTCAGTTAATTTCCTCAGTCTTAGAGCATGTGGCTTGAAATTTAGCACATGTGATTGCTATGGTGTGTAGATGTGCAAACTTAATCTTTTATCATTGTTGAACAATCCATTGCCATGGTAATAGCATATTTAGTGAAAAATCATACAAAAATTACAGTGGATTTAGCCAACTCCCTTAGTCTTTGGGCATTTGGCTTGAAGTTTGACACATGTGACTGCCATAGTACATACATGTGCAATTTTATTCTTCCGTCATTGTAGATCAATGTGTTGCCATGGTAACAGTATATTTTGAATGAAAATCATACAAAAATGCTGTGGATTCAGTTAACACCCTCAGTCTTTGAGCATTTGGCTTAAAATTTGGCACGTGTGACCACTATAGGACAAAGATATGCAAACATCATCTTCCGTCATTGTTGAATAATGTGTTGCCATGGTTACAATATATTTTGAATGAAAATCATTCAGAATTTTAGATTCAACTGACTCTCTCAGTATTTGAGCATTTGGCTTTAAATTTGACACATGTTACCAGTATATTACCTAGATGTGCAAATTGTGTATCTCATCATTGTTGAAAAATGTGTTTCCATGGTGACAGCATATTTCAAATGAAAATCATTTCGATATTGTTAATTTAGCTAACTCCCTTAGCTTTTGAGTTTTGACTTGAAATTTGGCACATGTGATGACTATGATATAATAGTTGAGCAAACTTCATTTTTTGTTATTGTCAAACATTGTGTTGCCATGGTACCAGCATTTTTCAATGAAAATCATAGAAATTGCCAATTTACTTAATAATATATCTTACTCACTCAGGTTTTGAGCCCTTGACTTGAGATAAAGCACATGTGACTATCAGTGAGCAAAATATGTACATGATTTTATTCAATGTTGAACAATACATTGCCATGCTAGCAACATTTTTTTTTTTTTTCAATAAAAAGCATACAAAGTAATTGCTGGTTGAGCTAACTCCCTTAGCACTAGGTGGGGGTATTAATGACATTGAGTGATAGTTCTAGTTTTAACAGCATTCATCATCATTGACATTATCATCATTGTGATCATCATCAACATCTTCCTAAAAATCATGACTATGATATCTACATCGCTGTCCCCTGATTGGACCCAGCATGAAAGGCTATACTGCCATTCTCACCCAATGACTGGGAGCTGTTTTAGCGGGAGCACCACTTCAGTACAATGAAATTTAATGTAAGTTTGTTAGTGTTACTGTTTTGCTTTGGTCTAATCAAGCCACCATTTAAGCAGGAACCCCACTTGAAAGGGAGAAAAATCAATCATAGAAAGCAAGGGCCACTGTAACAAACTAGTTCTTTACATTGTGTTGTGCTGTCTCATCCACAGTTGCAAGTCTGGGCATAAACCAGGAGCTGAGTGCCCCGGGGCCGGATGAGAGACTGGCCGCCATGGAGGCTCTTGCAGACCACACCCTGGCCGCAAGATCCTGCTGTGACCGCATCACCAACATCTACAGAATCTCACAGGTGGATGAGAGCATCTCAAAATTCAAATTCAGATTTGTATTCCCTGATGTGATAGTCAGTGTTTGCTTGCCTGATCTTGATTGTAGATATCAACTGCTGCCGGTGTCTCAGGTTTGGGGGTAGGCAACAAGTGGCTAGAGTGTCTAACACCCACCCTCCATTCTACTATGTTTAATGTATCAATGCAGGACAGTCTGCATATTTTTGTGTTGGCCTTGATACATTCATACAAAGTCTTCCGTTGTCAAAGACCTAGAAATTTAATTTCCATAGTGAGATAATAACACTGTACAAATATAACATCATTAGTAGCTGTACGAGCTGAAATTTTCGCGTACAGATATTTTCGCGAATTGCTACTAGGAGGACATTTTCATGTGTTGTTAATTTCGCGGTTGCGAGGTCTAACTGTACTTATCTATTCGCACGTTGTTATTTTCGCGTGTTGTTATTTTCGCTGTTCAAAGGCGATTCGCGAAATTCGCGAAAATAAAAAACAACAAATATAGCAATATAACACTATGAAGGTACTACTTACAATATGCATGGTATCATGGTCAGTGTGGTACTATTAAAAGTCATGTGGTTTTGTTCTATCTCTGATTGTGTAGGTGCTGGGCAAACCATATGATTCGCTGATCAGACAGGTGCCTTTCACCACGGTCAAGTCTCTGCTGCAGTCCAGCCATCCAGACTGCTACCTGCTGACCAAAGACTTCATTAGAGCCAATCAGCTGGCGGACAGTGAGGTATTCGATGCATATCTTATGACAGTGCATTCCTGTTATAGCAAACATGATTATAACAAAATTCTGATTACAACAAAATAAAAACTCAGGCATCAACATTATCCATTCTATGTTTGTTATTGTTAAAATTTGTTTGGTTACAACGAAATTTTGATATATCGAAAGAAAACAGCCATCCCGTGGACTTTCGTTATAACTGGAGTCTTTGTCTTTGATGCCATCTTGTTTATTATTTATTGTTTTTTGTGTTTTGTGTGTGTGTGTGTGTGTTTGTTTGTTTTTATTATTATCACTGTCGGAACTTTGAACAAAGCAATTAACCTAGTAATGTATAAAGTGCCAGGGATGACTTCTTGATAATCCACAAATATGTAATCGTTATATTTTTTTTTATTATTCATGATGCTGGGGTTTTTCTTAATTCTCTGTGAGATGAATAAACTGCACAAGCAGACTGACATTGTACGAAACATTAGTGACTGTTGTTCACTTGACTGGTCACTTTTCTTGCTCTCTGTGTTTCATTCATTTGCCTTTGATTTGCCACAAGTCCCCATAGAGTTTGAAATCAGCACACATGGTTTCTGTAAAGAGTGGGTCAAGGCAGGGTCAAGGCAGGAGAGTGGCTTGGGGGGGATTAACTTTGTAATATTCAGTGCATAATTATTTACAATTCCATTTTCTCTCTCTCTCTCTCAGGTTGCAAATTTTCTGGTGGATGTTGTGATGACAACCCTGCAGCAGAAACTGAAGAGAAGAAATAGTAAGATTCTAGCTTCTCTGAAATTGATCTTTGTGTTTCTTCCCAAGTGAACAAATAACAAAGTCATTAAACAGGAGGCTTGGAAATATGATACCCCTTTTATACACAGAGTAGGGCACAGGAGCTCTCCTGAAGTGCTTGAGTCTGTTCATGCAGAAAGTCACCACCCACCAAAACCACACACAAAGTGGCTGACAGAGGCATAACTGTGATGGTAGCCTTTGCGAGTGTGGGGAATTTGAACATATAAATTGTATGCACAGTGTTTGCAGTATACCATTTCCAGAGCGCTCGAAAAGCCAAAAGTTGATGACGATTTATTCAGAGTTGAGAGCACTTCCAGGAGCGCTCCTAAACTATTAAAGCGTTGAGAGGGGCATAACTTTTGAGCACTCCAGGGCTTGCTTCTCTGCTCATACACAGTTTTAGAGCACTTTAGGAGTGCTCTAAATGCTCTGTAAATCAAACATTAAGGTAGTATTCATGTCATACGTGTACCCTTTGTCAGATGTAGTATGTGGAATGTAATTGGCTCAGCCTCTGGATCCACTTCATTTGATGTAATGCATAGTTGTGTGCATGATGTGATTAATTCAGTGATATAGGATGCATCATGTGATCATTTCACAATGGATGAAGGACCCTTCAAAGTAATAGTATGACCTATGCCTTTTTCATTTGCACAGTGTTGAATGTATGCTCACCCATCAAACAAAAAAGTGATAACAGGGATTTTTGGATGATGATTGTTCAAAGTAGCAGTTTGTGATGTTCTTGGTTATTGGGTTCTAGTGTTAATGACTAATGCTGGTGGTAGATAGTTTGTTACAACTTTCTTGTATGCTTGCATTGGTGTGTATTTGTGTGCTTTATTTTTTTTTTCATACTGTATTTGCCATATGCTTCAGGAATTGAGACTTGAAGTACTATTTCATTAGTGGTTGAATTTTCGATCAAGAGCCACAGAGACAAAATGAGAAATAAGTATTATCCCTTTTCAGTAGAAAAGTAGTTGATTTCCCACTGTGGAGATGATGTACAGCACATTTTGTATTATGAAATGCAATAAATACAATATATTGGCAAATATCAGTCAACTCACAAAATTTGTGAAAATAAAAGAGACTGTAGTATACCTTGTTTACAGTGCATAATTATGCCTTATCAAAGCATTAACCCATTAAGGATGGGCTGATCTTTCTACAACACAAATTTCCCATACACAACTGCTGGAGTATACACGGGACTATAGTCCTGAACGAATTCCTGAACGAATTAAAGTAGTAACACTGGACATCCTTTGTCCGACAGGTAACCTGATACGAACAGCCTCTGCTGCCGCCAGCGACACCCCTTCCCCGGAGCGGGTTGACAAGGTGACCTTTATGAACTTGGCCAAGCTGTGTAAGGACCCGGCCAACCTGGGCACCAGGCTCCTTGACGAGGCCACGCAGATATCACGCTCGGATCTCAGCACGTCTCGCCCAGGTCAGTCTAGTTAGCATACTTTGCTCTTCATCTACCTTCTTTTGTTCTTTATGTCTTGTGTGTATCTGAAATCTAACAAGTTGACTATTGTACATGACATATACATGTATTTAGCAAGTCTATTTTTTTGTGTGAATTGGGACTTTCTAATAATTTTGTGAGTGGTTAAATTAGTGATTATGGAGTACAGTAATTCACAGAGAAAAGTATGCATGCACATCACATTCCTAGTAGAAGTAGTGGTAGTGCTGGCAGTAGTAGTGGTAGTAATCGTAGTGTAGAGGTACTGGTAGTAGTAGTATTAGTAGTGGTAGTGGTAGTGGTAGTAGTAGTAATAGTAGTAGTAGTAGTTACGTAGTAATAGTAGTAGTAGTAGTACGTAGTGTAGTAGTAGTAGTAGTAGTAGTAGTAGTGGTAGTAATGATAGCAGTAGTAGCAATAGTAGTGTAGTAGTGGTGGTGGTAGTAGTAGTAGTAGTAGTAGTAGTAGTAGTAGTAGTAGTAGTAGTAGTAGTAGTAGTAGTAGTAGTAGTAGTAGTAGTAGTAGTAGTAGTAGTAGTAGTAGTAGTAGTAGTAGTAGTAGTAGTAGTAGTAGTAGTAGTAGGAGGAGGAGCATCAACATCATCATCATCATATTCATTAGTTATTATTGTCCTTGTGGTTTACAGCCTTGAGTCTGGAAGTTGAGCTCATCATTCGGGCCCATGACTGCTTCACCCTCAGCTGTAACATGGAGGGCATAAGCTCAGTACTGAGGGCTTGCAGCGACTGTGTTACTGCCCTCACACAGACAGAAGAGTACAGTCTCATGGTATGTATTCTGTTCAGCTGTGTATATCTATTTTGTATATTTGAATATCTAACATCTGTTTACCTGAGCATTCAAGTACAATGATGCACGTGCCCTTGATGTATGTGCATGTATTCCTTCATAGCTACATCTCTCCAAAAATATGCAACAATTATTTAAGCAATGGATAAAGGCTACTTGTAGACATCTTTAGCTGTTAGGAAAGTGTAATAAACTATATAACATCTTTTTATTACTCTTGAAATCTGACATAATTTGTAAAAATGTAGAATTGACCATGGTGGTTGCTGTACAGTTCTATTGTGAGATATTCAGGAAAGGGATACAAGATACAATCGTGGTAACTGTTGGCTTCCAGCTGATTTTGTTCATTACAGTGTATGTTAAAGGTTACATGCCTGGGATCGTTTCACATTTCATGGCAAATGTAAACTATTGGTATACCAAATTTTTTCTGTGTTAAGATTACCGTTACTGTTATTGAATGCAAGGGTTTTGTGGAGTCCATGATACCAAATAATGACAGCAGTGTCAGAGTTAATTGTTGTTTTTTCCCTCTCTTTACATTTTTGTCTAACAGGTGCGGCTCATGATGGGAGTGAGACGATACAATGAGATGACATATTTGTTTGAGATCCTGAGGGCAAATCATCAAATTGAGGCACTTCTCAAGAAAGGAGCCGGTGTAAGCCAGTGTGATCTTGATAAGCACTTTGAGATCTGTTGATGATTTGTGATCTGTAGAACAGTGGATATAGTCTACTGTATAAGCTGTTATTTTTGCGAATTTCGCGAATTGCAGTTGGATCGCGAATTTAACAACACGCGAAATTGTCTCCATGCGCTTTGTTAATAGAGCATTAACGTCAGCGTCGACATCGATTCGCGAAAACAACATCTCGCGAAAATATCTATGACCTCGTCATTCACAAAAATATCTGTACACGAAAATAACGGCGTATACAGTATTACTTGTCGAGAAGTAGGCATTTGTTGATTTCATTTCCACCTGTATTGCTCAATCTGTGATTTTATATCTTGCTCTCTGTGTCTTGTGAGGCAATCTGTTTCTCTCTATTGCATCATTTTGCTCTTTCACAAGTTTTTGGCATGGCTCTCCCTTTATATTACATTATAATGTCATAACTACCTGTTTGTTTTTGTTTGTTTGTTTGTTTAGGTATTCTTTGTCATGATTCACAAAAAGAGACTGAGTAAAAAAGTAGTCTTACATACCTACGTAGATTTTTTGATCGATATCAGCTTGGTATCATAAAGTTTCTGTCCCCCTTTATAGTCAGTGTGATATGTACACTACTCCCTGAATTCTGTGATTGAGAGGACCAAACATTCTCATCCCTGGGATGCCAGCCTGTCTTTGCCTTCTTCTGTTCTCGCCAGTATCTCTATTTCTTTTCCTTTTATTTACAGGACGACAAGCTGAAAGTGGCACTGCTGGACTACCTGAAGAGATGTGACCCTCCGGACACAGAGACTTACGGCCTTGTTGCCCTCAAGTGTGGTATGTACCGGGAGGTGGCCAGTCTGCTGGAGCAGGATGCTGTACAGAGGATCAAGTCACTGGAATCAAGGAGTATGGGTAGGGAGCAAGCATCTTTTAAGCCCCCACTGCAAGCACTCTTCTTGTCAATTAATCAGTTTCTTTTTCCTGTGTTCCAAGCATTAAATGCATTGGGCTGATATTACGAGTAAAGACATAAATAGGTGCACTTGGAAAAATAAAATCATAATGTGAGATGTGCAGTATCTCTTCTGCAAACTGATAATATTCGTGTAATTCACAAAATAATCCAAGAATGTTATTTGTCATTATAAGACTATAAAGAGTTTTCAAATTATGAACATGTTATCTTTTGAAGAAAAATGAACTATCACTTTAGCATGCAGTTAGCAGCTTTATAATACATTGTAACCATAACATAGCTGAATGCTGACTTTGATATTATGATTGAGATAATCCTTTTGTCTTTGATTTTTTTATTCACATACAACCTATACATGATGTAATATGTTGGTAAATATGATGATTCATTCTGAGTATGTTTACATACCAACAAATCTTTCTGTTTTGAAATTCATATACTATGATCAAGCATAGTATGTTTGTATGCGCAAACTTCATTCGAAATCAGCTGACGCAAGCACTCTAAAATTACGCTGAACTGAAAAAAAAAGAAGAAGAAGAAAGGAAAAAGGGATAAAAAATGTACTTTCTCACCTCCATCCATCCATTATGATTCTTGTTTCCAGACAGCAATATTGAGATTCAGAATATTCTTGAGAACATCCTCCAAGACTTGACGAATGCTGCCAAGAACTTTGCACAGGTAAATAATTTGGCCACTCTTGGAGCCACAGATCATTGGCGGTGCTATCATTATTAAGTTTTTGTTGACAGTAGGTGCTATGAGATGCTGAAAACATGGTAAAAATCATGTCAGTAGGAAATGCTTTCTTCAACCAGCATTTTGGTGCAAAGTGCATTTGACCACATGACACCTGTTATTACTGCATGCCGTCATATAACTCTTTTCACATAAATCCATTCACTGTCTTTTTAATAAAGTCATTTTAGATTGCAGATTTTTTTTTTTTTTGCATTCCTTTGCAATGGTGGTAACAAAAAGATCAGAAAAGACTGAAATTAGAGCATGTGAACTTTTAAAAACTCTTAATTCTCATATAAGTTTGTTATTTTTGGTCCAAGTTGAATGAAGCATTTTCTATTTTTGGTTGTTTTACATTTTGACTGATATATTCATAAAGTTTCTGCAGTCATGGAGTGGAGTCTGTATTTCAAAGAAGTGTTCCCTCCTTTGCTTTCCCTCTCCCATCAGGATAACTGTCTGCGTCATGCGGAGCGCTGCGTCAAGAAGGCCAGGCTGATAGCTCTTCAGATTCATCTCCTTCCCTTGAGGTCAAAGGTTATCAACATTGACCCCAAAGATGTTCCCAAATTCGTCTCCCAACACCCCAAATTTCACGAGGTATTAGACTGTTTTTGTTGTTGCTATTGTTGATATCAGTCATGCAAGGAGGGGTTAATAGATCCAGTAATTGAATTATTATTTTTTGTTTCCATTGCTAGTTTTGAAAAATCTGCTAATAAGTAAATCTGTTGTGTCAAGTAGGATGTATATTCACATGTCTGTCTGACCTTTGTGAAATCATCAATCTTTTATTTAAAGGCACAATTTACCATTTGCAGATGAGACACAAACCCAACATTAGCGCTTCAAAATCATTCTAAAATGTGAGTTAGGGAGAGAAACAACAAAGTAAAAATTTGAACCAGTGTAGTCGATGTCAAGTATTGTTGAAAATACAAAATGTGAACAATAGTTATAATACAAATGATTCCAGACTAAACCGTCTACAGTTACGGTTTAATGAGAAAAATAGTGATATTTCCTTATATTTTAGGCTTTATTGCAAAAATTTTATATGGTAGGATGTTTTGTGATACAGCTGACCTACACATATGCACCAAAAGTGATATCTTGAACATTTTTAAAATCACTGCTCCCAAAGGTAAGCAGGACCTTTAAGTTCACCAATTCAAACTTTGTCTCTTTGTGTTATCATTTCCTTCCAGTACCCTGGGCTTGTTTAGGAAAGTTTCTTAATTGGAGGGCATTCTCCTCTCCAAGCATTATAAATGTCTGTCAAACTTTGTTGTTAGTCTGCACTCAGTAACAAAATAGAATAAATTACTAGTATACCATAACGCCACCACTTTACTACTTCTAGGTAGAAAAGGGGAACCATTAAAGTAAGTATTCCTGGAAATTGTTTTCTCTAAGTGTGTTTATAGGGTATTTACATATGTCAGTAAACTTCTTGTGTCTGTATATGTCCATGTATATCTCTGTGTGATCTTGTGATAATATTTTTTCCCATTAAATTTGTTTATCAGCACGTGTATACCCGTGTACTGAAAATACAACAACTATGAAAGGAACTTGTCAGTGTGCAGTGTCTGCGTCATTTGACCTCCGATCCCCTGCAGGCTCTTATCATTCAAGATGCGTACCCCAAGCAGAGTGAGTGGTCTGCTGCCCTCTACCACAATGTTGTCCTCCAGGGAAACTTCAGGTACCTGGAAGACTTCCGGGCGAGCATTCAGCTGACTGCCAACCACTTTACAGAGGTCGCTTCCAGGTATGAGCCTAGCCATTTGAATGTACATCTGTTGTGAATGAATTTTTCAGATGGAGAGGCCCCCACCAATTTAGGTGGGAAAAGAAACTCTGGGCCTTGTTGGTTTTGTTTGTTTGTTTCATTATTATTACTCTTGTAATAGATACATAACAGGAGCAGAGGCTCATAAGCACAGTAATCAAAGTTGGGGTTTTAATGACATAATCACCTCGTGTTCCATAATTTGCGGTCATTGAACTTGCAGGATTAGTAATACTGGTATGCCATTAAACTATGCAGCTCAAAAAATATGTCAGGCATTTAACCCGTTGAGGACGAGTCCCGAGTATACTCAGGCAAGTGTCTATGAGAAATGCATGTTGTAGCAAAATCAGGCCATCTTTAACATGTTAAAGGGTAACTGAATTGGAATTAATTTTGATTAGAAAAAAAGGAGATCACACAAATAGAGTGATAAAAAGAAAATTCACTTAAATCAGACAAAGGGGAGAGAAAGGTTGTAGAAATTTAAGGTATAGAATTGGTGACAATAATGTGAATTGGCCAAGGGGGATGACCTTCGGTTTATCTGTGCATAAGACATTTCAAATACTACAGTATTGATCGCATAATCGGGACAGGTTGGGAGTAGCAAACACGGCCCCTTTAAGCGAGGTGCCCGATTTCGCGATGAGCACTCACCATACACTAATGGCATACGACATGTACATGTAGTGCACACACACGTATGCATACTGACGTACTGTACATGTACATGAATACACAACCACCACGCTACCCCTCGTCGTGACCCTCTAGCTCTCCCTGCACACGGCTTTGCTTATATGTTAATGTAGGGGAGAAGAATGTTCGCGAAAGCATGTGTTTCGCAATGGCATGGTTACTTATACACGGCGCTTTCGTGGCTATGTATGTACGTGTACTGGATGGACGGAGGTCAAAACACACCAGTCCGAAGCTTGCTTTGTAAGTAAGATGTGAACGACAACTGATAGGGAATCTTTGAAATAATTGTTGTGGTATTTTGTAAGATTTTTTGTGTAAAATATCAACAAAATCAAAGATCGCTTGAAGAAAAATTGTCCCGTTTATCAGAGGTCCCCGCCCGATTATCCAGTGAAAATAACATGCATTGGAAATGTTTCTGGGAAGCGTATGTCATTTAAGCGAGGTTCCCGATTATCAGATGCCCGATTATGCGATGAATACTGTACTGTACAATTTGATAAAACCTAGTAAATTTAACTTGCTTCTGTAAAACTTGTTTCTCTGTTAGGACACAGTATTATCTATTATTGTCTTCATTTGTATATAGGACATTTTGGCGGGCATTAAAAGCAAATATTCTTGCCCACATAATTTTAAATGTGCAATATCAGAGGGTATCGAATGAAACACATAGGCTAATGTTTTAATTCCCCAAAGGCTACCGTTGTTTAGTGGTCGTGAAACAATACACCATATTTTGTCTCACCTGTTGCGCAAGTGCTCGCTGAGTGTGTAAACGTTTGTTACTGTACTAAATGAGGAAACTGTCATTACTATTCACAAGCATGCACCCATCTTGCTACATGTGCTAGTGTAGTCACTCCTTTTTCAATGCAGAGTCAACTTCAAAGTCTAGTAGAAGTATGGCATTTTTTAAATTTTTTTTTTTTAAACAGTTAATGCCTTCTCTAGGTAGTTACTGTAGATGATTATATTGAATTGCTATGATTCATGGAATACCAGGGAATATTGCACTCACTAGGGCCAATATTCACTGGTATCCAATTCATTGCCATTCAATAAAATATAATTGCATTTTATACCCATGTGAAATGATGCACTGAGCCAGCAAATCAAGGGCTTTGCAGTTCACAAGTACCAGTGACAGTCAACCCTGATCAGAATTTGGTACTTTTGATCAGAGTTTATCGACAACACTTAGGAGTTCAATGGTCCATAAATAGGGGACTACATATGATTTTTTTTTCCCCACTTTTGATCATTTAAACTAGCAGCAAAAGCTACTTATCATACAGAAATGCAGCAGTCACTACCTACACTTCTTGTTTGTGTTTGGAGTCATACATCCTTAAAGTGTAATGAGATGCAAAACCTGTGTAGCAAGATCAAATTTCTTTTTTTTTCTGCAAGAACCAGTGGAATTACTTTTGTGATAGGTAAATCTCTTCTTTACTACTTCATTGAGTTGATTCTGATGATGCCAGAGTACCATGCAGGAGCCCTCACTTTCTAATAAATGACCTTTTCATTGCTTTTTGAAAACTTCAAATGTGTTTTAATCACTGAGGACATCCAAGAAGACAGTTTGACAAAGTTATCTTTGGTAACCCTACTCAGCACGCTCAACATGGAACAATCAACAAACACTATCCACTTTTTTGGTTTACCTACAACACATGTACACACACTTGTACAAATACATGCAATTCTGTGGCTCTTGGTTGTTTGCTTTCTATGTACTGCACTGAACGTAGCATGAAATTAATGTTGCCACTAGCAAAGCAGTCCCGTCTCTCCCCAGGTACCGACAGGAATCGAACAAGACTAGCCTGATGGCGTCCCACATGCAACGTTTCCTGGGCCACTGTCCGGACGTCCTGACGACCTACCGCATCGCAAACCAGCTGGAGTTCAAGGACATGGCCCTCAATCTGCTCAAGGGAGACGCTGGAGCCTACCTAACTGACGTAGCGTAAAGCAGGAGGCAAGAAGCTCAAGTTCAGAACATGAAACCCCCCTCTGGGTTTTAAAAAAAAATCTATTGTCAAATTGTGAAATGTAAAATATCTCTGTTTGTGGAGCTGGAAGATGCTCCACAGTAAATGTAGTTGGAGGAGATGTACTGTACTATTAACCCATTCCTTCCAGGAACCTGGTATAATACACGTAGGTTCCCGTAGCATCAACTCATAGACAGGAACCTGGTACTGGTACAGTGTATACCAGGTTCCCAAAATGAATACCAGAGTGTCTGCATTTGTGGGCTAAATTCATGTTGATGAGTCCTAAAGTGAGTTGAATATTTACTTTACCAGATAGTGTAGAGTTTCTGCTACCAATGTCTGTTCTTCTGTCTCACAATTTTGTGTGTTTTTGCATGATTTACCTTTACCTTAGTGGGCTTCTAGTGCTGCAAAACTCGTATATAGACGTGCGTAGCAATCAAGACTGAATTTACTGTATTTTGACTTTTGCTGACCCGATCGATATTTTGTATTGTTGGACGGCGCATGCAGTTGACCATGGAAAGGAGATACCTGTACTGCTTGACTGCTGTCACACACGGGGATTACCAACCTTTCCGTTCTTTGTTGACAGGCCAAAAAGAATCTTGTTTATGGGCATTGAAGTTTCTCAGAGATTTGCAGAAGGAATGGGTCAAGCACCCCATCCTACGCACTGCTCCAGTACTATAACTGCATGTTGTAAACCTACCTGTGTGTTTTCTACACTTGGTTTGGCTGAAACAAGAGGTCAGCTGGTAGAATTATAAGTTTTTCTGTAGATATTATGCCAAATTTTTATATGTCAAAGATCAACATCAATGTTGTAGTCAAAGTGGAACATGCACCACAGAAATAACAAAAAGTCTAATGCTTTGACCCAACTTGAGGATTCAAGATAGGTGAAATAGGAAAACCTAAACAATCTTCAATTTCTCATACATTATCATCTGATGAAGCAATTTTTCTGCTACGGTATTCTCAAGTTTTGAATCATAAAACTAATGGGGAAACTGCATTTTCAGCAGTTTAAAAAAAAAAAAATTCTTTAGTGGTACATAAAGAATCATGAGGTATATATCTTGCATTCCCCTTCTTATTTCTTCGGAATATATAATTGACACTACACTCTGAAACTTCTTTTCTTTGTATACATTTTTCCAGAGAGTGTGTGCCTTAAACATGCAGTAGGACAGTCCAGTTTTATTGAGATACATATCATTTTAACACTTTAAAGGGTGTGTACAGTTCTGGTCGAGGTGAGGATTTAGCTTTTCACGTTTTGCGAGATATTCGGAAACCACTCTATGAGATGTCAAAGAGCATGCAGTTCTAAGGGGTATCAAAAGTTTATTCAATGAAATTTGGTTTTGAAATGGCTGAGATATCCAAAAACAAGGTGAAACAAAGAGATCCCAATAAAGTTGTGGCATGTCGCCTTTTATTATTAGCACTTTTTTTTGATATCTCAGCCATTTGAAAACCAATTTTCATCTAATAAACGTTGAATCCTTCTTAGAATTACATGCTCTTTCATATTTCATAAGAGGCTTTTCATTATCTCACTAAGGAATGTTCAAAACATGAATCCCCACCTCAACCAGTACTGTACAGTCCCTTTAAGTCCGCTCTCTCAGAATTTTACTATTAACTACAAATATTGTCTTGCGACTTTCATTGGTCTTCTGATGCATGGTCAAATATTACCTCTTTTCCTATTTCAACTAACCTGAGATTTTCCAGAGACTCCTGTTTCGGAGTCCTGTGGGAGGATCCCTGCCACTGCCTGCCTTGCCATTACTTGCAGAACTCTTTCAAGTCTCCCAGACACAACTCCACAAGGTCCTCCACCTTGAAAATTCAAACACAAGCAATTAATCATAAAAAAAAGAATTGTTAAACTTAAAAACATCAAGTCACATAGTGATGTTACCTGCCTAATTTGGAGAAGTCAATCAATGTGTTTTCAAGAAGATGAAAGTATAAAAGTGTATGCACGCCAAGAGAAGAGTGTGCAAGATTTAAAAAAGAAAACAAAACATATTTCATGGCCCATTATTAACCTGTGAAAGTAGGTTATGAGATTCTCTGCTTGAAATTCAAAGCAAAGCTAGTCAATAACTTTGTGAATATTTATGAAATAGACACAATAAGGAGAAGTCAGAATGAAGACATACATTGTAAAAGAAATGCTGATTCTCTCAAAAATTTATATTTGACAGGAAAGAAATATATAAAACAACCAAAACTTACCAAAATACCACATATATAAACACAGTTAGTGACACATCTGGCACATTTCACGTGATGGCTAACAGAGATGTCATCCCTTTTCAGATCTACACCAATCTCCTTTGCCACGGTGATAACCATCCAGGTGGTGTCCTCATCACGTCCGCTTTCTGGCACCCTGAAAATTTTGAAGCTGTCTCATCTAGATTACTGCTCAAGTCTCTCTACTTTCAAAGCGATTAGTCTGGACATGATGGGTTGAAGAGCTCAAGTGAGGCACTTTTCCCATCCGAGGCTGAAGCTTTTCCATTGCAACATACGTGGCAGATGTTACGGCTCGGGTCACAGCTTGGATTATGAATGGCTGGATAGCCACAAGCACCCTGGCAACCACATTTCCAATCAGTAGTCCATGATGGTCTCTCTGTCCCTCCACTGAGCTCTTTGCATTGGCCTTTTTTAATCCGGTGGCAGCAACCACCGCATACAAAACCACCTCCTCGAGAGCAATCTTGGTCCCTTTCTCTTCTGCTTTGATGGCTACCTCGTCGTCCAGTACTTCTAATCTACTGCCACTTGCCATGACATCACAATAGAGGCAATAGATGCGTGTGCCAAAATTTTCTCAGTGAGGATGCTTGAAAAGAGGAAGAGAATGATGCTGAGCAGGTTGCTGAGAGACAAGTGTGCTCTTTTGCGCACTGGGAAGAGTTAGTTGACACCCTTCATTTAAATCGCACATTTCTTGAAAGAGCATCCAAATCAGTCAAAGTGAAATGGAATATGAGTTTGTTATTTTCTTACCCTTACAATTTTATTAACGGCCTGTACAACATACCTGATAAAAGGATGTGAAAGTAACATTAACATTCAACTGATTTGATCATAAATGGAGATCCAAATACAAATATCCATACTACTGACTTGTACCAACACCCACACCTAATCACCATTATTTTCATTAATTCATTCCTTTTAGTTTCACCATTTACATGGTTAAAATCAATAATTACTTGCTGCACTTTTCATGAATTAAATCTGCAGTTTTACTAAGCTTGAACCATAAGTCAAAGTTTACAATCAATTTTAAAACAGTACGTATTTTCAGTTTGTGTGTCAGAGATGCCAGAAATGGCACACCCAAAGGGATGTGCCATTTTGTGGAAAATAATAATACATCCGTTCTACTTTTGGGATGTTCAGGATTTTTTGCATGTCTTCAATAGCTAATATTTTCAGGATTATTTTTGGAGTTTTCCATTTCTGAATGAAGAGCACTCCTAGCATCAAATGCGCTTTGTTTATGTGCAGGATAAGTCGAGCAGTCATCACAGTCGCATCATGATCCTGTGGGTGAGAAATATGATGCTTCTCACAAGAAGGGCACAGATCTCATGAGGGAATAGCGAAAGATATATTCATGGAATTAAACACTTCTCCAAATAGCTTAGTCATTTCTTTGTTTGACTTTCCTTGAAACTATGATAAAGTTTCTTTTTAGATAAACTGGTCGGTAAGTATCTTCAATTTGGTGCATGCTCTAACTTGTAATGAGAGACTTGAGGTCGATGAATTTCGATGAAATCTTTGATGGATTTGCAAAATTGAACTGGAAATTTGTTGTAGTAGGTGTATGTCTCCCTCTTTTGTCTTCATTGACAAACTGTTCATTTACTCATTACAACTCTGTGCGTCATTATGTCTTTTTTTCACAGATGACCTTTATGTACTCATGCTCAGAATATAACTTTGAACTGTGTCATATATCTGTGTCTTTGCTGTCATGTCTGTGTATGTCTACTAGAGAACAAGGAATGTTCGCGTGCGTTTTGATTTCGCGAATTTCGCGAGAGCCGAGTTTCGCAAAATTAATTAATGCACGCTGAAGATCTTGTCTACACTCTATGCATTGAATGTTGGAGGCAACTCATGAAAATTTCATGCTGCGAATAAGGCCATCGGCTCCCATTCGCAAAAATTTCATGCCGCGAAAATATTGTGTTTTACAGTACATACATCTAAATTAGTCAGTTTCATTGGTGCACATTTCTCTCTTGTGTTATGATGATGGTGAATTTTGGTGAGATGCAATCATGATATAAAATAGCATTCCTAAATTAAATGTCTTCCTTTTAAAAGAAACTGTATTTGTACTGATAGAAAGGAAATACAGACAAAATGTTGCATATTATTGAAGTAGTGTGATCAATACTTGAGTTACAATGAGCTGTTTAATCAGGACTTGATTCTTTTGTTTAGTGTGCACACTTGACTGATGTGCAGATGCAAGTAATGTAGAGTGTACTGTACGAGCTGAAATTTTCGCGTATAGATATTTTGGCGAATTGCTACTTGGAGGACATTTGCGCGTGTTGTTAATTTCGCGGTTGCAACGGTCTAACTGAACGTAGTTATTTGCGCGTTGTTATTTTCGCGTGTTGTTATTTTGGCGGTTCAAAGGCGATTCGCGAAATTCGCGAAAATAAAACCACCGCGAAAATTTCAGCTCGTACAGTATCAGATTTTCTGTTCCAGGTGCAATCTCTGTCACATCTCAATAAAATTCTGTCAATTATGTATGCATCCTATATTTCATAAATTTGGACTTGTAAGACAATGTCACAAGTGGTCAAATTTGCCATCGAGAACCACAGTGACAGAACGAAAATTATGAGTATTATCCCTTTTGGGAGAAAAGTGGAGATGATTGTACAGTGCATTTGTGTAAATGAATGCCATATTTTTTTTTTAGATGTATTTATGTATTTTAAATTCCACAAATATCAGACCTCTTATAAAGCTCCACTATAAAAAGAAAAACACCGTGAAAAATTCTGAGTTGTTCTCTTTGAATCTTTTCAAACCTTTTCCAAAGTTTCATTGAGTCAGATATATATTGATACACTGAGTAATCAATTTCATTATACTTTTCTATGTAGGACTTTTGTAAAATTATGGTATACACAGTACCTCAAATCAGAGGGTGGAATGAAGAGTGCATATGTATTGTGGAGGCATCTTTTACAACATCTCGATGTCATTTCTTCCCTTTGTTTTATATTTTACAAGGATTAGATCAAAGTTTTCTTTATGATTGAAGTCTTTCTTTATAAATCTATCATTGTAATATTCATGTAGCATGCCAACAAGTACTAGGTAAACATAATATATTGCAATCCTGAGGATGTTTCTTCAAATGTACTGGTACTTAAAATTGTATGTAAAAGGTTGGGGGTTTTTGTGCATGTTTACGCATATTATGACAAAGTTTTGTAATCTTTCATGTGGTGATGAATGTACAGATTTTATACTGACAAAGGTAGGATATCTGAGAACCTAAATGTATGCAATATATCAGAGTATTGTACATTGTATTATCACAGTACATAGTATTTTTTGTTTTGTTTTTGTTTTTACAATGCAAGGCCCTTGTTTGTACACATTTAACTGCATTTACGTAGTATGATCAAATATATATTTCTTTGATAACACTGTTCACAGTAAACATGGTATATATATATATATATATATATATATATATATATATATACATTTGTATGCAGAGAAATCAGCTGATTTCATCTGTCTGTTTCTATGGAAATGCAATAAAATAAAGTGACAAAAATCACACAGTATCGTGTAGATGTACCAGGTAAATGTTTTGTCATATGTTGTGAAGCATTGATCATGGTTGATAGCCTGGGCTTTATGAAGGTATAGAGACTTCTATAAGAGAGAGAGTGAAAAATCAGTTTGGCGAGATAAACCTCGGTGATGAGGCAGGAGAATAGATTTTAAAACTTTTGGTCAGTTCCCAAACAACAATTTGATCACTTGAAGCGGGAAGTTTCCCCAAAGCTGTGTCCGCTGTAAAGACCTAGTTACAATTAAGGCCCTCTTGCTGCTGTGTAATAGAACAAAGTTAGTTTGTCACATCTTGTTTTAGCATGTGTTTCAGCTAAGTGAAGAGGAGGACATTGCTATTTTGATTAATATCGACTTTCAATTTAATCATATAAACATGCATGAAATGTGAAGCAAAGTGTTTCTTGTGTGTGTGTGTGTGTGTGTGTGTGTGTGTATATATATATATATATATATATATATATATATATATATATACAGTATATATATATATATATATATATATATATATATATATATATATATATATATATTATATATATACATATTTGTGTGTGTGTGTGTCCAACCCTGTGAAGTCTATCTTACACACAATTTTTAACAATACTTTTTGATGCTCCATAGAGCATTAAATCTTTCTTCTCTTGCGTCTACCATGGATCTACAGTATGACCCGTTGAAATATTTCCCAATTTATTTAAATCCATTTACACCAAATGACATCTGTTCAACCCAATGGAATTTCTGGCCAGAAAATAACATCTTCATAGTGGCTTTTGAGCTGTCATTCCTGTCATTTCAGCCAAATAATAGCAAATTTATTTCTTATCTTTTTACCAAATAATATATTGTATTGCCACTAAACATTCTTAGGCTGACGTTATAGCCAGAAAATTTTGTTTTTAACAAAAGTGAAGTTACCTTTGACCTTTAGCTCATTATAATGAGATTCACCTTCACCCATCAGTGATTGGATAAAGATCATGTGACAGTGTTAAGAAATTGCAATATCTTTTTTTTTTATCTTTTTTTTTTCAATAGATAAGAAAACACATTTGTGTTCTCTATTCATTTCTAAACATCGAGCAACTTATATTTGAGATGAAATTAGAAGCTTTGGGTCCCTTTCAATAGATTCTTTGACAAGCCTTATGATAGAACGCATAATACCTGCTGCTGTAAAAAAAGAAAAAAAAATATATATATATATGGACTGTTCTCTTTGTAATTTTGACACAATGATATTTCAAAATCTTCAAATGGAATATACCATTCCCAATCTGTCCTAATTTGTATTATAATGACTGGATGTCCAAATTATACCTCTTATGTAGATTTCTTTTATTTGCTTGGCTTTGAATTCTCTAACAATATTAGCATGTTATGAATTGTTATGTGTGTGGTCTCTAAACTTTCCCAATATGCAACAAAAAACAACAAAAGTTGACCCATACAGTCATTTGTTTCATTGTTTTTATTATTTGATTTTGGCATTTTATAAATGTTTTCAACAGACAAACCTTGAAGGTTTTCCCTTCTTGTCTGCATCATGAGACAGAAACTTTCCATCTTTTCAAATACCAGTATGTGTGATAGTATAACCATATCATGAATAACATACATGTAGAAGTACCGGTAGTGAGAGGCTTTTGTTAAGCAAATACAAATTAGTTTATGGTACTTTGCAATGAAAGTATGGGGACTCTGCACACCACCCATGGCGCTCCAATGAGAGTATTGCCCAATAGGCAAAACACAGAAATAATTATTATATAATACAATTCTTACCAAGCATACAGCATTAGAGTCTGACTAAATTGCACTACAACTCATGCTTGCTGTTGTAGTACATACATGTGATTGGTTTTGAAACTACATAGCCCCGTCATAGACCTACCTCTACAATGAGACAAAGAATAACTGGATACTATCTGGACATGAATCCACAGTATTGCCATTAAGCAGCAATGTTGTGGCAATACAGAATTTGCACGGATGCCCATCATCCTCCACACAATTTCACCATCCCACATTTTTGATAGGGAGAAGGTGCACATAATGCAATGTAGTTGACACTTTGGACCAGTGAAGAGCACAAAGTGACAAGAGAAGTGATGACGTACACAAAGAGGCTCCAACCTCACAGAAGAGTAGCATGCTCTACATCACTGTCGCTTATCTGGCACTTAAATCTCATCACATCAGTCATAATGAGTTGAGGTGTTATGACTGCAAAAGATATCGATCATGCAAAGTCGGGGCTTCATACACAAGTCAGACCCATCTCCTGAACAGAAATGACTAACGGGTCCAGTATGGACAGGTAGTCACCACACACTTGTTGGCAGCCACTTTGAAATAGGAACAAAATGGTGCTCGAATCGATATTTCTGAAGTCTACATAATACAGACACAGGGGAACCTTGCTATAATGAGCTGCTTAAGACTTCTAAAATTTCCTCCACATATGAAGTATCTCGTTATACCTAGGATAAAATCAAAAGAATATAAAAGGAATGGATCATGCAAAATTACTTTGCCATATCAGGTAGCTTACTACATACGGTGTATATCCGACTTTGTTACAGCGAGGTCCCACTGTAGTTGTATGAAGGGAAATACGATGTATGTCATTCGTAAAATGCATATAAATCCATATCTTTTTAGCACATGACATGTCAACTGCATATCTATGCTTAATCAACTGATATATATTATTTGCTTTGTGATTTTTTAGATTTTTTAAAAAACATATTCATCGATGCGTATGGTATTCCAGAAAGTCTTTATCACTGACTGCTGTGAACAGTAAGCATGGCTTTTACATACCAGACATGGTTCAAAATAAAAACTTCCAAACAAACACTGAAAAAAAAAAAAACTTTTTTCAAAAGCAAAACCCAAATGTGTTTGAAATTAAAAAATAACACGTTAAACTTATTATCAACTTTGGAATGCAGGATTAAAACTAATCCACAATACCTACTCTACAATTATAATGCATGCAGATACATTATTAACATGATGCCATCAATACTCATAAACTAAATATGACTCCAATCATTACGGGACATAAAGTAATACCCTTCGGCAGATTTTACGCCGACTCTATGCTACGAAGTTTGCAACATTCCATACTGCTTGAGCAAAAATCAGACAGCCCGATAATGCTTAGTTCACGGAGAGGAAGACTTAAAGTTCAGTATTCTATGAAAAATCAGGAAATCAGAAACAGCAATACATTTCTCTTTCTATTCTTGAACATAATTAGATTTAATTAGTTAGATTTAACTTGCAATACATGTACTGAACACATGTGAAAGAAGATGCAGCCATTACTGTCTACACAGACACAAAGAGGATATCACATATCGTTGCATGCGGAAATTGTCTCCAACAGATTAGCTTGCTTTCGCTTGCTATCTGTGCAAGAAAAATGAAAATCAGCACTTGGCGATGAGCATCTACCGCTGGTCCTTGGGCTAATCATCAGCTGGCATGAGGCAACCTTGGATGAGGTTATCCTTTGGGGGGGACAAAGGGCTTCTACACAATCAGAGTGAAGTCTACTCCCAGAGACAACTGGCTTACACAGGAGCCAACTTCTCTGTTTGTGTTCCTAGCTTGAACCAGATTGTTTTTAAAGAGCCACACACTGTATAAGTTAAATAAACAACAACTCACTCCATCACGCTATCACTTATGCGCGAAATGATGCAAGGGTTCGGAAGCTTCCCAAACTCATGTGTTACTTTATGACCCTGCTAAACTGGCAAGCTCATGGAAAGTGTTGTCTCCACAACACTAATTAATGTATAGATGTTTATGATAGTTTGTGGGTATTCAGCTCTTCTACACGGACATTGTAGCTTGTGAAACAAAAGCTTGGTGGGTTACTATCTTGCCTCTGTCCTCAATGTCAAGAAAGTTTGTGGTAGCAAAGCACATAAGGGTGGGGAGGAAACACAAATAGGACATATGAAGACCAGGTATTAAGATCAAACGGAGCAGGTTGATAGAAAAAAGGATCAGAGTCTTCCTTCAACGACCAATTCTTAAGACACAACTTTACAGTACTCTATCCTTGTCATATAGTGCACAGAACATACTGTTATGCAATATGAGTAAAAACATAGTACATGTATATGCTTTACCATTCTTTTACTGTTTCTGTACTCTTAACAACAACGACAACAATGCTTCAGTGTTGATTCTAATTGAATGCCTGCCTGTGTGTCTTACAAGTTTGGTAAAAGAAAAATGAAACAAAAACAAAATAAAACACAGGAATATCAAAAAATGATAAAAACAGGATGGAAAAGGAGAACTGAAAGAGGATTTGCCAGGATTTGTTTAGTTCTCTTGTTTCACTACACTTCTCTTTGTTTGCTCTCTTTTTCAAATGGAAATAAACACAACGTGTGTATGCAGCCTTACTTACTCTTCACTCAACAAAATATAATGATAAAGGTGGATTTCATACCTTAGCACTTCCATAACTAAGTTTTCGCAAAATATATTACCTTTCTTGCAGTATAAACTGACAGGAAGCTTTTTTTTTTTTTTTTTTTTCATTCTGACTGTCTCATCTTACAATTCAGTTTGTTTGTTTTTTTTATTACAAAAAAGTCAACATCAGAAATAACCAAACTTTAATATCAGACTGCCATCAATAAATTAACATCAATATCTGCAGACATATTTAATAGATGAGATAGATAGTTAAAAGCGGTTTGAGACCAACAGTAGCATACATTAAGATACAATCAATGAGCAATGGAACCAAATAAAAAAAAAAAAATGAATATACCACTGAGAAATGTTTCGCTGAAGCGCTAAATGTGAAACTGAAGTAGTAAACCAAAATGATAAAAATTAGTTTGGAACAGGGGGGATTTCTTTGCTTTTGGACAGAAAAATATCCATGAATGAAAAGCAAAGGGTTCAACTGCATCATCATTGTAGAGTTTCGATAGTTATATGCTATCTAGATTCATAAATATGTTTCTGACACGGGCTCAACATTCACAGATGAAAATGATTATGCAAGGCAATGCCGGAAAAGTATTAAAGTATGAGAACATAAATTTGATATCTATCTAGCGGTTCTTTGTCACATAAAGTCATCAAATTCATTCCCATCATAGCCATAGTCGACGTCAAACTCGTCTTTCTTTGCTGATTTTCCGCTGCCCGCAAGGACTGCCTTTTTACTCTTTGCTTTCTTCCCTTTCAAGGCCTGTATCACACATAGAAAAGTAAACAAATATGTGTTGTTTGAAAGTACAAGTATATGAGGTGAAACATAAAAAGAGAGAAAAAAAAAATAACTGCAACACATGTCATTTGAACATATTAAGTCTTTAAAAAAAAAATCACTTTAAGTTCATAATCTCATGGTAAATCAATGTGTAAAAGGATAATATATAGTTGCTTCTTTTATATTCATCCACAACTTAATGACACATATATTTGGGGAGAGATATTTGGTTATATACACTAAACAGGTATTCACAATCAATGGTGAAGGGGGACATTAGTTGTAATTCAACAAATAAGATGCCATAATTCCCTTGATAGAATAATCAAATCTCATCAATAAACTGTAAAAATCTCACAAATGGACTAAGCTAATACTTTCACGTAGGAACAACCTCTTTAAAAGTCTGGCCAAAGAAAAAACAAAAACAAAACAAAAACCGGAGAATCACCAAAGACAAATTCTTAAAGAGAGTGTATGGTGTTACAAAATGGAACTGAACATAGCACACAATTCTGGCCCACCACAAACCTTCACACAGGAAACTTGTGCATGGATCTCTCTGTCATTATTCTTCCTCTCTTTTTCTTTCCTTTTGAAGGTCTTATGTGTGTCATGCAGGATATCAAAGATGATTGGAAACCATCTTTCTCTCCGTTTCCAGGATTTTTATTTTGTTTTAATTTGTTTTGTTCTGTTTTGTTTTTTAATAACGATATCACTGACATGGGACATTCTCTGGCAGTGGAGACAAGTATATAAAGACATGAGATCATTTCATGAAGGTGGGCACAATAAATAGTTTCAAGTTTGGTGCTAGGTGCTGGTGTTATCAGTGCTATCTCATCACTAGCATCGGCAATAATCCCTGAACTTGAAATCAACTGGTTTCAGTCGGTTGACTTTGAAAGCACGATGTAGTTCCAGTAGCTAGTGTTGTGTCTGGTGTCGAGTGTCGTCTGTGAACCAAGCTCCACTATTCGTGTAGAGATAATGTGTTTTTTTTCCCATTGGCCAATACTAGCCTCTAGGAATTATAAAATCTGTCATTTCAAGTTCGGTTTTGGTGAGAGCATTACTATGTGTGAGACCCACATTCACATATGTGTATGCATATTGTACATACAGAGTCTATTCTAATGCAATGGTTGCTTGTGGAATGTACCCAAACACTCTAGGCATTGCTACATGTACATATGTGTGAGCCTGGGAGCAAAATTAAGATCACTGTATTTTGGAGAAGGATGAAATTTGTGGTATTTTAGTCAGTCTTCCCCCTTCCCCATAATGTGTCTAAAAACATGTAGTCATGACTACATTTTTTTTTTCTCATATTTCAAGCGCCATCACTTTGTTTTTTGTGTAGGGCCCCCTAATTCTAGTGCAATCCAGCAGACTTTGTGGCGGTGTTACAAAACACTGGGTGCTGGGATTGATAATTGTATGGGCATCACTTGCGTTAATCTCACTGTCAGTGTTGGAGCTCGTTTTAACAACAGCACCAGCACTAGCACCAAACTTGAAAGCACCAAATGTCTTCCCACTGTTGTTTTACTTACCTTTTGTGCTTTTGTCTTTTCGTTTCCTATTGCTGTTAGACTGCTTCCTAGTTTCTTCACCTGCTCTGCTTCAACTGCAACAAGAATTTTGTGTAAAACAATGACAAATGATAAATAAATGTAACCCACATCTGTTTGTTGTTGCTAAATTATCTGTCTGAAAGAAAGCAAAATGCTCTAACCTTTGGTTTAAAGTTGCTAGATAGTAAAAAAAATAGCAGGTGTAACGCTACTGATCTAATCAGATGTGACCTAAAGAACAACAATCATACAAAGCACATTGGCTCTGTCCCTTTTCAATCACATGATATTGGAAAGGAAACTACTGTTACAGTGAAAAGTTTCATGTGAGCGATTTTTTGCACAAAGCCGAGAAATATGATTTTTTTTGTGTGTGTGTTTTCAATTTTGCAGGTGGTTACAATTGATCGAACACTTCAAACAGCTCACCCCTGCCATGGCAGCTAAAGGCTTTGGCAGCACATAATACGGTAAAAGACCTGGTCTGAATGACAACAAAAACTTTACTGAAGTTTAAGGATTAGCAAACATGAAGAAACCACACATAACATAGCAGTTAAACCCCCTACAATGTACTTACTTTGAAATCAAAGATATGAAATAATATTACATTCAACAAGCAAAACAGTTGCACATTCTTGCACAAGCTTTGAAAATTTCCACTCTTACAGTAATGGCCCAACAATATACTCACGACTGATACAGCAAGACTGGAACACGTCTTCCAGGAGCGAGAAGTAGTGTTCTGATGACTCCAGCTTGGCCAGCTTTTCCTTCAACAGTTTGCCAAACTCAGCAAACTCCTCCTCCGTGGTCGGGTTCATGGAGTCCAGAGAGACCTTGGCCTCCTCCGTAACACCTTCAGAGTGGAAGACAATTGTGCAGAGGCAATCTGGCTCAATGGAAATAATCCACCATATCACTCTGCAATTACCAGTTTACAAGCTACATATTACAGTTCATATTATGGACAGTATAATGTTCATATTGTTTACATTATTTCTGCAGTAATAATATAAGCTTTGTCACAATGGCAACGTACATAAGTTTTAAAGGTACACGGCACTCTCATCACAACAAACATGCTTTTAACATAATTTTGTTATAACAAAGTAAAAATTACATCACAAACACATTTACATAATTATATATTCTATTTGTTGGATTATAACAAAAAATTCGATATAATGAAAGAAAACTGCTGGTCCCGAGGACTTCATTATAACGGAAGTGGCCTGTACAACATGATGTCTCAAAATTATTTGTCACCCATCACTTAAGTTCTAATTAGTTTTACCACTCACTCCATTCATTGTCAGCAAACTAAGTTTTCATTATATAGAAAGATTGGACTTCCCACAAGGCAAAGTTAACAAGATAAAAAAAAAAAACATACAACAGACATATCACTTCAATTATCTTACTTTTGTTGGGTCATCATTAATCATTGCATTCACTCATTTTACCTAACTCTGTTCCATCTGCTCTTAATTTGTCATGTTCTTACCAAATGCCTCCTTTGCTAACTCAAAATCTGCTTCTTCCACAAGCTTCTGCTGTCGTAACCTCTCTGCCATTTGTTCTTCTGGTGTTAACTCAACCTAGAACAGGAGTATAGATGTAAACAAAGAAGGTGGGAATGAATACAAGAGAAAACCTTACAAGCACTAGAAATGGCATATCATCATACCAGTGAGCATACCAAAGGTGGAAATTAAACATTCATTTCTATCATGTATTTCTCAAGGTCTCTGCACTATTCAAAGGATACACTACAATTTACTTGAAATGCATCCAGAAAGCCAGGAACAAGAATACAAAGCCGATTTCAAAACAAGTAAAACTTAAGCTCTCATAAATTGTGGTGTATTCTCTCTCATAAATTGTGGAGTTTTCAACACCAATATGAAAGGAGAAATAAATGTAATATATCTACTAAAATTGAAAATAAAATGCTGCCTACTAAAGCATACTTTATTCTTGTTCTCCATATACCAACACTAAACACAAGACACAAGACATACTTTAAATCAAGTTGAAGAGTTTTTGTTTATTCACCTTCTCTTCATCTGGAGTGTCTTTGGTCTTTTTCCTCTTCTCCTCCTTCTTCTTTAGTGCTTCCTCTAGTTTGTTCTTCTTTTTCTTGACCTGGAAAGCTGTTAAACAATTAACATTCAGAAAAAAAAAACCCACAAAAAACCCAAAAACTATTAATAGCATTTTAAATACATACAGTAGACATTTCACCTATTTTCAAAACACAAGATTATCGAAAAGAAAAACAATTATTCTCCTTGACTTGAGAGAATTATAAAACACACAAACACGCACACATTAAAAACATAAGTTTTGCTGCAGTTGTCATTATACCTGTCATATGACACTAGAAATCTTATCATTGCATTTTGAATGTCACACATTACTCACTAAAGGCACAATAAGATATTGCATTAGGCAATTTCAGATTGCCTTTGCTCATTAAGTCTTACTTTATATTATTTTGTGACTAATGTAACCATGAGTTCATCATTTCCTCTTCATCTGAAATTGACTTTGAACCCCTGATAACTGTGAGTGAAGAATAATGCTATCTATTCTGTACATTGAGATGGATTCGTACCTGTTCCTCCAACAGGTGCTCCGCCACTTCCTTCTGATTTCTCTTCCTTCTCATCATCATCATCTGAGGCAGCCCAGTCATCCTGTTAAAGGATCAATGATAGATACAATGTATGTGACAGTACATCACAAAACCAACAAAACATTACACAACCCAATTTCCCATGAGGACTTAAAATAGAAAAAATGGGTCAACCTAGTCAATCTTGAGTTTCTGAAAGAGCAATTCTTCTTCTATGCATTTCCAATATCAAGGATCATAAAACAAGTGGAATTTTTGTTTTGCAACTTTTCCTAAAACACTCTTTTTTTTTAATAGCATGATCAGATGAGACCCCTGTCAAAAACTCTTTAAACACTCTTCACTTTCAACTCTGATAACCTTTGCAAGGATGATGTTATTGGTCTGAAAGTCAGTAGTAGTCTTGAATAGAATATGCTTATAGAATGTGCTACAAGAATGTGCAAATTTTTGGCTTAATCTGATAATCTCTTCATTGTGGTTTTATGGAGTTTTACATCCTTTTGTTTTTCCCATTCATTGCACAGAGTTCAGCTTGGTGAGATTACCGGTAAACACTTGAATACACCCTTTGAACTTCACAGCCTCTTTTCTCAGTAAAATTTTACTAGAGTGTGTACTTTCTTTTCATTCTTTCAACCTACTAGCTGCCCTTGATTCGACCATAACGTCATCCTAATTCGACCGCCGCGCCTGCTACATGTAAAACCTATGGCTATGCCGTTTTAAGACCATGGTTTCAAGATATATTCTCCCAAATTGAGTCCACCCTCTGCCGCCAACTCTAGTTTAAACTCCGCTTGGGGTCTTTTGGAGGATCACTACCAAGCACCAAGTACCAAGGTACAGCCCTGTTGTTGCATTTTTACAGCAACTGGGCTGTTCATAGTCATGATAGTTACTGCACAATATAAAACACACGCATCTAGAAAACTACATCACAATCCAATATTATTTAGTTTACACTACACTTATGAAATTCATAATATGCAAAATATGAGTTAATAAATATTCAATGTCCCTTCTGTTTTGTAGCTCAATGTTTAACGTCAATTACGGTATGGTCGCCACTGCGGTAAGGTCGCCAGACATTCACATCGCATGTAACGCGCGCCGCGATCGGAGATCAGGTTGGGCGACGGATTTTCATCTCTCAAAATACATTCGTAATTCACCTTTTTCCTCCGTAAAAACACAAATAATTTTAATCAAAATATATTTTACCATATGTAACAGGTGATAAAACCATTTTTAATGCGAGGATGTTTTTGATTTAGAATGGATTTCAGGTGGCAGATTAAGGGAGATTTTCAAACGCGGTGACCGACAATGCCTCCTTCATTGAAGCGTATGTATAACACACACGCTAATAATATGTGGCCGGCTAGGGGCGGCAAACTAATTCAGTGCCGATATTAGTTCGCCAGCCCGGACATGCATAAGAATTACACACAAGTGGTGACCATACGGTAATTGACATTACATCCCATTGGCATTATAATAAGGCCACATAGCTAGTGGAAGGTAAAAATCATTCAAAAGAACCAAATTTGGCCACTGGCACTGGTCACCAGAATTAATCGTGGGTGCCACTTTGAGTTTTTGACATATAAATTTATTACAAAATAATAGGCCTAGACTAGACTAGATCTAGACTAGTCATTATATAGAGTCTATTTCTACAGTCAACACAAGAAGTCCGAAGTCAAGTCTACAAATTTACTCACACACAATGTAGAGGTGTTCTAGAAATTTTTTACTCTACCACTGGATGAAATAAATAAAAACAAAAAAAAAAATCGCTTTCGCAAGGCTGTGAGTTGTGCCATTATTGTCTCATGCCATGATGGGATTCCCCGACGCGTAGAAGCTATCAATCGCATCAGGCGACGAAACGTTCCCCGAGCTCGAGCGAGGGTCATATGCAGGCCATACTGCACTGTGCTGTCTGTGTATAGTGTGTGGCGCACGCAATATCCATCATAATTTGCAGCATGTGGGACTACCACCGCTTGACTTGCCTTCACATCCTCGTCTTCGTCCTCTCCTTCCCATTTGTCGGTCATCGCAGCAGGCTTTTGAAAGCCAGCCTCTGGATCAAAGTCGTCATCATCTGTCATGAAAAATACAATATGGATATTGGGATTCACACAAGAGGGAAGAAATAGACCGTAATTTCGATTTATTATCAATAGTTTAGCGCATATGTTTCAACACATGTTACTCACCCCAGTCAGCCATGTTTGCGTTTGGTGAGGAGGCGAAACTGCGCGCGCGCGCGGTTCCAAATCTGTCAACCATCGCTTTTTCTGTCGCTCGCGCTGCCGCTATCATCATCAAACTCGCTGTAAAGAAACACATTTGGGTTTCGCGCATACCTAAGATTTTTGTAACCGTGACTAATTGCTTTATTTACTTTAATCTCATCATCATCATCATCATCATCATCATCATCATCATCATCATCATCATCATCATCATCATCCTTTTCTCCTTCTTTCTCCTCCTCCTTCTCCTCCTGCTCGCAATATCCTCTTCCTCCGGCCTCCTCCTCCTCCTCCCAAGATGAATACATTTAATTTTAGGAGCCAATCAGAAAATAACGAAATCAATGAGACCAATCTGACGGACAAACAACCGAAAAAATACAGAGAGACAGAATTATTTGAGTTTTTTGTTTACCTATCGGTAAATCCTATCGTTTAATATCTGATGCATCACCAGAGGATTATTCAACGAAAGATCAAAGCTACTGTGGAATTAAACATTTGGCAATGATCTCATTTCAATATAGGTTTCCAGTAAGGCCTACTCTTCAGCAGTGTGTGGTCGCAAAGATAGGCATAGATCTATGAACCATCAGATTTTCGCATGTAGGACCTACATTTTACAAATTTACTTTTGCCTTGAGAGTTTCTGGTATTAAGTAATTTTACGCAAAGGCGACTCCAGGGCCCCATTTCATAAAAGATGTTAGGATGACAACTCTCGCTGGAATGACCACTTTCCAATCCAATCAGGAAGCTGTATTCTTGTCGTTACCATGACAATAGTCATTCCAGCAAAGAGTTGTCATCAAATAAACTCTTTATGAAATGGGGCCCTGATTCAATTTTTGTACTAGTATTCACTGCTCAAGGGGCGTTACGGCCCCATAGTAGAGGACATACTTTTGGAGGCACTGATACATCCAGAGGCCTAGAAACGAGAATATCTTCATTGCATCAAAAATTCAAAAGGAAGGGGAAAATATGCTAAAGATAAATAAATAAATAAATAAATGCGTGCAGGTGGAGGCGATATTGTACAGAGGGATTCTGCGCGCGACGTCTTAATTACTTAGTGATGTCACAATAATTTTCCAGTATACACAAATATTATTGATTACCGTATTACGAGCAGCGCGCTGTGACATCATTTCACGAATGCTTTACAGTCAATAGTATTTTGAAAAATGTAAAGACAAAAGGCATTTTTCCCCAAATAGTAGGTAGACCTACCTACAGGCCTACAAACATGCCAACATTCTGAAAATGTAATATAGTTGAAAAAATATCCGCTCCTTCATTCATGCTATTGCTGTTTCACTCTTTCCCTATTCTTTATCCTTAGTAATTCTTTTGTTCCTTATCTTGTTTGATGATGCCTCTCCCTATTCATCTTCACTCCTTCACAGTTTACCCTCTTTGATCCTTAGGATCATTACCGGCCCACCTCTGCCCTTTGTCACGTTTGTCTGTTCACCTCCTTGCTTTAATCCCCTCCCTGACCTAGCTGTTTGGCTCCCTGCCTTTGACTTCTTAAGATAAACCTAGACCTCTTCAAATTGTTTCATCGTTCTGTGTCCCTATATAGCCCTCCTCAGGCTGTGCTTGTCGTGTGTCGTCAACAATAATGTGATTGCTTTCCCGACATGATTGAATTTGTCTCTGACGAAGATTCTGCTAGGATCGAAAGCTCGAGTTCTAGTTGACTCCATATTGCTTCACTACTATTGAATAAGCAGTTTTCAGCAGCTTTTTTATAGTTGAAAATAATTATAATTATGAAGAATGTTTTACTATTATTGAGAACAAGTTCATATTTACTTTCAGCAATTGCACCAAGTTTTGTAATTCAGTTGTAAATTATGGTAAAGTTTGAATGTCAGAAATGGACATTTTTGGATGATGTCGTTATACACAAAGTCACATGGCGTATGCTATAATCAAACACCTGAATAATGCAAAATGTCATTGACATAAAGAAAACGACCTAGATAGATTAATCCTTAGCGAACATGCACTACACATTGTCACTTTAGCTGATGTATGACCATTGTATATAAGGCCAGCCACAGTCTTTTAGGCTATATTATGTTTAACCCAAGGGAGGCACATTGTGCGCCTATTATATTTTCATTTGCCACTCCTATACGCCCTCTGCTCAATTTCAACCAAACTCGGTGACTTTTCTTAGAATTTTATTGCAAAAATTTTGATGTCCCATATTGCTGGCTACCATGGCAACCGCTTGCCACGACAGCCATGTCCGTCAGACTTTGCATGTTATTCTGTTCCAATGTCAGTCAACAATACTGGTGTATGATAATGGATGAAATGGGAGTTTTCTTGACTGTAATTTGCCGAAGTACCAGAATGTGAAGTAATTGTGGTTGTGAATTACCCTTATATAGTCTTCTTATTCAGTTTATTTCTTATATGACAATGGCATCAAACGATAGATGTAATAGAAATAATTGTAAATACAGCAAGTTTACATAAGTTTTGCCTGTAGTATCATTATAGTTTGTTTATCATAATTATTATCAATCTGCAAACTCAAAATTCCAATATTGTGGAAATATGAAATTTGATCCCAAACAATTATGTTCTTTATAATATTGTAATGAATATCGCCAACATAGTTTGTTGACCTTGAGAAGTTTCAACCATAACAAAATATAGTGAAGTTGACTTACTTTTCCTCTGTGGCAAATATAAAAATGATTGGCATGAAATAAAAAGATACTGGGGATAAAGAAATATAAAGAAAAACATGGTTTCAACATATTAACTTCCCCCAAAGGGGGAAGTTATGTTTTCGTTACTGTTGGTTTGTTCGTTGGTTGGTTGGTTCGTTCGTTTGTCCGTGCGCAAAATAACTAAAAAAGTAGTTAACGGATTGGGATGAAACTTGCAGGAAAGGTTGAGAATGACACAAGTACCAAACGATTAACTTTTGGTAGTGATCCGAGAATTTTTGGGGAATTTATGAAGGATTTTTGATATTTTGGCAGGTAGGGTCAATGAACTTGGGAGTTCAGGCTGCGCGTATTTGAGGTTTGCATGCGCGCACCAAAGTGCGTGCTCTAGTTTCTGCTAGGGCGAGGCGCGCCGTGCTGCTGAGGGTTTATGACGTAACAAAGGCTTCTATATTGGGGAGTCGGGAGACTTTCAGCACACTACTGTATTATAAACAAGTACGTATGGGTGGAAATCACTGATATCTCTATGGAAGAACATGATCAGAGATGGAAATGAGCTGCATTCTTGGCGGAGGTCTGCGCTCTCAGAGTGCTTCTCTAGTTCCTGTATGTATTTCTTTATGCTTTGGTAAATAGCCCCTCAATAAGTGACTTTGAGAAATTTCAAATATTGGGTCATCATGGTATAGAGTATTTATATGAGTTGCTCTATCCTATGTGCCAATATGACGGTGATACATACCCCTGGAAGGGGTCAAATAGTGTGGTCTTTGGATAGGGTTAATACAAGGCGACACTCTTTTTGTTTGCTTGTTGATTTATTGATTCTCTATTTCACATTTTAAGATATAAACAAAACAATACATGATAAACCATATAAGATGAATCAGAGAAAGATAACAAAATGGATGGATTGCCCATTTCAGATTCGTTATTATAATGATACTGTCCTTTCATTTATGTCCAGCATATTATACATCTGCACTTTGTATAGTTGTTAAATGTACCGATATTATGTTCCCTTTGTAATATTTTGTTTCGAGTTATGTACATGTAGTTTGTCATTTCTGTAGCTTCTATCTCCTTCAGCGGTTCATGCGCATAATATCAAATATGTTGTGAAATATTGAATAAATCACTGTATCATTAATTACTGAAAAAAAAGCAAAAATAACGCTCACCCTGAAATAAGAAAGCAAATAAATCAATCAATTATCAATAAATCGATCGATCGGTCGATCAATCATTATTTCATAACATATAATCAAATTGTTTATACTATTAAGTAACTCTGAAACCATGCATGTGCAACACCTCCCGTGCCATTTTATCTGAAGAATACTATGAACAGTAATGACTCACAAGCCGAGAGTATTCATTATAGTATACTACAAGGTCTAAGGCATTGAGTACTTTGAAAAGGAAGTCAACTAATGGAAGTAATGTATAGAAAATGCGGCCTAAATCCAAATCGACTGCCATCAAGGTGTAATTTTATAAGAAATTTGTATAACTCCAATGAAAACACATCTTCCAAGAACTGTTGTAATTAGAGCTAGAATTATCGAACTAAAGGGCTATATAATTATTTGATGCATCTCCCTTTGTTCCACTTTGTTACGATAGGTATATGTCGCAATATTTAGATTATTAGGAACTATAATATGATAGTTGACAAGGATAAATAAATCTTACATAAAGAAATACAAGGCAACAGAGTAATGATAAGTTCTGAGGTAATATGTGTAGAAAATTCATCAGACCCAGGACTTTTAGCATTTCTTTTTAGATCAATGATTTCATCAGGATAATATGTTTTTAAAAAACCCACTATTATCTAAAAATACTCATATCGTGGCTGCCAGCTCTTTGACAAGATGAGGCAAGTTTAGATCCAACATCGATTAAAAAATAATTAAGGCAGAACACTATACGGCATGTCATCTTGCCCATGCATAGTTATAGTTTTGTTGTTGCCTTGTGGTAGTTTAGGCAGGGTATACATTCGACTTCTTTGCAGCTATAAATTCCACGTATTCTTGATGCTATGATACAATAGTCGACTGATTCAATACGGAGCGTATCATTACATAATGTACGTCATAATTATTTGATAAAAGAACACAAAAACGGTACACCTTTTGTACCATCCGGCACACCATTGTTGACAGTAGTTGTATATAGAGAATGGTTTTGTTGTGTTTGAAAGATGGTTATTGATAGAGCATAGCATTATCGTTTGGTGTCGAGGAGCCTTTTTCAGTCTGCTGGGAGCACCGTAAATGAGAAGCAGACACAAATCGTGTTTCCGAGTAAACAGTCACCTTGAAGGCATTTAATAGAACCCAGCTTCAGACCAGATACCCAGCAGTGTGTAGCAGACAGTAACCCTACAGTCACCATGAGGTGGCGCTATATAACAAGCTTTACTTGTAACATTGATAATCATTAACAACACTGGCGTGATTGCCTTTCTTCTTTACTCTTTCATTTTTCACCTGAATGATAACGAAAATATAAAAGCTCTACTTGAGCTTAACAAACCATTACCTTTAAAATGAATAAGGGTGTAAACTATTATAACATACAAATAGTTGCACTGTTCATGACCTATGATACTTTCAAGAGTAAACTGCCATGAACTATAATAGGCTAGCTGGCTTATAAAAACACTAAGCTAACACCTGAAAATAACAATTACACTAACACCTGACTTAGACACCAAGAGTGTAATCATAAAAACTTATTGGGTACCGTACGTTTAACAATAACACCAGATACGCATTCTACCATCAATTCTTCTCGTCAACGTTAAAGAAAACAAAAACAATCATGAATTGTTACAAGTATATCGTCGGCGACCATCCGAACCGTCGTATCTGTCAGCGGTGTGCGAGAACACGTTTTCGAGAAAAACGCGTTTGAAGTTTGGGGGTCCTTTGAAGTCTAGTGTGAAGAAATTTCTTGCTTTTATTCCCGATCTTTTTATATGAAAAGAAAGGCAAATTCCAGACGATTCGTATAATATATGTATCTAAAATCATTTATGAATAAAACTAATGCTACGTTCACAAAAAGAAAGGCCTCCGCACAGGAAGAGTCGAAAAACAGGTATACGACGGTTCGGAGATCGCACTCTCAGTACGCGCGGTCATCCGAACTGACGTATCGGGGTGATACGTCAGTTTGCTGAACGCGCGTACCGAGAGTGCGACCTCCGAACCGTCGTATCCTATTCTTATAACACGCGCGTCTATGCGGTATGCATAGTTACTTGGTATTTATCTATAAGACGAGTGATTTCGTGCATATTTTTGTGTGAATGCAACTATGCAGTGTCATAATTTCATAAGATGTAGTACAAATACGTCCAAGGTCTAGTTTTGACATGCATGATGAAACACTGGTGGGGGAATGGGGAGGTTCCTCTGCAGATTGTTTGTTTGTTTTTTCCCATGAATTACGCTTCAGGAATCAGACGAGTGTTCCTTTGATGTAAAAAACAAACCAACAAACAAACAAACAACCAAAAAACCCACTCCATGTTTAGGACACATTATCTTTGATCAGTTTGTATCTAATTTGTATCAGGCAAAAAGTGGTTATACATGTATTGTGCAAGAGGTGGAGCTTATGAAATTATTGCTTTTTCATTGCAGCCTGCCTCTTCTTTTTCCTCTCATTTCATCTTCTCATTGCTCTCCTCCACTTCTTCTCTTTCCCTTGCCACGCTTTAACCCTCTCTCCTACTCTCCAATACTACAAACAAAAACCAAAATCACACATCCAAGCCTTGCTATTCTTTGTGATAATTCATGTCGCAATCATGACTGTAATGACCTAACTTTCATTCTTTCTAAGCTGCCATGATGGATACTGTACATTTGAACCCATGAATAAAGATTTTCTTTTACAGCTTTAAACCAGACCACATGCATGGCAGACATAATTCATGATCATTCTGTTGGGTAAAACTCAATTATCAGCTTGCTCATCAGAAATAACAAGCAAAAAATTTACTTAGCCTCACGTCTGTCTCACATTATTGTCTTTTTTTTTTAATATAATATACGTTCAGGACTCTGAAACAGATGCATATTAACTTTCTACACAGAAACATCTACACACACAAACATGGATTGTACTTGTTCACACAAATGATAAAAGGTGTATTGTCCTACAGACCCCTACAGACTTAAATGATATTCAAGTACATGTAGTACTATGAATATCATTTCACTTTCAATTTATATATGCTGACATTTTAGTGTGCATAATATTATGATTTCCTCATGATATGAGATCCCAGTACATAGAAGAGAAAAAAACCCAAAGAAAGTGAGTCTTGAGACAAGGCTGCATTAAAATGCAACAATATTTATTTCAAAATCAATCCATATCTCACATCCAAAAAGAAAAGAAAAGGAATGAACATGTCCTTAAATACAATGGTCAAATTTCATTAAAAACTTTTAAATTTATACAGAATGATCAAGATGTCTGTGGTACTGTAAATATATTGATTTCAACTTATTGATAATGAACATGTCCTTTGATACAATGGTTACATTTCCTCGAACATTTTTAAATGTACAAATCAAGATGTCTTTGGTAAAATAGATATTGATCAAAATTATTTGTTAAACCGATTTTAACATGAGAAAATTGTACACAATACAGTTGATACTGAAATACATTCTGAAACATTCATTAGATGGAAATGGCTTAAAGCAGAGGACCAACTTCCTCCTAATATTAGTGAATCTCTGATAACTTAGGTCTTAGGGCTAAAAAAAAAATCAGTATGATATGAGTTGTTATTATGTGCATGTTTGTGATTGTACTTTTATTTCGATATAACAGTAATATCTACGCAATGGTCCTACAGAAATGAAATCACATTTGGAAGGAGGAATAAAGCTGTTACATGTACATCTTTCACATGAAAAAAATATGACAATATTATTGTTAAAGAAATATCAAAGCTTATTACAATATCATAGAATATTTAATAGCTATAGAATAGACAAATCATAACATGGCGAATTGTGGTGGGGAGATAGTGCTGAGTGATAAATCATCAAAAATTTGAATACATAGACTAAATTGCTTTTGCATGCACAAACAACTGTAGGCACCATAGGCAAGCAATAATTAGTGAGAAATTGGTCAGAGCTGACATTTTGCTGGGATGGATCTGATGGTGCTTCATTGTTCAATTCTGGTACAAAGTGTGTATTGGTATCTGTTGAATGCAGTCCATGTCCTTGGTGATGCCAACTGGAAATGAAGAAAACAAAAAGAAAACAAGATACACATGGTGCATAAATATTACATTTGTTTTATCATTTTTATTTAAAGACTGAATTTATCATTTCTTTGAAAGGACAATATATATATATGTCATCCAGATTACAACTCGTGGTGGATCCATGTGTGGACATATGGGGTGTAAGATGCCCTTATCGTTTTTGTTTTTTTAAACAAAAAATCAACAGAAAAAAACTGGAGGAAGTGCATGTGGTCCCCCCCCCCCACACACACACTTTACAGAATTCCTGGACCCACCCCTGACAACTGCAAAAAAAAATAATAAAATAAAAATAATGGTACATATTAGCCAGGATGCTACATTCTATGCTTGTGTATAGTTGATGTCATTCTTTTTATTTGTTATTATATGACAGCAATAGCATCATTTAATCCGGATTACTAATGCTTAATCCAACAAGATTGAGTCAGCAATATCTGGCTGGGTTTCCCAATTAGATTAAGTGCTTTACAAACACTCACCAGTGAGAAGTTGGTCAGAGCTGACATTCTGCGGGATGGATCTGACAGTGCTTCATTGTTAAATACTAGCATTGGTATCTCTTGAATGCAGTCCATGTCCTTGGTGATGCCAACTGGAAATGAAGAAAACAAAAAGAAAAACAAATACACATGGTGCACAAACATTTAATTTGTTTCCATCATATTTATTGAAAGATTGACTTTATAATTTCTTTGACTAAGATTAACCTTTTAATAGCACAATTTTCAGATAGCCCTTTGGAAATGTCCACAAACAAGAGTTTTTTTGCTCATCAGCAGAGATCGGACAGACTGGTGATCTGCATTAATGCGAAAGCAGTCAAACGGTACATACATCCTCATTTGAGAATTGCTCATAGATTATCACTCTGCTTGGAAGGTCCAGGTACAATTGCCAGACAAGCTACATTCTCCAGTTGTGTGTTAGCCATATCATTAATCTTGTTGCTACAATATGACAAGAAGGATAACATGTCATCCAGATTGCAACAAGTGGTTAATTCATGTGGTGCACATCGGGTGTAAGATACCCTTTATTTTTGTCTTTTTTTTAACAAAAGAAATAAACAGAAAAACTGGAGGACATGCATGTGGTCCCCCTCCCCCCCCCCCCTCAACTTTCACGGAATTCCTGGACCCACCCCTGACAACTGCAAAAAACACTGGTACATGGTAGCCAGGATGCTACATTCTTTGCTTGTGTGTAGTTTATGTCATCCTTTTTAATTGCTATTAAAGTGTATAAGACAGCAATAGCATCATTTAATCTTAATTACCAATGGATATTCCAACAAGATTAATGCAGCAATATCTGGTTGGGTTTTCCAACAAGATTAAGGCTTTACAAATACTCACCAGTGAGAAATTGGTCAGAGCTGACATTTTGCCGGGATGGATCTGATGGTGCTTCGTTGTTCAATTCTGGTATTTGTATCTCGTGAATGCAGTACATGTCCTTCGTGATGCCAACTGGAAATGAAGAAAACAAAAAGACAAACAAAATACAAATGGTGCATAAATATTACATTTTTTAAAATCATATCTATTGAAAGATTGACTTTATCATTTCTTTCAAAGGACAAAATGTCATTCAGATTACAAGCCATGGTGGATCCATGTGGGAACACATGGGGTTTAAGATGCCCTTTTTAAAACAAAAAAAAAATTAACAGAGAAAAACTGGAGGATATGCATGTGGTCCCCCCCCCCCCCAATTTGCAGAATTCCTGGACCCACCCCTGACAATTGCAAAAAATACTGGTACATGGTAGCCAGGATGCTACATTCTATGCTTGTGTATAGTTGATGTTATTCTTTTTATTTGCTATTATATGGCAACAATAGCATCATTTAATCCGGATTACTAATTGATATTCCAACAAGATTGATTCAGCAATATCTGGTTGGGTTTCCCAACAAGGTTAAGGCTGTACTAACACTCACAAGTGAGAAGTTGGTCAGAGCTGACATTCTGCTGTGGTGAATCTGACGGTGCCCCTTCATTGTTCAATACTAGCATCGGTATCTCAGGAAGGCAGCTGATGTCTTTTTTGATGCCAACTGTAAATGAGGAAAACAAAATATACAAAGCCCATGTTTATTTTATTGTTTCTATCAGATTTTTTTGAAAGAATGAATTTATCTTTTTTTTTTTTTTAAATATTAAGATTAACCTTTTAATACCACAATTTTCAGAAAGCCTTATTTAAATGTCCACAAACAAGAGGGTTTTTTTTGCCCATTAGCAGAGATCGGACAGACTGGTGATCTGCATTAATGCGAAAGCAGTCAAACGGTACATGCATCCTCATTTGAGAATTGCTCATAGATTATCACTCTGCTTGGAAGGTCAAGGTACAATTGCCAGACAAGCTACATTCTCCAGTTGTGTGTTAGCCATTTGCTACAATATGACAAGAAGGATAACATGTCATCCAGATTGCAACCAGTGGTTGATTCATGTGGGGCACATCAGGTGTAAGATACCCTTTATTTTTGTCTTTTTTTTAAAAACAAAAGAAATGAATAGAAAAACTGGAGGACATGCGTGTGGTCCCCCCCCCCCCCCCCCAACTTCACAGAATTCCCGGACCCACCCCTGACAACTGCAAAAAACACTGGTACATCGTTGCCAGGATACTACATTCTTTGCTTGTGTGTAGTTTATGTCATCCTTTTTAATTGCTATTAAAGTGCATAAGTCAGCAATAGCATCATTTAATCTTAACTACTAATGGATATTCCAACAAGATTAATGCAGCAATATCTGGTTGGGTTTCCCAAGAAGATTAAGGCTTTACAAACACTCACTAGTGAGAAGTTGGTCAGAGCTGACATTTTGCTGGGATGGATCTGATGGTGCTTCGTTGTTCAATTCTGGTATTGGTCTCGTGAATGCAGTACATGTCCTTGGTGATGCCAACTGGAAATGAAGAAAACAAAAAGAAAAAGAAAATACATATGGTGCATAGATATTACATTTTAAAAAAATCATATTTATTGAAAGATTGACTTTACCATTTCTTTGTAATCCAGATTACAACCCATGTAGGATCTGCGCAAGGACACATGGGGTTTAAGATGCCCTTTTTTTTATAACAAAAAATAAACAGAGAAAAACTGGAGATGTGCGTGTGGTCCCCACCCCCCAATTTACAGAATTCCTTGACCCACCCCCAATTTACAGAATTCCTTGACCCACTCCTGACAACTGCAAAAAATACTGGTACATGGTAGCCAGGATGCTACATTCTTTGCTTGTGTATAGTTGATGTCATTCTTTTTATTTGCTATTATGACTATGACAGCAATAGCATAATTTAATCTGGATTACTAATTGATATCCCAACAAGATTGATTCAACCATATCTGCTTGGGTTTCTGAACAAGATTAAGGCTTTACAAACACTCACCATTGAGAAGTTGGTCAGAGCTGACATTCTGCTCGGATGGATCTAGCGGTGCTCCTTCACTGTTCAATGCTAGCATTGGTATCTCTGGAATGCAGCTGATGTCCTTTTTGATGCCAACTGTAAATGAGGAAAACAAAATATACATAGTGCATATAATTTTTTCACTGTTAATATAATATTTTTTTAAAAGTTGAATTTATTATTTTTTTTTATTAAGATTAACCTTTTGATAACACATTTTTCAGATAGCCCTATGTTAATGTCCACAAACAAGAGTTTTATTTTTGCCCATCAGCAGAGATCAGATAGACTGGTGATCTGCATTAAATGCAAAAGCAGTCAAGAGGTACATGCATCCTCTTTCCACAGTCAATTGCATGTGCTTATGAAGAATACAAAAACATCATTGGAAGTGAGGCACAAAAATAGCACTTGCTGATAGGCTTACAAACTCTTTTGTTACTATAGGGCACCCGAATGGGGTCAGCAAGTCAAAATTTTTTAAACTCAGCCTTGCTGGCTACACACATAGATCTTCAGTTTTGCAGCAAAACAAGGGCATTATGAAATTGGAAAAAGTAACTAATACAAAATACAAGCAGATGTGACACAGAAAAAGAAAAGATACTGATAGAAGGTCTAATCTGTTCATTAAAGTTTTTTTTCTTTTTTTGCAGGCATAACACAAATAAACATGAATTAAGGCTACACAAGTACACGCTCATGTCTTTATTTTGAAAACATGGTATACCAGGTTGTGCTGTATATGAGTTGACACCATGAAAACCTAATATACCAGGCACTACTTAAATGCATTCATGCAGTATGGAGTAAGCTACTTCTAACATTGCAGCACAGTTATGAGGTTATTAGAGGCATTGAATAAACACACACACACTGTATACTGTCCATACTTTTTACTACAAGTATGTATTCATTTGTGTGCGCTCAATCTTACCTAATTTCGCCAGGTAAATGTTGTCATCATCGTCATAATCAGAAGTATCATCTTCGTCACTGCTGTCTGCGGTGCTTGTGTTTCCATCATCGCTACTGCTTTCAGAATTCTCTCCCCCATACACAGCAGTAACTGTGCATTTCCACAGTTTCCTGTGCCATCGCATTGACACACGAACTCCAAGTCGTGGGAAGCTGCCCTTCCTGAATTTCAGCTGATCAACAGCTATGGTATTCCTTGTACCCATCTTTGTCCCAAAGGACTTCAACATCTGTTGGTTTCCCTGAAGACAAAGACCTGTAACAAACAAAAATAAAAACATTCACTACAAGTGTATTAAAAAATATGTTTAATTTTAGCAGAAGTGTTTTACCTCAAGCCTATCTAGTGGTCTATTTATACATTGATCATAAAAATGCAAAAGCACAACTCATATTATAAACATATAGAGGGCGAAGATTCCCTGTGCTTATGGTACTGCAAAACTACTCTCTAGAATGTGTGAGCACCTATAGCCTAGCTAGGCTAGATCTGACAAGTGGAACATTGCATTTAGACCTCAATTTATATATTTTAATTGTAGTGGAACATCGGCGTATTACTATTTAGATATCACAGGAGGGGCTTACTCAAGTACTGCCCTCTGGCCTGTAAACACACTAAAGCCTTCATTGCAGTGATTTCAATATTATGGAGACTTGGCACTTACAGCGACATAAAAATGCATGCGATAAAAACATACTCAGTACCGGTACCGTACAAAGCGTTTGCAGTTGGCTAGATCTCTGAACAACACACATGTATTTATGGGCCAGGTTAATTTAATCCTACTCCTTGAGTCCTAGGAATACTAGTATCAGATAAATTTACAGACGTTGGTAAAATTATTCATTTTTACTATAGCCAGTATAGGCCCTTCTACTAGATCCTTGGCTTACATCAATTGGCAAATTCACATGAAATACATTACACTCAGATTTGGGTGTTTTTCTTTGTGTGTGTTTGCAAGCTTGGGGCTCAATCGGCCATAGATATATAAGTAAGTATTTTAGAACCTATCATCAGAACTCTAGGGCCCTACACTCAATGATGAACCAGCGATTAGCGACTCTAAATTGTTCATATGTTGGCTGTAACTATGTAACTTGTTAGACTCGTCTAGATCTAGTAATCTCGTACTTTTTGTGGTAATTCCCAAACAACTCGCCCTGAACAGTTTGGCACTGCCCACACCCACTAGTAACGTATGAGGTCCATACATGGACCATAAGCACATAAAGCCAACTCAGCGAGATCATTATGAACATTGTTTTTCTAGACTAAAGGGTCTATGATTTAAACCCTACTACTAGTACTAGACGTGGGTCTATAGAGTATCCCTTTGTACCCACATATTTATCTATACGCAGGACTACACCTAACAACAAAACGAAATATTTTGGAAAACCCACGACAGTCTGCGTATTTATCTTGACAAGTGACAATATTATGGATAGAACTTGCTTGGGTCTGTTCATTTTATTTGAAATTGCATGATTTCATAGCTACACATTATAAAACTCACCGGTTCTGGGGAGGGTCCGGTTGACGCTCCATCGTCTGCTTCTGCCAGTTCTGGCGATACGACACCTTCTCTGAACGCGACTCGAAGATTTGCGCCCACCCGAACCGACGTATAGCGATACGTCGGTTCGGATGAACGCCTTCAGCCAATTCGCGTTCAGGCAAAATGACGTATATCAAATTTCTCTGTTAAAAACTCAAAATCCGGTTTCAAAATTTTGTGAGTAGAAAGAGTGTGTGCTGGGCTTTCTTAAAACGGCAAAATCTGAAATTCGGAAAATTTACCGAATTTTGACATATACGACGGTTCGGATGGTCGCCGACGATATAACCATCACATCATACCAATACCTCTCTCAGACGTGCTGACACTGAGTCATACAGTCCTGATTGACATGAAACATACCGTTCAGCAAAAACAACAGGTTTAACAATCATGTACGACCTGATGGGGCAAGCTAGGATGGCATGAAATAAGTAGCTCCTATAAAGGCATAGACTTACACAGTATAAACAAAAATATGAAATGATGTACAAAATGTTCATGTGGGGACACAGGAAATACACATATCTATATGAAAATAGAATTACATATGCACATAGCAGAAAACATTGATATGTACGAGTAAAGGTGCAATTAGGGACAGGCACCAAACAGACACCAGAGAAGTAAATATATAAAGGTAACTGGGAAATATTAAGAAGATAAGGGTATGTGATAATAAACCTGGTATTACATACACTCAGAAACAAGAAGGCGTATGCACCCACTAAGGATATAAGCATCATATGTTATACACAGCACAAAGGGGCAAATCACTGAGACATAAGCGGGGTGACTGAAAAATAATACACCTATAGAACATATCCACAACTAAATTATACGCAGAACATACCAAGACAGCTAGGTGACAGACAATAAAGATAAACAAGGATGTCATACAAAGACGGATTGGTAGAAATGAAGAATAAACATGATACAAGTACAGCTTAAAAGAAAAACAAAAAACGCCCGTTTGGGGCACCTCAGAAAAAAGGTTATGTTAAGGGACATAATGTAATAAACCAGATGGGGGAAATGAAATAACATATGTGGCACCAGGATAACATGGCTATAAGAGAGGTACATTGTAAGGATACACAGTGAGTGAGGGGGGGGGGGGGCATTAGTCTGAGGTAGCCAACAGTTCGCACAGAAAACAAAATACATGTACATTGTATATCATTGATTAATACATCAAATAATCATCAAACCTAGGTGGGAGGCGTCGGAAGCGCTGAGGGCGCCCAGTGGGGGTCACATAGGTGGGGGGACAACCTGGACCGTTAATAGTCGGAACAGTGGGGGCAGGTTCCTGGGGCAGAGGGGGAAGGGGGGCTTCAGGAGGGGGCTCCTGCAGGGGGACACACGGGACATCTAGCCCAGGAGGCAATGAGAGTTCCTGTGGAATGTCTCTGCAGGTGTCCGGGGGGAGCAAATCTCGCTCGTCATCTGGGGAAAGCAAGTCTGTCTCATCTTCGTCGGACATCTGGTGCTGGGGAGGAGCCACAAGGGGAACAGGGACCCTCATGCATTGCGATGTCTTTACACGATATGACGATTTTCTGAGCTGAGAGCCAATGAATTTGCGAATGTTACACCACTGGCCATCTATTGATGTTACAAGGTATCGAGGGCGTGCGGAGGACTTGCTGCGATCTGACCGGAGATAAACAAGGTCCCCAACTGCGAGAGGGTCATCATTGGGGAGGATGCGGGAGGGAGCCTTGGAACGCTCGCTGTGGGGATGGTTCGAAAGGCGCTGTTCATGTTGTGAAGAGATGAGGTCTGCATCCGACAGTGGAATTTGGCTGTGCGTGAATTGGTCGCGCTGAGTCCACATTTCACGTGCAGAAAGGCCACGAGAGCGAAGACGGCTATTGAGTCGGGCAGTGGCGAGGGACAGGGACAAGGATGTCAGTGGTCCTCCGGAGGGCTCATGCCGCAGGATTTCATCTTCGAGTTCACGAATGGCCTTCTCAGCAACCGGGTTCTTATTGGGATTTTTGGCATGATCTACTTCAATGGAAAGGTGAAACTGGGCGAGCAGGGCATCATCTTGTAAGGAGGCGAAACCAGGGGCGGGGTCGGTGCGGATGACAGCAGGGGGCCCATCGAGCGGGCGAAGTTCCACACAGAGACGGATCAAGGTATCGCGAAGAGTATCTCTGCGCTCATCTGGAAGGAAACAAGTGGCGGTGTAGGAAGTGACACATTCGCGGAGAAGTAAAATCAGTTGTTTCGAGCGCTTGATGACATCAGCGGCGAACGATGTACCCACGGCTGCGGGGGGATCGCCAGTGGTCTGAGGGACAACCGTGTGTGGAGCATTCCGCAGGGATGCACACTGATGGCAAGTGTCGGTGACACGTGTGATGGCAGAGTCCATGTCCAAGGCAAAAAAATGCCGGTTGACAACGGTCTTGAGTTGGTGGTGGGTGGGATGATCAAGTTGGAGATGGAGTGAAGTAAGCAGGCCATCAAGAACGCTACGGGGGATGATGATGCACTCGCGAGGTGACAGGAGAGCCTGTTCACTGCGGACAACCAACAGCCCATCTCTAGCTATGGTAGCAACACGGAGATAGCGTTTGACGTCTTTGATATTGGTCAGTTTCTTAGAAGGTCGGGTGCCCTGGAGAAGGTGAGCATGAGTGCGTCGCAAGTCTGGGCACTCAGATTGTATGCTGACCCACGCTGGCCGGGAAGTGAAGGGTAACTTCTGCTTCCCTGTGAGCACGTCCGTAGGGGACACTCTGTGAACAACAGAATCCTCTGTCTGACGAATGAAGAGGCATACCTGACAAGAGGAATCAGTGCACTCTGGGGCATTCCTGCTAGCAAAATCTGACGGAACATTGGTGGATCCAGCCAGATGGAGCACGGCACATTGGAACCGGCTAACTGTGGACAGGAAGGTTGACACACGTGGGCTGGCAGAGAACTCACCACGACAGAGTTTTTCAAAAGCCTGTACACAGGGCTTGCTATCTGTGAGAATGCATGGCCGGTGCTTGGACTGCACAATGTACGGGCTGAAATACTTGCAGGATGCTGCAATAGAAAGGGCCTCTATCTCACATGGGAGCCAAGTAACCTGCCGATCACGAAGTTTGGAGCTAAAGAAACCAGCTACCTGTGGCTTTCCTTGTCGTGTTATGTACAATGTGGCACCAATACCATGATCTTTGACAGCACCATCAGTAACAATCCAGAGCTGGTCGGATGGTCGGGGAAGGGTAATGGCACGGGGGGAGGCTAAGGCTTCCTGAGCGGTCTTGAAAAATGATCGCAGGTCATCGGACCAATCAATGCGATCACTCGACTGACCACCAGCAATTGCGGCGTCCAGTGGTGTGAGGAAGATAGTGCAATGTGGGAGAACACGGGCGAGCATCTTATATGCCCCAATGAAGGAACGCATTCCTTTCACAGTAGTAGGAGGGGGGCATGAGGCAAGCGCCGCAATGCGATGAGGGCTCGCTTGTAGGGTCCCTTGGGACCAGATCCAGCCCAGGACCGTGGTAGACTTTGGGCAAATCACAGTCTTACGGGCTGAAAGATGAAGGCCTGACTTTCGGAGGGCATGCAGGACACGTGACCAATTCTGGAGGAGCTCCTCGGGGGTATCACCACCAATGAACAAGTCGTCTGCAAGTTTCACAACAATACCTTCCACAAGTAGATCCCAAGCACGCGACACATCAGCTCTTCAAGAGCAGTTTCTGAGCCTGGCATGCCCATGGCACAACGTGTATACACACGGACTCCACGATAGGGGGTTGCAACACCACAATACTTCATCGAGGCCTTGGACAGGGGAATTTGATAAAAAGCATTGGTGAGATCTGTGGCAATGAGATGTTTCCATTGACCAATTTTTCTGAGGGTGGAATCCACATCAGGCATAAGGGAGGGCTGAGGCTTGGCATAACGGCCTACATCGGCAAAAGCTGTAACAAGGCGGAAGCCGCCATTGGCCTTCTTCACAAGGAAGGATGGATTCAGGTACTCAACAGAGATGCCCACATCTTCTGGGCGAGCAAAGACACCCTGTTGTTCTAGTTCATCGAATTTCTCTTGGAGATCAACCAAAGAGTTACGGGAGTAAAGTGGCAAGCGACCCTTGCGTTGGGGAGGCTGAACCGGGCCCATGTTGACAACGGCCTCAAACGGGCCAACAGCACCATTATACCCAGTGAAGGCAGGGTCAAAAACATCATCGAACTCCGCATGGAGAGACTGAAAGTCATGTTTCGTACCAATGGGGATAATGCAATCAGGATCGAGCAATATTGGGTCAGAAAAACGATGCTCAGTATCACGTGAGACACCACTGGGCACGGGCCTATCGGGTACACGGGGGAGGTCATCAGACTGAGGCTCTGAAGGAACGTAGACCGGACGGACCTGGCAGAAATGTTCATGTTTACGGATCAGGCGGGGTTGAGGCGTAAGATTAGGGATACGCACTTTGCCTGCTACACTGGAGACCATGCACGGTTCAGGCCAAGATGGATCAGTTGGGGGAACACCTTTCTGAGGGACAATCCTGGGCTCAAGGGCAAGTGTGTCATGAGACAGTAGCTCATCAGGAACTGACAGCTCGACGAATTCACCAGGCAAAAGCACAGTAGACTGAGATGGGGCACGAAGGACATGAGCACGGCGAACTGCATGTGTCACATTGTCCGAAGGCCTGCGAGAACCATATGAAATGATCATGTCATCACCCACACACACCTGGCGTTTAGCAGGACGAACCGACACATCATTGTGCTCCATGAATGGGGTACCTGCGAGTACTTCTACATCAAGATTATCAATGACCAAACCCTCAAACACGAATGACTTGCCGTCACGAGTGAAGGACAGAGTGGTCTCCCCAACAACATCAAGGGGGGAAGACCCATCGGCTTGATGAGCAGACTGCGAGCTGGGTTTTATGACACCCTGGAGGGACTGGACAGTAGAAGCTCTGATCATGTTACCAGTAGCACCACTGTCGACAGTGATGCGAACGACCTGGTGCCCGCAAAACGCATCAAAATATGGAGACTGACGGACCTGGACTCTGAGGGCCGATGAAGAGTCGCTGGTAGCCGTATCATCCTTCAGAGGGACAGGCTCAGACAGGTGGACCTGTTCAACTTGGCACAAATCATCAATCTCATCATCAGACTCTAAAATATGTGCAACCTGGCGGGCCTTGGCAATGAATCGCCTGTCTGCTTCGGGTAAGTACGTACACTCACTTAAATAATGAGTGTCTGGCCGGCGCGCTTCACGACAGAGAGGACAGTATTTACTGTTGCGCTGGGGGGTGCGAGTCTGCAGATTGCGGCGACTGCGGGGCATTGGAGCACGCTGGGGGCGTAGGCCTACAGGGCGCGGGGAAGGGGAGGTCAGGGTGCGCATAGCACGAGAACTCTCTGTGGTGTGGATTTCATCCAAAAGACTATCTAATGCCTGAGAGATTTCGGGTTTCAGTGAAGCTAGGGTACGAGAGCGCAATTCTGTCCCGTAGCGCTGCTTGACCAGGCGAGGAAGATCTGAATGAATGAGTTGGAGCCAAGTGAGGACGATAAGGTTTTCCAACGTGGGAGTAAGCTCCTCATCTTCGCTAACACGCTTACCATGGTGAGTTATGCCACCTGCGGATGTGAGCAGGTTGTCTTCGATAAAGGCCACCACCCTTTGGTAGAGGTCCTCAGGACGCTCATCCGGCTCTAGTTTGATGTCACTGAAATCAAGAAAGTGAGCGCCGGTACTTTGAAACCCATAATGAAGCCTGATCTTCCCCCAAATATCGTTGAGGGAGGTGGAAGTCTTGACTATGGAATTGCGTGAGATAATGGGACAATAATTAGCAATCTGTCCGAGCATAAGCTCAAGCATACTGGCTTTCTGGTGTGCTGATTTTCGAGACCCAGTCGGGACGCTTTCTGGGTCATCAACAAAGCCACGGAGTGGGCAAGATTTAGATTTTTGAGCCCATGAGCAATCGTCATCTAGGAACGGCGCAAAATTTGAGTCTAGGGTGAGAGTGTACACTAAGTTTTGTCGCCAATTTTCGAATGAATTGACTGTTTCACGTTTGGTGAGACACCATTGCTTGGGTGCTCTTGGAGCTGAGGCCATCACTAAAGCCTATAGGTGGGACCGTAATGTAAGAGAAAAACAAGGAACTTACACCAACTCTGGTTCGTTGGCCGATTTGGAGCTCAGCAAGCTTAACGTCTGCTTGTGCAGGTGAAAACAAATCCTCAGGAGTAGGTAACGTTTCCAGAGCTGCCACCACGTAAATCCCTTGTAAAAAAGTACCATTAAGTACCATGGTATTACTATGGTATTACCGTGGTATTACCATAGTAACCATGGTAAATTCATTTGTACCATAGTACTACCATAGTACTACCACAGAAGTACCGTACGGAATAGGAAAGTACTATTTGAAAATATAGAAGTACCATAATGTACCATAGTACTACCATGAATGTACCATAGATGTTACGGTATTACAATGAAATTACAATATTTATTATATGGTTGATGTTATACTGAACAGAGTGCCATCCTCACACGTGATACTTTCCTGGTTCTCCATAGTACTTTCATGGTTCTCTGTGATACTTTCATAGTACTCCATGGTACTCTTGGACATTTTCATTGCACTTTGTGGTACTTTCACAGTTCTCTATGGTACTTTCATGGTACCTTATGGTACTTGTTTGACTGGCATATGGTACTGCTACCATAATCTTGCAAAGTTGACTGTACAATTGCCCCAAGAAAGTCAAAAACATTGAAAATGATAATTTCCTCTTTAATAATCTAATCACTTAAGCTTGGCCTTTCATAGCATTGGAATATTGTTATACAAGTGATTCTGTAGTTTGCAAAAACTATGAATTAGGCATTAAACAGCCTAAAGATTTCCACATTTTTCCTCATTTTTTTATTACATTTTACTTGCCTATGGGTAAGTGAATTTTTTCATTTTAATTTGTTCACTTGCCCGATATAAGATTTTACTAGCCCCGGGAAAGTGTGCAAGTGATTGTGTCAGGCCCTGTTTTACTTCAAATAGTTGAAATGCGCGCAACTCGAAGGATTTCTTCAGTCCCTTTCGATTTGACTTAGGCAAGGTTTACTGTACTTTATCAACTGGGTTGGATGCGTGAAATCAAGTTTTCCCCTTTGAGTGAAATGTATGAGTACAAGATCCACTAGAGTCTTGTTATTTGTTGCTTAGATACAGTTGCATAATTGAAATGCACTTTTCTTAATATGTATGTGTGTGTGTAATTTTAAGGCCAGGATTACGGGAATTACCATGAGTATTGTAACTTTGTGTGCTAAATGAAACACCAGTATTATGTGCCAAGTGCCACCAAAGTATTCACTGTGTTCTATTTGTCATGAAATCATTCAAAATATCAAATCTTGTTTTTCTGCAGTTGTATTACAACGTTAAAGTAAGTCTTTATTAAAAACAGAAAATTACTTTTTGGGGGGGGGGGGGGGTTTGTGGATTATTTTGCAGATTCCTAAGGACTGTTGCTGTCTGTGTTGATTTTGAAACGGCTCATGGTGTGATGTTGGTGAAACCATCATATCTTATCGTACAGTGCTTTCATCCACCTCATTCGCCAATCTCCTTTGTGCAATTTACATTAAGAAAAGAATTATCAAGTTCGAAATGCCTTTTCCTCAAAGAATCCTAATGAGTGGACCTGTATGAGGTTGATGAATGCATGATTTAAGGTTGTAGTAGCTCAACATTTGTCTACTAGTATCTATTATGATAATGCATGAAGAGGATATGCATACAGTGCATATTTTTTGTTGTAGTTGTAATATACAGTGTGATATGCAGTGTGCATATGTATACACTGCTGTAGGTTTTTTCTAACACACACATACACAGTTACAAGTGTACATAGCTTTTCAACATCTACTGTAGATGGATGCTTATTTGTGTGTATACATTGTACAGGCATTGCAGGCTAGACGTACCCTGGATGCCCAGGTCACTTCCTGTCTGCAATGTCATGTGATGTCTGGTTTTTATGCAAATGAGGTAATAATGAATAATTATCTTTATGACAGCCAATCATTTTAAGTTACGTAATATATTCAGTATTCTTTAGCCAATCAAAATAGTTTTGCCTTTGTGGCCATTGAGAGCTGCGCTTGCGCTTGCAGGGTACATGCAGCAGGCCCCAAAATTTGTCAGTCCTGCTGCAACTTTCATAGAGTGATCACCAGTGCGTCTCTATTCTGCTTTAATAGATCTGGCACGTGCTTGTGACTCGACTCGGGCACACGATACTGTCAGTGATGATTTTTCTTAATGACTTTGAGATTAGCTACTTCACTGTAGGTCACCTACTCGATCGGTCTACGTAGACCTCAGTTGTGTTCTGCACAGTTGCCTATAGGCCTATACTGATTCTGGTGGTGGATTCATATTTTGGACTGAGCATTATTTTTGGATAATTCCAACCCCGGAATAGCAGGCACTCCTGTGACGCTAGATTACTGCTAGAATCTACCAAGGTTTTTTATCAGTCGTACATCGCCCTAGCCTACGCACTGCGTAGACTTCTGATTGGACATTGACAGTAGTATGCAGTATCACATCAGGCTAGGCTATCTCCGTGGCGTAGGGAGCTAACCTCGCATTGGTCCCTACACTGACGTCTGAACCTGCCATCATTGCAGTACTCGTGCACAGCAGGGTCCCTTCTTGGTTTCAAGCTGTTTCTTTCGACGACGCGCCCAGCACGGCAGTGAACATCAGTGAACAGTGAATACCACCCTCCTAGTTTCATCGTCAGCGGCCAGAGTTTTCTTCCAAGATTTTACGGATGATTTCTAGCGCCTGTGGCTGTGTTACTGTCAGATCTAACTGTCGACGGGACTGCTACCGACATATCGACTACCGCGCTAGTGCTGGACTATCCTAGCAGGTAGCTTTTGTTATTAGGTCTTAGATTTATAGATCCTACTTGGTACAACCATGTACTACAATCCATGTTTGTAAACAGCGGCGGCCTCCCGCTATATAAACAGTGCCTGTAGTTAAGCTGTACTACTATACCAAGTAACAGTCCCTGCTGGTTAACGTGCGTACTGTAGTGTAGGGCCTAGGTTTCAGTCTGTATCCTGGTATAGATACCCTTGTAAAAAAGTACCATTAAGTACCATGGTATTACTATGGTATTACCGTGGTATTACCATAGTAACCATGGTAAATTCATTTGTACCATAGTACTACCATAGTACTACCACAGAAGTACCGTACGGAATAGGAAAGTACTATTTGAAAATATAGAAGTACCATAATGTACCATAGTACTACCATGAATGTACCATAGATGTTACGGTATTACAATGAAATTACAATATTTATTATATGGTTGATGTTATACTGAACAGAGTGCCATCCTCACACGTGATACTTTCCTGGTTCTCCATAGTACTTTCATGGTTCTCTGTGATACTTTCATAGTACTCCATGGTACTCTTGGACATTTTCATTGCACTTTGTGGTACTTTCACAGTTCTCTATGGTACTTTCATGGTACCTTATGGTACTTGTTTGACTGGCATATGGTACTGCTACCATAATCTTGCAAAGTTGACTGTACAATTGCCCCAAGAAAGTCAAAAACATTGAAAATGATAATTTCCTCTTTAATAATCTAATCACTTAAGCTTGGCCTTTCATAGCATTGGAATATTGTTATACAAGTGATTCTGTAGTTTGCAAAAACTATGAATTAGGCATTAAACAGCCTAAAGATTTCCACATTTTTCCTCATTTTTTTATTACATTTTACTTGCCTATGGGTAAGTGAATTTTTTCATTTTAATTTGTTCACTTGCCCGATATAAGATTTTACTAGCCCCGGGAAAGTGTGCAAGTGATTGTGTCAGGCCCTGTTTTACTTCAAATAGTTGAAATGCGCGCAACTCGAAGGATTTCTTCAGTCCCTTTCGATTTGACTTAGGCAAGGTTTACTGTACTTTATCAACTGGGTTGGATGCGTGAAATCAAGTTTTCCCCTTTGAGTGAAATGTATGAGTACAAGATCCACTAGAGTCTTGTTATTTGTTGCTTAGATACAGTTGCATAATTGAAATGCACTTTTCTTAATATGTATGTGTGTGTGTAATTTTAAGGCCAGGATTACGGGAATTACCATGAGTATTGTAACTTTGTGTGCTAAATGAAACACCAGTATTATGTGCCAAGTGCCACCAAAGTATTCACTGTGTTCTATTTGTCATGAAATCATTCAAAATATCAAATCTTGTTTTTCTGCAGTTGTATTACAACGTTAAAGTAAGTCTTTATTAAAAACAGAAAATTACTTTTTGGGGGGGGGGGGGGTTTGTGGATTATTTTGCAGATTCCTAAGGACTGTTGCTGTCTGTGTTGATTTTGAAACGGCTCATGGTGTGATGTTGGTGAAACCATCATATCTTATCGTACAGTGCTTTCATCCACCTCATTCGCCAATCTCCTTTGTGCAATTTACATTAAGAAAAGAATTATCAAGTTCGAAATGCCTTTTCCTCAAAGAATCCTAATGAGTGGACCTGTATGAGGTTGATGAATGCATGATTTAAGGTTGTAGTAGCTCAACATTTGTCTACTAGTATCTATTATGATAATGCATGAAGAGGATATGCATACAGTGCATATTTTTTGTTGTAGTTGTAATATACAGTGTGATATGCAGTGTGCATATGTATACACTGCTGTAGGTTTTTTCTAACACACACATACACAGTTACAAGTGTACATAGCTTTTCAACATCTACTGTAGATGGATGCTTATTTGTGTGTATACATTGTACAGGCATTGCAGGCTAGACGTACCCTGGATGCCCAGGTCACTTCCTGTCTGCAATGTCATGTGATGTCTGGTTTTTATGCAAATGAGGTAATAATGAATAATTATCTTTATGACAGCCAATCATTTTAAGTTACGTAATATATTCAGTATTCTTTAGCCAATCAAAATAGTTTTGCCTTTGTGGCCATTGAGAGCTGCGCTTGCGCTTGCAGGGTACATGCAGCAGGCCCCAAAATTTGTCAGTCCTGCTGCAACTTTCATAGAGTGATCACCAGTGCGTCTCTATTCTGCTTTAATAGATCTGGCACGTGCTTGTGACTCGACTCGGGCACACGATACTGTCAGTGATGATTTTTCTTAATGACTTTGAGATTAGCTACTTCACTGTAGGTCACCTACTCGATCGGTCTACGTAGACCTCAGTTGTGTTCTGCACAGTTGCCTATAGGCCTATACTGATTCTGGTGGTGGATTCATATTTTGGACTGAGCATTATTTTTGGATAATTCCAACCCCGGAATAGCAGGCACTCCTGTGACGCTAGATTACTGCTAGAATCTACCAAGGTTTTTTATCAGTCGTACATCGCCCTAGCCTACGCACTGCGTAGACTTCTGATTGGACATTGACAGTAGTATGCAGTATCACATCAGGCTAGGCTATCTCCGTGGCGTAGGGAGCTAACCTCGCATTGGTCCCTACACTGACGTCTGAACCTGCCATCATTGCAGTACTCGTGCACAGCAGGGTCCCTTCTTGGTTTCAAGCTGTTTCTTTCGACGACGCGCCCAGCACGGCAGTGAACATCAGTGAACAGTGAATACCACCCTCCTAGTTTCATCGTCAGCGGCCAGAGTTTTCTTCCAAGATTTTACGGATGATTTCTAGCGCCTGTGGCTGTGTTACTGTCAGATCTAACTGTCGACGGGACTGCTACCGACATATCGACTACCGCGCTAGTGCTGGACTATCCTAGCAGGTAGCTTTTGTTATTAGGTCTTAGATTTATAGATCCTACTTGGTACAACCATGTACTACAATCCATGTTTGTAAACAGCGGCGGCCTCCCGCTATATAAACAGTGCCTGTAGTTAAGCTGTACTACTATACCAAGTAACAGTCCCTGCTGGTTAACGTGCGTACTGTAGTGTAGGGCCTAGGTTTCAGTCTGTATCCTGGTATAGATAGGCTATCTAACGTTAGTCTATACTGTTTTAGTCTCAGTTTTGTCGGCCATTGTGATTAGAACATATATGTACGTTAATGTTACAGTTTCAGCGGCGGCCTTCCGCTATATAAACAGTGCCACAGCTGTATACTTGTCAACCAGTTTTAAGGTTAAGCGGCGGCCTTCCGCTATATAAACAGAGCCACAGCTTACTTGTCAACCACAATTTAAGAACTCTGTAGACACGCTGTGTTTTCTCTGGATTTATTTTTGATGGCTGATGCCTCATAAATAAAAATGGTTTAAGCCAGATATCTTGAACAGTATACCGACCAGTACCAAAGCCTTCGTTTGCGTGGTGTAACATTTAGTGTAAAGCCTAGAAATCTACCTGTGAATCCCGTGATCAAAAGTGTGGGGTGAATGGGCATGTGGAGTCCTTGGATTTTAGTTGTTTTTTTTTTTTTTACTTTGAGCTGCACTGAGAAAACATTCATGTGAATGGTGTGTGTGTGTGTGAATTTATTGAAGTCAGTGATCAATACTTTTGGTTACGTTTCATCTGACATCACACACTCATTTAATACTTGCTAGGTATCTCATAGTACATCGAAATACAACAGCACCAAACCCACTAAATCATATTCATAATGATCTCCACAAGGTCATGCAGACGTGCAATGGCATAGATTATTGCTTATAATGAGCATTTCATTCAAGCTACCACAATTAGCCATGCAAAGCATATATGATAAGATATGAGGTGAGTGGGTTGAACTTAAAGTATTATTTTGTGCTAGTACAGTTATATACTAGTGTAGTTCTGTGGATGATGTGATACTATGTGATACTTGAAGTACTGTGGTACTAGCATGGAAGGACCGTGGTACCACCATGGAAGAACCGTGGTACTACCGTCTGGATGTACCGCGGTACTACCGTGGTAGTACCGTGAGATGTACCGTGGTACTACCGTGGAAGTACCGTGGTACTACCGTGGATGTACCGTGGTACTACCGTGGTAGTACCGTGGAAGTACTGCGGTAGTACCGTGGATGTACCGTGGTACTACCGTGGTACTACCATGGATGTACAGTGGTAGTACCGTGGTACTACCGTGGTTACTACCGTGGAAGTGCTACCATGAAAGAATGGTACTCATGGCATGGAAGTACCATGGTAATGAATGGTACTACTGTGGTACAACTATGGTAATACTATGGTATTACCATGGTATTTTTTACCATGGTAAATCCATGGTAAATGTACTGCCTTCATCTGTCAATTTACCATCCTATGGTAATACTATGGTATTACCATTGTAAAAGTACTATGGTAAAACCATGGTAATACATGGTAATACTATGGTATTACCATGGTATTTTTACCATGGTAAATCCATGGTAAATGTACTGCCTTCATCTGTCAATTTACCATCCTATGGTAATACTATGGTATTGCCATTGTAAAAGTACTATGGTAAAACCATGGTAATACATGGTAATACCATAGTATTACCATGGTATTTTTACCATGGTAAATCCATGGTAAATGTACTGCCTTCATCTGTCAATTTACCATCCTATGGTAATACTATGGTATTACCATTGTAAAAGTACTATGGTAAAACCATGGTACTTTTTTATAAGGGTAGGCTATCTAACGTTAGTCTATACTGTTTTAGTCTCAGTTTTGTCGGCCATTGTGATTAGAACATATATGTACGTTAATGTTACAGTTTCAGCGGCGGCCTTCCGCTATATAAACAGTGCCACAGCTGTATACTTGTCAACCAGTTTTAAGGTTAAGCGGCGGCCTTCCGCTATATAAACAGAGCCACAGCTTACTTGTCAACCACAATTTAAGAACTCTGTAGACACGCTGTGTTTTCTCTGGATTTATTTTTGATGGCTGATGCCTCATAAATAAAAATGGTTTAAGCCAGATATCTTGAACAGTATACCGACCAGTACCAAAGCCTTCGTTTGCGTGGTGTAACATTTAGTGTAAAGCCTAGAAATCTACCTGTGAATCCCGTGATCAAAAGTGTGGGGTGAATGGGCATGTGGAGTCCTTGGATTTTAGTTGTTTTTTTTTTTTTTACTTTGAGCTGCACTGAGAAAACATTCATGTGAATGGTGTGTGTGTGTGTGAATTTATTGAAGTCAGTGATCAATACTTTTGGTTACGTTTCATCTGACATCACACACTCATTTAATACTTGCTAGGTATCTCATAGTACATCGAAATACAACAGCACCAAACCCACTAAATCATATTCATAATGATCTCCACAAGGTCATGCAGACGTGCAATGGCATAGATTATTGCTTATAATGAGCATTTCATTCAAGCTACCACAATTAGCCATGCAAAGCATATATGATAAGATATGAGGTGAGTGGGTTGAACTTAAAGTATTATTTTGTGCTAGTACAGTTATATACTAGTGTAGTTCTGTGGATGATGTGATACTATGTGATACTTGAAGTACTGTGGTACTAGCATGGAAGGACCGTGGTACCACCATGGAAGAACCGTGGTACTACCGTCTGGATGTACCGCGGTACTACCGTGGTAGTACCGTGAGATGTACCGTGGTACTACCGTGGAAGTACCGTGGTACTACCGTGGATGTACCGTGGTACTACCGTGGTAGTACCGTGGAAGTACTGCGGTAGTACCGTGGATGTACCGTGGTACTACCGTGGTACTACCATGGATGTACAGTGGTAGTACCGTGGTACTACCGTGGTTACTACCGTGGAAGTGCTACCATGAAAGAATGGTACTCATGGCATGGAAGTACCATGGTAATGAATGGTACTACTGTGGTACAACTATGGTAATACTATGGTATTACCATGGTATTTTTTACCATGGTAAATCCATGGTAAATGTACTGCCTTCATCTGTCAATTTACCATCCTATGGTAATACTATGGTATTACCATTGTAAAAGTACTATGGTAAAACCATGGTAATACATGGTAATACTATGGTATTACCATGGTATTTTTACCATGGTAAATCCATGGTAAATGTACTGCCTTCATCTGTCAATTTACCATCCTATGGTAATACTATGGTATTGCCATTGTAAAAGTACTATGGTAAAACCATGGTAATACATGGTAATACCATAGTATTACCATGGTATTTTTACCATGGTAAATCCATGGTAAATGTACTGCCTTCATCTGTCAATTTACCATCCTATGGTAATACTATGGTATTACCATTGTAAAAGTACTATGGTAAAACCATGGTACTTTTTTATAAGGGAAATGGGAAGCAGACACAAATCGAGTTTCCGAGTAAACAGTCACCTTGAAGGCATTTAATAGAACCCAGCTTCAGACCAGATACCCAGCAGTGTGTAGCAGACAGTAACCCTACAGTCACCATGAGGTGGCGCTATATAACAAGCTTGACTTGTAACATTGATAATCATTAACAACACTGGCGCACAATGAAAATTAATACAGATTTAAAAAAAAAAAAAATCTCTCGACCTTCGATTTACGGAAATATACGCTGATCACTGCAATGGGCTCACATGGATAACTTAAACATGAGAGATACTGATCTGGTGTCAGAATTTTCGCAGAGTACGTCATATATTAAGAAGGTTGCGATACATTGTAAATTCTTGACAGCATGCAGTAAACGTTCCTTTCAAGTATAACTTCAATGCGTGCGGTTTTTCTTTTTTTCTGTGGCGGATCGGGGGTGACCCTTTATCTTTTTTCCTAAAACATTTATAGAAATAAAAAGAAAAGAAAATGACAGGGGCGCTTTCACCTCTCCCTTTAACTCTTAATGTGCCAGGCCCAAAACCCCTAACGTGCCAGAGGTTTTTACCTAACGCCAGAACGTTTGGAAACTGGACTGACAGTGAAATTTAAAACTGCCATATCTCTGAAACTATTGACTGTTTTGAATTGAGTTCTACACAACATATATCAAGAAAAGTTTGCTCTTTAGTGTCATGCAGTCAGTTTGCCACAATATCTATCTGAATCTGAAATATTGCAGAAATATTTGATACATCAAAAAAAATATTAGAAATTTTTGTGTAGTATGGGAAAAAAGAGTCAGTCGTGTTTTTTCTTCAATGGAACGCTCCCTTGACTCTGTGAGAAAGTTTTAGAGCAACATCTCCTCTTTCAAATGATAACAAACTTGCCTTCTAGAATTGTATGATTCCAAAGATACTAGCTGTTTATTTTGTCCAAGCAATTTCTCTTTCTGCCTCAGTAATCCATTCCCAAATCTGAGTCCCTTAGTCCCAGATCCTGTATTTGAAACTAAAGTAATTGTCCCGGGCCCTGGAATAGTGTCTTTTGTCCACATGAGAAGGAAGAACCTGCTAATCCTCCTTTTGTCTAAGCGGACCGCGGGCGGGCGTACTCTATTGAAATCGGTAGGCCTTTGTCCGCGCGCAATTCCTATGGTAGCGTGGGGACGATTAGTGACGTTCACCAAAACAAAAGGATGAAAGACTTGACCGACGAACGAAAGCTGACCCTCTTTGAGGGACAAAATCAAAGCAGCTTCCCGCAGGACAGCGTCCAAGCGGAACAATGCGAGTATAACCGCATAGACAATACACGCAGAGTCAATAGCATACACACGCGTGGTTTATCTATGAGAGTTTTGATCCATACACATCTCGCAGAGGGTGCGCCCACTGCGGATTTTCCCGATGTGAAAAAAATACATCTAGCTGAAAAATCGTGTATTTACTCAAAATTTTCCAATGTAAGCATGCTCATATTTTTAGAGGAAAGGATGGCTATGCTAATCAGCTGCCAGTACATATCATTGGGAGTTGCTTGGTGTAACACATTACGGTACCACAAGAACCTAAATGATCAATGCTTTTCTCGCTGTTCTTAGTCGCCGATCGGCGACCATGGCACGTCAGGACTAAGGTCGCCGTTCGGCGACCATGGCACGTTAAGAGTTTTAATATTGCTTGAAGACGTCAGCCGATGAAACCCGGAAGTGGCACGAGAAACGACACTGGGAGTCCCGCCCTCTTTCCTTCTCAGCTGATTAAACCCGGAAGTGGCACCCGTATATTTTTGCCCCCCCCCCCATATGGAATTCCTGGAATGTTTTTGTATTTTGGTGACAGGGACATTTATATGTGAATTTTGGGCATACATAGCGTAAAAATGAAGTGCTTTTTAGTTCTTTTTAAAAGTTATAGCTAAAGCTGATAAGACAGACATCAGATCCCAAACCTGTGGAGTCATGGTGATACTATAATGTGGTACCGTTGTATGCGGCAATGACAATCGAGTAGACCTAAGACACTAACAGTAACCATGTTCATATTGGAACATGATCTTGTACGGCCCGTGTTGGAACTAACTTCAACTTATATAGTCAGAACAATAATGTAAATAGCCTGTGTTCTGCTATGCTACAGTACAAAACATGGCCGGCGGAACCGTGGGGGCCGCAGGGGCTCGGGCTCCCACACTTTTTGTGCACCATACAAAGGAATACATAAGGTGTCATCACTTTGGGCCCCCCAGACTTTTTTAAACCCGGAAGTACGTAAGTGTATGGCACTAAATAGAAATAGATGGAGATCTTGAAGTGTGAGCGCGGTAAGGTTATGTTTTTCCACTGAAGACCCTTTTTTTTGGGGGGGGGGGGGGCTTGTCAGCTGAAGAAACCCGGAAATGGAAGGGAAGAGATGTGTGAGCTGAGGACCTTTTTTTTTCCTTGTTAGCTCATGAAACCCGGAAGTAGGCCCCACACTTTTGAAAACGCTCCCGCCGCCTGCCCTGCAAAAGCATTTCTGTGATATGAATTAGAGGGGTGATGTTCGTTATTCCGAAAACAACAAATGCCGTATATACATAAGATGTTCGTTAATCCAAAAATGAAAAGGGTTCGTTGATGCGAACATCTTGTGTGTGTGTTTTTTTTTCCCCCGAGGTTGATTATCATAACGAAGATTCGTAGGCCTATAATTCCGAAAATGAAATAAGCTTAATTTCTAAGATGCGTTAATCAGAAAATGACAGGACCGTTCATTCGAGGATTCGTTAATCCAGAAATGAACAAAAGAGAAAAAAAAATGCAAAAAGATTAATGTTTTGGTCCCGGATTAACAAACTTCCAAATAACGAACCTTCGGAATAACGACTCCTTTCATTTTTTGATTAACGAACCTCATTTCATTATCGGAATTACTGAGGAATAACGGTCCGTAACCCACTGGAGTTATCCATTCATAGGTCCTATATAGGCCTAATAGATATTTCTTAATCTGGTATTAGATCTCTTAATTACATTATAATCAAAGAGGAAACTATAATATCACAACCGGTGATTACAACTGCGCTGCGTTGTTCGTGGAAATCAGACAAAAATAAAATGTCTGTGTGCCAGAAACTTGTTCAGACCGTGATGAAAATGTTTAAAGGTCCTGTTTACCTTTGGGAGCAGTGATTTAAAAAAAATATCAAGATGTGACATTTAATGCATAATGTGTAGGTCTGTTGTACCACAAAACATCCTATCATATAAGATTTTCGCAATAAAGCCTAAAATATAAGGAGATATCCGTATTTTTCTCAATAAACCGTAACTGTAGACGGTTTAGTCTGGAAACACTTTTATCATAACTATTGTTCACATTTTGTATCTTTAACAATACTTAACATCGATTTTACCGATTCAAATTTTTACAGTGGTTGTTTCTATCCCTAACTCACATTTTAGAACTATTTTAAAGCACTAATGCTGGGTTTTTGTTTCATCTGCAAATGGTAAATTATGCCTTTAATGCTCTTCTTCCGTTTACATCAATCCTCAAAAGCCAAAAACACTCAACAATGATAACTCATGTGAGGATAGAAAAAATGAAAAGAAAAGAAAATGATAGTAAATTGCAACAGGAAAGGTATCCGGAAATGATGGGAAAACTGTCATCACCGGTAATCAATGAATCATTTTCAACACCCTCTGCCCATCGTAGCAAGCAAGCGCCAGCTTGCGGTGAATGTTGCTATGCGGATATACTAGCTAGTAAGTGTACTGAACCAGTGCAGCAGTACGTCCCGCCCGGCGTGTTTTTTTTAGACGGCACAGATTGGGGAAACTAAAAATCTATCGGGGACCCTATTCCTAAACCTAACCCTAATCCTAATCCTAACCCTAACCATCAAACCCTAACCCTAACCCTAACCCTAACCCTAACCCTAACCCCAACCCTAACCCTAACCATAACCATAACCAAAAACCCTAACCCAACGTTTTTCCCATAGGTTTAACACGCGCCATGCCCCAATCTGTGCCGTCTTTAAAAAAAACGCGTCCCGCCTGCACTGGTACAGTTGTATACACAGAAATACTTACCTACATCCGACTGCTAGCTAGCTAGAGGCACACAGGCAAGGCTAGGCACAGACGAGACCAATCCATACCATCATCGTTTTCTCTAGCTGAAGTTACTGAACTCACTCGTCGGTTATAATACGGTTCTCAGACGTAGAATACATATTGTACATGTAGACTATAGACGTCGTGCCGAATAACGCACTTTCGAGTCACCCTGAGGATGTTACTTCGGGAGAGCAATATGGCGTCAATGCTAAGTGCCGACGAAGAAAGGGTAAGATAGACAGGGTTTCCTACATGATTACCTATTGTAATATTAATGACATATCCGGAGATAAGAGATTAGGCATCCGGATAAATATGTCTTTGGGCGATATTCGCTCCGTTTGACACAGTAGCAGGCGATTGGTCTACTGTTTACACGTGAGTGGTCGTGTCGTGGTGGTAAGGGCTGTTGCTGGCACAATGGACTGCCAGCTCTCATGGCCCAAGGTGTGTGCCTGTTTCCGTATGACTGGTGAGCTAGCTACAAATTGTAGTGTAGGATAGATGAAGCAGGATCACAGGAGGAGCATCCCGATCCTGATCTCATCCGTCATTGTTGACTAGGACCATAGGCGTAGGGTTCAGTCTATTGATAGTATGGTAACAATACTCAATATCCACAACAATGTGTATTTCCATCCAAAAGAGCTACCAAATACCATTAACCCTGAAGTCCCTAGACCCTATGTCACTCTTAGTCTCTTGTCAATGTCATGTCATGAGCAACTTTTTTTTTTCTTTTTATAGAAATGTATGAATTGTCAGGGTGTTTCAAGACCCCTGACATAGATGTCTGCAGACAGTGCAGTTGTCCTAGAAATTTATGTCTGTATTGTGGTGTTGTATGATAGCAATTATAACTTTAGTAGAAACTCTCTTAAATGACATTATAATGTAGAGACTTTCAGCTCCCCTTCCTTTTCTTTTTTAAACTGTTATGTTACCCCAGTACCTTCAATACCTTCAAGTTTAAGCCTCATTCAGATTTGATCCTGCTTGAAATAGGTTGGGTCATGCATGGCCAGGTGGAATGGCATCTTATTAATATGTGAAACTTGTGAAGTATAAAGACAATGGCAAAATATGTATTTTTTTTTTTATTAAGAAAGAATGGCTTCCTTTGTCTTGAAGCATATGTGGAAATAGTGAAATAATGTGAATAGTATGATTGAAACGAAAAGAAGCAGACCTGTTTGAAAAAAAGAAGTACAAAAAAAAAAAAAGCCATGCCAACAGAGTCTGAGGACATCATACTGTGATCTTTAGAAGTTAACTTGCAGAAGGTGCCGAGAGAATGTTAAAGGGATCGTATAGTTTTGGTTGAGACCTAATTTCAGATTTCTAACATTTTTTGGTGAGATAATGAAAAACCTCTTATGAAATATGAAAGAGCATGTAATTCTATGAGTAAACTTTGAATTCCTCTTAAAATGGTATGCTCTGTACTATATCATAAGTGCTTTCTTGGTATCTTGCAAAAACTTAAAAGCCCAATTCTCATCTCCACCAATACTGTACCATCCCTTTAAGGTAGATGATGCTCACATTTTGAAATGCCAATGAGTTATACAGTATGCGCTCTATACATGTTATATGATTCACTGTAATCAAATTGGTTGAACTTTTGTGTAATTCTGCTTTGATTTCACTTTTAGTTGCTGTTATACTTTACTATACCTGGTCAATTCAGACTGTCTTTCTAAAAGGAAAAAATAGAGTACATTGTACATCAAAAGCTGTAAAGCTCATGATGATGCACTTGATATTGCAATATTGATGAGCAACAGAGTTCACCTCTGTAATTTGTGCCGTATCTGGTTTGAAATCTGTCATTTGTAAAGTTTATATGATGCTCTTTGAACTCTACTAGATGTACTGTATACGCTATATATTTCTATATATATTCTATATATGCTGGCTATATAGGGGGGTTTTATTTTCGCGAATTTCGAGAGTCGGGAGCTATTCACAAAATTAACAACACGCGAAAATATTACCTTCCAAAATGAATCCCTTGCCTTGATGATAGGAACATTTCAGTACTAGTATACCAAGTCACAGCTTACCGAACAGACCATATACTGGATAAGCTTGTTTACGTACACGATAGCACGTCCACGTCTACTGTACGAATACTGTAACGAGGTTAGAGAGCCAACCCAATTATCGCAAGGGGACCACTCGTCAGAAATCTAGCGCAATGGATTTAACCACTTCAAAAATGTTGAATTCTAACTTACTAGTTCGCAGAGTTTGGTAAGTTTTTTTCATGCAGTGTATAACTAGTATCATTCTTATTTGCTAGTAAGTTGAAAATTCACACTTTCTTTGCCACTTCATATTTTCTCTGGTCTACCAATCACGAATTTAACCATTCGCGAAAATGTGTGACAGCAGCAATTCGCGAAAATTTATGTACGCGAAAATTATAGCGTATACAGTATCCCACTACATTGAAAAAGAAGAAGAAGAAGAAGAAAAAAAAAATCAAGACTGGAAGAGAGAAAGAGTGAGAGAGAGAGAGAGGGAGAGGGAGAGAGAACTGTGAAGATCTTGTGCTACTGCAACAACAGTTGATGTAGACTGTGATCACGCACACCACAAGGTGCATCGTAGCAGTTATTGATATCAATTATCTAGACATCTCTCAATATGATTCTTGGTAATATTACTGTGACTAAAATAGAATGAGATAAAGCAGGGTATAACTATGCTATAAAAAAAAACCCCCAACCATATATCCAGCTTGTTATCAATGTATTGAATGGAGCAAGAGTCCGTTCTTGAGAGCAAGAGATTTTGCAATGCAATTAAGCAATCTCCATACTTCTTTATTTTAGCTGTAGTCTAAAAATAGGTGAAATCCATAGATATTTGCAGATTGAAATTAATAGAAATCTTTAACAAGTGTCTGATTTGCTGTGTTTAGAGGATTTTTTTTTTTTTTTTTTTAAGCGTACATGTACATACTCGGGAAGAAAATGAAATAGCTAATAACCGGATTAGACAGCAGTGCATTAAATCACTAATATTATTAAACTTCTTACCGACTACCTAATAGGGCTTTTGAAAAGAATAAAAAGGGGATTTAGGAGCAAGCAGGTTTACTACAGAGCCATGTAATTTTTTACTCAAAATGATCAAATCAGCCATTATCTGGATGGGAAAGTTGTATTGCATTGATGAAATAAAGGCAATAGAGCAACAGTGGTTACAATTAAAACATGAATGCTTCTTTCCAAGTAAAGAAATCTCAGTAGTTTAATGCCATTTATTCATTTTTATTGTATTTAAAGTATTTTTTTTTTTGTCACACAACTGAAGCCTTGCTCTTGTGGAATTCTGTAGTTTCGTTTAAAAATATCCAAATCATTACTACTGTGACATAACATTTTGTTTAATTTGAGTCAGACTCATAAAGTGTATTTTTTTCCTTCAATGAATGTGAATATTAATGACATTGTTGAAAAAAAAAATGGTACGACACAAGTGATATAAAATGGTGCTGATATCAACCTGTAGAGCAAATATTTTGAGATAACTTGAGAATGCTGTAAAGAATACTTTTTTCCCCTATCAAAATTATTGTAATGGAGCTATTTTTTATTGTGCTTATCAGCGGTGGTTATTGAATGTAGTTTTTCTCGCTGAGTGACAATCCCCTTTAAGAAATGATATGTCATTCATAAAGTGATGAACTTATCAGCTTACGTGTTACATGCTTCCAATCCTATTATCAAGTCAAATCTCATTTCTCCTTTTGATATTGATCTACTAGGACCAAGACTATCAGGTAAAGTATGTGATTTGAGATTATCAGTTCAACCATACTACTAGTACAGTGAGTGCATTTAGAGTATTTATACTGTAATCGCAGTTTCATACCTACGGTACACACGTCGCACAGTGCCGTGGCTAAAGTGATTAATCCTATGGTTGTAGTGGGCACCATGTAATATTCATGCACTGAGCCACAAATTTAGGAAGAGATAGTCTTTCACATCTATAAGAGGCCATCTAGTGTGACAAGATAGTATCAGGGGCCAAGTGTAGGGGAATATATACCGTACAGTATTTGGAGGTACACATAGTGAGATTGAAGTACAATGTGTCAATGTGTCACGCGTTTGTTGTCACTCTCTGCATGAATTGCAGCTTTGTTATATATTTTTGTATTTACGCACTAATAGGTGAAGGTGGCGGAAGAGTGTCTGTTATCATTTTCAGACTCATCAGTACCTTGTCAAAATGCAGTGATTTAATGACAGTATGCAACAAACATCTTGCTCATGGGACTGCTGCAGCTGCAGCAGATTGTGTTATCATATTGTCACACGACCCTTACAATGTATAAATCATGCTACCTCCAGGGGTGATGTTGTTAATGAGCAAGGCATTTCATACACACATGAAAAATCTGTGTAGGGGATTTTTAGAAATCATGTCAACCTAGTGATACAGGCTTATTTTGACTTCGTTGGAATAGCATTTCACCTCATTACTTAATATGACAGAAAATGTAATGTATTTGTTTAGGTTTTTATGAAAATCAGCCAAACCATAGCAACCTTCTATGTAAGTCTTTCCAATCTATCTGACAACATTTATACAGTATACATTTTCTGAAGATACACATACTATTTTGTAATATTCACACGTATGACAATATGTGTGACTAAGGAAATTACAAATACAGTGTTGTACATGGACCTGTACGGAATATACAGATATATATTGGTAGCTATGAAAAAGAATCCCTAGAATGTCCTTTTATATAGATGTACACTGTGGGATTTGAAATACAAAGTTATACATTGTGTATTGATGTGAAGGACATCAAGGATCTGTATCGTATGATCTTCCAGTTGCCTAGAAAGAGTCTGCCATAGGATTGAAATTTTCAATGTTATACTGTGTGGATGGAAGTAGTTTGGTCATTCATGAACCATTAGATATATACTTGAATCCTGTTGCGACTGTAGAGATCCCCACAAGGTTTTTCAGATAACATTTATTGTTTAAGGACAAGTTCACCTTCATATGTGGATTGAGTGAATGCAGCAATACTAGTAGAACACGTCAGTGAAAATAATCGGACAATCCGTTCAAAAGTTATGAATTTTTAAAGTATCTGCACAGTCACTGCTGGATGAGAAGACTACTACAGTGTATGATGTCACATGTGTACTTGCACTATAAAGAAAATATAAAGAGAATTTTACAAAATACTACTTTTTGAAAAAAGTGCACATTTCCTCAATTTGTCACTGATGCATGTTAAGGATAATATTATTCCCCCTTGCCTTCTGAAAGAGGGAAGTCAAGTGTTCTTTTATTATGCAAGAAAAATGAAAAAATGTAGAATTTTCTTTATATTTTCTTTATATCGTTGTACACATGTGACATCACAAGCTGTAGTAGTCGTCTCATCCAGCAGTGACCGAGCAGAAACTTAAAAATTCATAACTCTTAAACGGATTGTCCGATTTTCCTCAAACTTTTGCTAATGTGTTCTATTAATATTGCTGCATTCATTCAATCCACATGTCTATGAAGGTGAACTTGTCCTTTAAATAACAGCAATAGCCAGTGCAGCACACTTGTTACACTGACAGACTGTTTGTACTAGACATATACAGGTACAGGTGTACAGATGTATACAGGTGTACATTGTACGTGTAGGACATCCTAACTCATGAAATGAAGTTGTATGCTCTTAGTTTAGGGCCTTTTTACCACAGCTGTCATACACTGTATGCAAGCCAGTTGGATAACATAGAAAATCATCATTCATGTTATACTAAACATAGCAGTTGGGCCATTGGGCCCTCTTTGATTCTCCTGGAATATTGTCTCTGATTCGGGCGAGTTTGATGATTACTTCTTTCCAGTGCTTCAAGTGGGGATAGCCATTGCGGCAGAGAGATGTGTTGTATCACATTGATACAGCAGGTGACTCATCAAGTGCCATCTACCGGTACCCAGCACAAGGCATGTCTTCTAAGGCTCGCATGTGAGCAAGGCAGGGTCTATGGGTACATGCACACAGTATCATGATAATGTACATGCAAACACTTTTAACATTGTGCATTGGTACTACACTCTTCACCTCTGCACAGTCTGAAATACAAACGTATTGTATTTTTACTTTCTCACATTCCATGCTATTCATAAGAAATTTTCACTGGCACCACATTTTCCCATATAGTGAAATAAGCATAAATTAATGGGTTCACAGAAGTATACTATACAGTAGATGTGCATACATTCTGTAGTTGAAAATATGGTACAATTATGTTGTAAACCCATAAAATTCTATTTACCAGTGTTCGCCCACAAACGCATAATGTGCAAAGCAACATGATACCATGGTATGTTATATAGTTCTTTGTGCTCAAGCACGTAGTGCAAGTTACAGTGTACATATATCTGTGATACTATTTTGGGGAATTCAGTATTAACCCTTCAACGTATGCACATGTATGTTACTTTCGTGTACTCACTTCACTCTTGCTGGATATTGCTAATTGCCAAGGGTTAACTACTGTGAGTCAGTATCATACACCCAATGTTTTCTTGTGAGTGCCTGCCTACCAACTTTCTAAACAACTTTTGCCACATTGTAGCTTTTAACCTAGTACATTTTTGTATTTTGTCAGGCCTTGTATTTCTAGCTGAGGTTTAAATTCTATACTGCTTGACATATTTTAGACTAATTTATCATTGTGGAGAACGGCAAGGTAAGGGATGGAGGCACACCCGAGTGGTGCCAGCCACTTGGTCTTTTTAGACTTTGCTAAACCATGCATTGATGGATAATTTACAAGGCATGTACATGCATCATTCATTTTTAGTATGGTAATCTACTGGCTGTACATTGACTGTCCGGTCAAAAGTGGGTGGGTTGTCTCCAAATTGTCCATTATTTTACGAAGTATGTGGGGCAATAGAGGTGTCTATTTTCATTCATAAAATTTTAAAAAGGGATTTTCGGATTGTAAACGTAAAGATTATTGTAACTAAATTATGTGAGGAAGTGATATTTTATAGTGTATCAGTATATGACAATATCTCGTTATCATACGCGCCATTATATAATGATATGTACACTTTGTACAGCAGATGCAAGTTTGTACATCCCCATATAATATAGACGATTCCAGCAAGACACTGTATATCGACTCTTCCTGTGTCTGGTGGGAAGACTTTTGTGTCATGCGATGAGAACGGAATTCATCATTGTCAGTTGTATTTCTGCATACCAAACGTAAACTGATATCATTTTAATGATAAGCTCACTGATTGGCAGCTATCATTTCAATAGAGAATTCGAGGGAAAAACAAAAGGTAACATACAAATGTGAGAAACACAGACAAGAGTCTGCTGCTCTCTTGCTGTCACTCCTTGCTTGCCTCTTCTTAAAGGCTTGATTTTTACCTTATTTTTTTTTTTGTGCAAAAATCATAAGCAGTGCAATTTTCAAGGGTTATGCAGCAACTCTTTTATCTTCTACTTAAAATGTCACAAGGTTGGAAGTGTCTACAATATCTACACATCCTCTATCAGTACAAAAGTGTACTTTTCCTGAGACTGCTTTGGAGTTTGATCAAGGGACCTTGTACAAGATGTCAGTGTCAGCCTGGATTGTACTTAGAAATAGTGCCAAATGGACCTCACCCTGGCAGTTAATAACCCAGGTTTTCTGACTTAGGGGCAGCATTATTTGAAGTTGCTATGCAACCACCTACATTCACCAAAAAACAAACAAACAACTAAACAAACAAACTTTGAAAAAATAATTGTCAAAGTGTGATACACTACATTTGTTAACTCTACTGATTTTTTGCCTTTATTAGCTTTTGAAGTAAGTGATAATCGTGGACATCGGTCATAATAGTGCCTCAAGCATTTCCAGAGAATTGCTTGTTTGAATTTTTTTTTTTTATGTGTGTGTGTGTGTGTGAGTGAGTGTGCATGTGTGCTTGTGTGTGAGTAAACAGGGGCTCTCAAAATGACAGTTTTTAGCTCTTGTGCTGGATTCATTCAAGACTTTGGCTTGAACTTGCAAAGCACCTACATGTTCATATACAGTGTGCCTGTGCATGCACACTCCTCGAACATATTAGATCTTGAAAATTGTTTTTGAGATTTATGAATTTTTGTTGTAAACCTCTTTGGTTCTTCACTCTTTATTTGCCAATATGAAACTTCGCTCTCCACTCACTATTTGAAATTCTGGTTTTGGTCAAGTATTTTTTCATGCCTTTGTTTGTATGCACACATAAAACTCATAGGTATGGTGATGAGTTCTTGTTGTCTCCTCATGAATTACAGAAAAACAAATATGATGTCGATTTTATATTTCCGATATAAATAAGAACAAACCTCGATTTGGATCATATGTTATTTAGAGGACATGAATAGTTCAGGGCAGTTATATATTTTGAGCTTGTGAACCAGAGTGGAATGGCTCAAATGAGCTACACTGTATTGCGATCATTCACCATGCATCAGGCATTGTGCGATGGTGCATTGTGCAGTGTGCATTGTGCGTTAACATTCTCGTACATTTTGAAAATTGGTAGCTGGATTTTGCCAAGACCTGGCAGGAATCATCACTGGGGGCAGGGGGTCATACATAGTTTGTACAAATAGTGGGGCTGCCCTCAAGGGTGCTCCTAGGGTGAGGCCCATCCCAAATTAGCATATTTTCATTATTATTATTTTTTTTTAATGTTTATCTTCTGGAAAACAGGGGGATAGATTTTGACCAAACTTTGTGGAAATCATTGATGTACAAATGAGGATTGGTTCCACATGACGGGGTCCCTAGGATGGAGCCCATTCATTCAAAATGAGCAACTTTTCATCATTTTGATATTTCTTATCTCCTTGTTAAAATGAAATTGCTGGAAATTGATGGTTGTGACCTGAATGGGCCTGCACTAACTCCCAATGTTTGTTATGCAGTGTAGTTTGCCTGGGGTTGAATACAATAAAGGCAGAATATGCTACTAATGTGAGCACTATGCGTAGGTCTGGTCAATGTGTCACTTCTTTAATGAAATAAAAAATAGTTCATAGTGGAAAAGTAAACATACTGTTAATGAAACTAAGTAAGCCTGAAACTTGAAAAATGAAAAAAAAAAGCCAAAACTGTGCTATTTTTGCAGTGCATAGTGTGTGTTTGACGCTCCATTGCAAAGTGATTGATTCAGACTATCAACTTTAAAAATGCATAAAAATTTAGTTCATATACCAGCACATCTTGTGTAGTTTCTGATATTTGATATGCCTGTTCCTATTCCTCTGGTGCAGACCCTCTAATGGTTCTAGTGTCTGAGTTTATTCTGTGACATTAAAGTCCCTGTAGTGTGGGGATACCATGCGATGGAAAAGCTTGCCCAACTCGGATACTTAGTACTGTACGAGCTGAAATTTTCGCGTACAGATATTTTCGCGAATAGCTACTTGGAGGACATTTTCGTGTGTTGTTAATTTCGCGGTTGCGAGGGTCTAACTGATTTTAGTTATTCGCGCGTTGTTATTTTCGTGTGTTGTTGTTTTTGCGGTTCAAGGGTATTCGCGAAATTCGCAAAAATAAAACCACCGCAAAAATTTCAGCTCGTACAGTATACTATTCAGGTATCCCTGTGACGAATAGTGTACGACTTTATCACTGATCTGTGTGTCGGTACACACACAATGAAAGAATCTCGACCAGAGTCGGAACATTAGGCAAAAAAAAAAAAATTGTTGTATTGGCGTAACCCGCCTGACCCTAAAAATTCCGCCGACCCTATGTTTTTTTATTTTTTTTGCTATCGATATCAAGTATCTTCTTGACTGCGATCGCGATCGCAAAAAACGCGGAAGTGGAAACGGCTCTGGGGATATCGGATGTACGAGGGAGAAATCTCGCTAGCATATAGCGCCTCGCATAGCCTCGCTTGGTCAGTACGTCATCTGTTTCCAACACGGACGCGTACTCAATCAAGATTTATACAGTGTATACTTAGCATTCAGACTGCAATGTATTGTGCACAGATTTGCCATAGGTTTCTTGTGTGGAGAACTTACACGAATATGTATATGTGGGACTGTAATAGAGATCGCCGTGTGCGATGAAAAGATCGTACATATGGGTCAATTTGCATCCATCTTAACTAAGTCAAAATAGTAAAATATGAAGTGAAAACATTCAGGATAGGGATTTCAACATCTTTAAATTCTGTGAAGGGGTATAATTCGAGTAATATCGGCCTCATAAATGATTTGTAGAATAGATGAACACAGCACATACGGTGTAGCAGTTGTAACTGTTTACTGAGCACGAGTTATACACGTAAAATGCAGATAGCAAAAAAAAAAAAAAAAAAAGTCCGCCCGACCGACCCTATTTGAAAATCTCATGTTACGCCAATACAACCTTTTTTTTTTTTGGCCTTACAGGCGAGCATATGCTTGCTCACACATATTCTGGGAGGGGCAATTCTATTCCAGCAGGCCTGTGCTAGTCTTAGTTTTCGAATGTACCCCATTGGGCAGCGACTTAACCCATTGAGGACGAGTCCCGAGTATACTCGGCCAAGCATCTATGGGAAATGCATGTTGTAGCAAAATCAAACCATCCTCAATGGGTTAAGATTAATTCAGTCTGGTCAGCCTTCTTATCCCACACTACCAGGTCTTAAAGGGATGGTATAGTATTGGTAGAGGCGAGGATTTGGCTTTTAACTTTTAGCGAGATATCAAGATACCACTTATGAAATAGTACAGAGCATACCATTCTAAGAGGAATTCCATGTTTATTTGATGAAAATTGGCTCAGGAATGGCTGAGACATCCAAAAACAAATTAAAACAAAGCAATCGGAATAAATGGTAGGTCCCACCTTTTATTAGAATTGGTCTGTTTTTGGTTATCTCGGCCATTTCAAAACCAATCTTCATCAATAAATGTTTAATTCCTCTTGGAATTACATGCTCTTTCATATTTCATAGGAGGTTTCTCAGTATCTCTCCCAAAAATGTTAGAAACCTGAGGTTACATCTCAACCAAAACTATATGATCCCCTTAAAGGGAAGATAAACCCCAAGAACAATGTGGATTGAGTGAAAGCAGCAACATTAGTAGAACACATCAGTGAAAGTTTGAAGAAAATCGGACAATCGATGCAAAAGTTATGAATTTTTAAAATTTTGATGTTGGAACTGCTGGAAGAGGAGACTACTAGAGGTTATGACGTATGAGTGGACTACAATATCAAGAAAATATAAAGAAAATACTACAAAAATCCATTTTTCATGAAAATTACAAATTCCATCAACTTGATATTGACATATGTTAAGGGTAGCAATTATTCCCCCTGCTTTCTGAAAGCGGTTGGTCCACTGCTCTTTCATAATTCTAGAAAAGTGAATTTTTGTTGAATATCCTTTATATTTTCTTTGTGTTGTTGTCCACTCATACGTCATATCCTCTAGTAGTCTCCTCATCCAGCGGTTCCAACACCAAAACTTTAAAAATTCATAACTTTTGCATCGATTGTCCGATTTTTCTCAAACTTTCACTGATGTGTTCTACTAATATTACTGCTTTCACTCAATCCACATTGCTCTTTGGGTTTACCTTCCCTTTAAGATCACCCCTTCCACAGACACTAGGAAGAGTAGACTGATAAATTTGCCTCTTGTTCGGTGGCCTCTTCTTAATTGTACAGTTGGTTATACGGTCAGCCCCTCACAACAGACAGGTACACTGTACCTTCCATTCAGTCTGCTGTGTGGACTGTGCGATCTATCTGCGCATACGCGACTTCAGCAGTTCGAACGCGATTGCTGCATCTTGTAGGCGAGCAGAGTTCGAAGGCCAAATCTAGTACACCCAATTTTGATAAAGCGTGCAAAATGGTGTGTAACAGTGTAAGACGTACAAATCTTAAAATTGAGCTTGACACGTTCTTTGAATATACAGTTTGTAAAAGGTACGTATGCCAATTTGTTTTAATCTCTTATTTTGGAGAAAAAAAAAAGGGATTTCTAGCCCGTTTCCTTCTTGCTTTCAGCGGTAAGTATAAAGTCTGCACAACAGAGTGAATGGAAGATATCTGTCTGTTGTGAGGGGCCGGCAATATTATATAGTTAAAAAGAGGCCTCTGAACTGAAGGCAGATATATTGGTCTATAGGAAGAGCACAATGGTAAAGAGAGTTGGGGGGGGGGGGGGAGGGTAAAAAGAGAAAAGAAAAAATTGAAGCTCTCAAAATTAAACCAAAAAATGAGAACATCAGGAGACATGTGGAAAATTATTGTTTTGTTGTGCCATGCCATAATACACCGCAGTGTCTGCATTTGAGTTCAGACTTTAGCACTCTTTCGCCTAGCCCTGCAGATGACTCTACCAGCACTTTCTTATAGTGTACATTACAGTCTCTATTAAGCACATTCTGCACAAGGACACTGCATCTCAAGTTGAGAAAGAGATCTAGGACTGATGATACAAATTGTATGTAATACCATTGGCAGTAGTATTCTTTGTAAGATAAATCTTTTTCTATCTGGAAATTTCATTGAAATCTAGGAGACATGAACAGCAAGTGCATGCTCATGTGTGTGTGAGTGTGTGTGTGTGTGTTTGTTTGTTTGTTTGTTTTTTTAATTGTAGATTAAGACAGAGGAGCATATTTGCCTTCACTCTAGCACGGGCAGTATAACAAGAAAAATATTTACAGAATGATGTTTCATCTATGTGAAAAACTGTACCCGTCAGTCGAAATTCCTGTGAGAAGCACAAAACAAAGAACATGAAATGAAACAGCTTACTTGTAAGTATTATTGACCACTGCACATGGGTATAGATCTTCCTTTAATAATTTTCCATGCTGCATTCTACAGGTCAAAATCAGCCCCAAAAGTAGTGGATCATCAGCAGCTAGAATTTTCTGGAAAAGAGACCCACTTTTTGTATTATTGTACCACTAGTCTCCTTTTGCACCATTGTAAATATTTAAATCTTCTCTTGATGCAATATGCATTCACATTGTTTGCTTAACAATACCAGTTTTATTCCCACAATTCCATTTAGCATACTCTGTAGAACGTCATTAAAATTTCTGGAAAACGGTAGTGCCACAAACAAACAAACCAATTCACATTAATGACCGGCCACATTTTGTGTGGGTGCTTTGGCTGTGGAAATGGTACAGAGAGTTTCAAGAAACTTGCCAATAAACCTGTGCACTTGTATCTAGTCGTCTGCCGCTATGCCTGTGGCAATCTTCCTTCTTGTTACCCATAAAATGTACTATATTTCTTGAACTCCCCTCCCCCTTCTTTTTTGTCATGCTACCAGCACATGGTACCCTTACTGAAGAAGGCTTCTTGAAATTTTTCCAGTAAATTATGTAGGAACGTATGGACAATCTTTCATATTGAGTAGCGTGATGATTTTCCACAAAATTAACTCCATTTACACAGGTGTCTGTCACTGAAAATAGATACCGGTACTACAGAGTATGTGTATTATCATGTACAGTTGAACCTCTATTATCCGGCCTCCCTTTATCCGGATCTCTCTATTATACGGACGCAATCTCGCCGTGATTTTTTATTTTTTTTTTATAATTACGTGAGGAAAGGGGGGATTCCCAACTCCTTGAGAACTCCTACACAAACACACATGAATTACATATTACTTCCAACATGATCAACATACATTACATCAAATTTCCTTCCATATTGCTTACCCTCAGACATTTTAACATCCCCAAACATCCCCAAATGTAACAATGAAAAAGTTGCAGTATACACATTACTTCATGTGGTACTACAGTGGGCTACATCAGTACATGTGTATGTATATGTACATGTATAAAGCATCGAGTCTCCCGTATCCGGCCAAATCCCTTATCTGGATGAGCCCCGGTCCCGACTTGTCCGGATACGAGAGGTTCAACTGTATGTGAACAATGACTCTTACAGAGTATGACATGACCAGAAATATCAAATAAGGGCAAGTAAGGGAAATTCAATTTTCGAAAACTTTCTTTCAGTAGAAATGTCTTTAATTTTCATCTTACAGATTTAGTAATTGTAACTGTTAATGTTCAGTGTGTTTCCAATAGTTAAAAACACTGTTGTGAAAGAATGTGTGTCAGTATTGATCTCTGCTAATAGGTGGGGGAATCTTTATCATTTTTTTTTTCTCTGCAATCTACAATAGTTAGGACTGGAAATTGCAAATTGCAAAACTCATGGAAATGACTTCACATTGAATAGAGAGGAAAGTGGACAGATTTTGAAATACAGAAATCTGGTAGTAAAGTAGTCTTTTAGTGGGAAGTGGTATGATTTTGGACAATGCATGAGGCTGCTGTACAAATGGAAATGTCTACAGCAGCAGAACCAGTCCCTGCTTCTGAAGGCCCTGTGTAACATCGTTCAGTATTTCATTTTGCACACAACCCTAGGTATTCAACAAACTAGCGGGATGCGGTGTGTCATCATCACAGAGTGATATATATTTCTCTGTGATGATGTATCCAGTCTATATGTTAGCTGTTCCCTAGAGATGCATAGATCATCAGTATGGCTCTAGAGGCGAGAGAGAAACAGAGATCGAGGAGAGCGAGAAAGAGAACCAAAAGCCCCACCCATCCCCAATATTTAGAAAAAAAAAAATGTACGTGGCAAGAATGACAATCATGCTTTCTTTGGACTTCTCAAATTTATTTCATCTTTCCGCATCCCTCCCCACTGCTCTTCCTTCATCTAGGATCAGCATCAGCAATCCTCCATGACCAATTTCCCCATGCCCAGCCACCAGTCATCATCGCCAACGTGTCTTGAATCGGTGGCATAACTCTGGGTGTGTGGTATTTGCATTCCTCTCGTAGTGACAAGACATTCGAAACGGGGGAAATTAGCATGCTCCTGGAGTCTCATCCTCATTCTTATCGGAGCCTTGTCTTTGTTAGTATCAAACTTTGTAAATTCTGCATGGAAGAGACATAAGCAGCAAAGACTGTAGGAAGGTTTTCAACATTTGAGCTGCTGTTTTCCATTGGCAGCAGAGATAAGCAGGAGTAGTGTGGTTTACCTGGGCATTTTCAAGTGTTTAGAGAGGCTCCCATTTTGTTGTCGGTGACTGCCCACTGGCCCAGTGCGATGGATATGTGAAATATTAATGGGCTCAGACACACTAGAGTATTCACTGGCCCACATGGCTTGAGTAGCCTCCTATACAGTATTTTTCATTGCCTGAATTTGGATGACTGGGCCTATTCTATTGCTGCTCAGACTGCAGCTTTGAAAGGATAGATAGATAGATAGATAGATAGATAGATAGATAGATAGATAGATAGATAAATGAATAGATAGCTAGAGAGGGACAGACCGACAGACAGAGACAGAGCAATAAAACAATACAAATAGAGCTTCCAACAGTGTTTGTTTGAATTTTGTACCTTTATTGACACCTTATAGAACTATGTTTGTCAAAGACAAGCTCCCATCTTGAAGAACCCGCTAAGTTTAGTTTAAAATACTGTAAAACATGATATTATTCGCGGCATGAATTTTTCGTGAATTGGAGCCGACGGCCTTTTTTGCGGCATGAAATTTTCGCGAATTGCTACTGGCATTCAATGCATATAGTATAGACAAGAACTTTCGCGTGCATTTTAATTTCGCGAATCTTGGCGCTCGCGAAATTCGCGAAATTAAAGTGCACGCGAAAATTCCTCGTTTTACAGTAAGGTTTGCATTTTTGCACAGTCACAGAGTAAGTGAAGGCATAAAGACATACTAGTGCTGAAACAGTGGAAGTTCACCAGTCATGGTGTTGCAGAAATAATCATTTCTTTCTGAGTAAGATGAAGTACTGGAAATGACATACATTGTATACAATGAATATCCAGAACAAAATGGTTAAAATGATGGAGTATGTTCAGAGTGGCAGATTCTTATACAATAGAAACAAGTGAGATGGGAGAAAGCAGATCAATGGATACTTGGAAACAGAAATTTGATTCTTTAAAACAGACATGATAGATATACGAATTTACTAGGAGAGAGTTTTTGATCCTAATGAAAAGGCCTATTCATACTTATGGTGAAATATCGCTATTGTGCACAGTATTTCACATCGCAGTGAAATATCACAGTATTTCATAATGTGAATGCAAATACGCCGCAAAATTCCTTGTTAAATGCATTGCAAAATAATGTGGTATTAAGGATGATAATTCAAACTTCAAGTTAAATATGCATGCAAGCTTTGAGTGAGGACTATTTCACGAAATTAGCTTTCGTTTTGTGTGGTTGACTGAATTTAGATTCTCACGGTCTGCCCTAAGCTCACTCAAAGTAGACCTGTGCAGGGTTAATTCATGTCTTGAATAGCCACCAAATTAAAAGAAAAAAAGAAGAATAAAACAAGACTAAAGAAGTTTGACATGCAAGAGCATTGAGTTTTTTATAACACTTTTTTTTAATCAAGGTTTATCAATACACTGTACAATTGTAGGTTGTGCTTCCTTTGTGTCATAAAGTTTCTGTCCTGGTTGCGTTAAGTTTTTGAAAAATTGAAGTGGGAATTCCCATGCTAAAGGCTGCTTTCTGGAAGTAGAGTTCAACTTTTGTTCATTGTAACCAAAGTTTTTCATTGCTTTGTCCTTGTAGGGTAGTGGACCCTCGTCTGCATGGAAAGAAGTTGTATCAAAAGCAAATGTAAAGATAGTTGTACTTTTGGATTTTGTCTTGCATGATGTACAGGTACCATGTTTCTGTGAAATAATGTTCTTTGTGTAGAACTGCTTTATATGGAAAGTTACCAGTTTGTGTGATTTCATGCGTTTTCTCAAGTATGAGATAGATCTGATTTCTCACATGTCATCAAATACAAAATACAGCTTGTAAGTGAATTCCCCTTGTGAATGTAATGTATCAAGAAAAATCTGTACAATGCATCCACCAATAATGCCATAGTTAACATGACAGTAGGCACTGCTACTTGTAGATCACCCATATATGCAACATGTTGGCAATTAAAGAGTCGCACCTTTTTTTCTTTCTTTCTTTTTGAGTGGAGTTGGTTTAAATATTTTTGTTGGAATAGGTTTAAAACTTCATTGAGGTTTTGTGTGTATTTGAAGACTCATTCAAAGTGATGTTCTCTTTTGTTCATGATCCTGTTGTATCTACGTCACATAGATAACGGATGTACAGTGTACATTGAGCTGTTCAACCACAAGGAAATACTAGAAAGTACATGCTGTATGTGCTATCTGTCCTCATTTGTGAATAGGGTTGACCTTGCTGAATCCGATTTGCATCATGACCAACCAGAAATCTTTTATCAAGCATGATAAATCTTGAATAACCTGCTGTGAAGGTTAACCCTGACCAATGAATGAAGTCAGGAAATACCTTCTCCCATGTACATTACGAATTACCCATACACTGACTGGATTTGGTGTGTCCCATTTCCTCTTAAAGGTAGGGAATCCCATTTACATACCTTAAATGAAGAGTTGTATAAATACAGTGGTATGTTGAAGAGAGTATCATTTTAGAAACTCCCATAAAGTATTGAAAGTGGAAGGTAACATTAAGTACATTTTTATTGACCGTTAGATTTTGAATTCATTTTTTCTTCGGGGCTCACCATAAATTCCAGTACATTACTAGGCTACCTTTGCAGACCCATGCACTGCATGTGTGTCCATCATGTATATTTTGTGAAGAAAGTTCATCAAGACTTACAAACATTTCTATATACATTCTTGCCACACACTCTATATGTTATTACATCAGCTCTTGTACTTTTAGATTTGTGTTTATAGATTAAAAAATACAGAAGACTGCAACAAAAAGGCTTAAGTGTGGCTGACACACAGAACTACTGAGCAGTTGAGTTTTGTGCATTATTCAAATTGTAGATAACTGTTGACTTCCAAATTTCTCAGCAGTGGCCTAAACAAGTCCCCTGAGGTTCATATTTTATGTTTTGCTGCATTTTGGGAGGTCTGTAAAAGGTATCCCTACCTTTAAAGGAGAATGCAACTGCAAAATATGCATATTGAGTGAATGCATTACATTGGTAGAACACATCAGCAAAGTTTGAGGAAAATTGGACAATCCATTTAAAAGTTGGGAATTAAAAAAAAAAAATGTTGCAGCTATTACTGTAGTATTGGATGAGAAGACAACAACATTTTGTGATGTCACACAGGGAAATGATAGAAAGAATATAAAGAAAATTCAGCATGTTTTCACCTATATTTAGCATGATAAAGAATACCTGACTAATACCTCTTTCAAAAACAGGGGAATATTACCGTAACATACATTGTATATTAATAACTAATTAAAGGAATGTGTTCTGTTCATGTAAAAAAAGAAATGTTGTTGAATTCTTTTATGTAAATTGTGCTTATTTGTTGTTTATACTTGATGTCAGGAAGAGTAGTAATCTTCTCATCCAACAATGGTTTATAACTGAAACTTAAAAAAATTTAGAACTTTTGAATGAATCGTCCGATTTTTCCTCAAACTTTCACTGATGGATTCTACTATTTTTGCTGCATTTACTCAATCCTCATGTTAAGTTGGGTTTCATTCCACTGAAGTACAATACCTCTCCGTTTTCTGGGTGACTTCAATAAAGGTAAGGAATAAATCAAACCAAGATATCAAAATTTAATGTGAAGAAGAAAGTTATGATATTTTACAGTTCCACATGCATTGTCACTGAGCATTGGCTGCAATGATGTCATGTGATATGCAGATTAGATGAGGTATTGATGTCATCAATCACAAGTTTCCCTTTGGTTTAATACGCACAAAATATCATCACCAAAAGTCATGTTTTGGAACATGATTTGTTTCCAAGTCACTGGCAGATTATTACAATACAGCAATATCTGGAAGCAAAGAATAATAACCATAATATCTTTTTCAATTCATTTCAAAACCTTTTCCCTCATAATCATTCACTTTTCACTATAGTAATAGTATCACATGATGAATTTTGTCAGTGTCAACATAGCACAAATTCCCAATTTATCATGAAGTACACCATATGGAAACAGACTATGAAACTTTTTTTGTTTTTGTTTAGAAAGGAGATTATTCATTACAAATGCATCTTTTGGTGTGTATGTGTGTAAAAGTATGCTTTTAATTAAATTAACATGTTCAAAGATAGACTGTTCTATTGATTGCCTTTTTGCCACTGACATAGTTTTTGGTTTCGTCTAAATGTGTTTGCCATCATAAAGCATCAATCACTCCATTTTGAGAAATGTTGCCGCTGCTGAGAATCAGTGCCAATGTGCCATGTGTAGGCCTCCTGTTGTGAGTATATGCAGCCTTTTATTTGGTTCGTAACTAGAGTAGGGCGCTTTTGAAGCTAAAGTGTGCTGAAATCAATACAGTGCTGTATCCGGCGGCATCATGGAGGCCCCAGCTTGTAAACCCGACATTGGCACCCTGCACACAATACGGTGGATCTCTGAGCCCACCTACAGCTGTAGAGTAGAAGCAGTGAAAACGCTCATTCTGGTGATTCCTCCCATGTGTTTCACCCATAGACCTCTCCACGAGAATAAATGTGTGCAAAAAGATAAAAGAAGAAAAAAAAAAGCTGAGTAGAGAGTGCTGCTCATTATGTGACATATTGGAATGCAGTACTCTGCATCGATGCTTAGAGAAAATGTCATCCATTCAACAATGAAGCTTCTCCATCATTCCCCCCCCCCCCCATCCCATGCCTGATGATTTCAACAGTCATTTCTGTGATGTCCATATGCTTTGCACACCTTCAGTACTTTAGCATTGACCAAGAAAAAAAAAAAGGATAAGTTCATGGTTTGGTATATTCAACAGACAGTGCTATGGTTTTGAATTCTGTTTCTACCGTGTAAAGCCGGTATGTCTTTGGCATTAGCATGTAAAAAGCTACTGTGTGTGTGTGATTTAGCATTTACTAGACCTTTGTTTTTATGGTCTAGTAAAGGAATTTAGGTCAAGAAGTGCCAGTTGCTAGATGTATCATGATAACGGAAATATGGGAGGCAAATTTTGAAAGAAGGGACATGTATTATTCCAGATTCATGAGTGCATGGATTTTTACAATTTGGCCTCTTTGCAGATACTAAACTTTTTTTCTTTGTGGATTTTAGCACTTTTAAACTAAACATTCATCAGTCAGGAGACTGAAAGAATTTGTGACTTACAATGTCTGAAAGACAGTTCTTATATTGCTCTTTCACATGGGGAGGATAAATCTAGTCCATTTTGTTTGTTTGACTTTTCCTAATAGATTGCAACACATGGACAGATCTGTATTTGCGGTTTTGTATGTGTGATGTACATATGGTGTGCATATGCTGTAACATTACAAATTTATGAAGTTAGGACAAATGAGCAAACATTGTTTACAAAAATTGTCGTCAGAGAGTAGAAGGCAAAGGAGTTAGAATAAATTCCCAGGGCTTGCTGCTGTGTAGTAATTGGGTCCAGAGACGTGTTAATGAGCCCAAAGAGAGACAGGCTGGTATCTTTTTAGAGCATGTGTTTATGTTTTTCTGATAACTGGCTACGTGTGTACATGGTGTACATATTTTTGTATATTGATGTGGAGATGGCACCTTTGCTGGTTGGTTCTAGAATGCTAAATTACGCACACAGCAGCTTGCACAGATTTAACATAGTATACATTCATTGCAATAATTTTAGATGCATTTTACTCGAGTTAGAGATGTTACAGGTGCACAAGAAGCAACAAAGATGACCACAACAGCAATGACAATGACAACCACTCTCACAAATACAACTCTTTACTTGTTGGTTTAACCATGGTATAAGTTTGTGTGATTGCCATCTTCATTGGTATATTGGTGTATTACAAGAACACCTGGGGGACATTTCATAAAGTGTTTTGGTCAGATTTTTTTCTGACAAACTGTTACAAGCTACTGAAATTCTTGTATCTGATTGGCTGAGAGCAAATTTGTCCTACAACTTTATCGGACAAAATGCTTCATGAAATGCCCCCAGATGCTTCTTCATGTACATTGTAATATTTAGGGGAAGACTTTCCAGATCCAAACTCTTCTTATTATTTCAATGCGTTATTTTTTTTTTTAACACATAATCAACAAACGTCAATACCAATTTACTGATTTTCTAATGACATGCCAAGGGTTTACTTTTAGTTGAAAAGGGACGTAGAGACCACTTTTTAAAGATCAAATTTGCACTTGTTGCATATTAACCCGTTGAGGACGAGTCCCGAGTATACTCGGGCAGGTGTCTATGAGAATTGCGTGTTGTAGCAAAATCAAACCGTCCTCAACGGGTTAATAGTATGAGTCAATTCAGATGCACTATTTGCAAAACCTTGTTATATGTGTGGATTTAGAGGGTACATACAAATTATGATTTCTGAATTATCTTGGCTTTAATCCTGCACTAAATGCAAATGCATTTTTTTTTTTCACTTTTAGGATGGGGGGGGGGGGGGGAGGGGGGAAGGGGTTGATCTCACATTCCAGTCAGCGTAAAAGATATGGTTGATTTGGACGTGAGAAAGAGCTAGTGCCAGGATTTTTCATGGTGTACTGTAGATGAATCATCCATACCAGTGGCTGCATGGTTCGTATGATTAGCTCGTATAATCTGGGTAATGTTCAGATGGAACACAGTGCTCGAAGTCTGCTGGCTACAGACAATTGACATTCTTGACCTTGGCTGACGTTGATTATCGTTATAATGGCTGTATACATGTGACTTCAATATGTTACCCATGCTTTATGTTTAGCAGTATACAGCGGCATGTGTCGCCACATGACTGCAGGGATGGCGTGTTTGAAACAGCATCCCAAATTTTCAGTGCTTCCTCTTCTACTAATTATGCAAATTAATGGTTGGATTTATTGGTATCATGGTGGTGACGTGATGACACTGCCATGGTTGCCAGAAAAAACTTGGAGTCTGATATCAACTTTTAACCCGTTGAGGACGGTTTAATTTTGCTATGACACATATTTCCCATAGACACCTGCCCGAGTGTACTCGGGACTCGTCCTCAATGGGATAAAACAAACTGAATGTTTCCCTTACAAATCGTACCTGTACAATGTACTATGCGTGTATGAAAATGCACTTTACCTTTGACTGAAACTTCTTCATTTCTTTGTTTTTGGTGGGGGGGGGTGGATAGGGGAGTTCTTTTTTTTTGATTGAGAGAGAGAGAGACATAATTGTCAAATCACCTCTCGAAGATGAAGTAGAATTTATTTCTTTTTTTCCCCCGCAAAATTACATGCTATTCATGCATCAAATCTGTCTATCAATAGGGATCATGTTGACAAATGCTTTACTGGACCACCTCAACCAAGTTCTTGATAGTGGATATCACTTCATCTGATGAAACAATAGTATGTATACAGTAGTTGGAATGATGCGCAACAGTCGACCAATCAGTAGTAGGAAAACTTATTTCAGAGATCAATGTGGTGGTGTTTCCCATACCTGCAGCATGTATCCAGTAAGTAATAATTGTAACATAAATATGCCTTGGAACATTGTTTACTGTCACATGCTGCGTATTATCATTAATTCACCACCAGACAAAAGACCCTCTGGATTTCCATTATAATCCTTTCCCCTTATTCTGTATGAGATTATTCAAGAAAATGATGTCCCTGATAAGCTCGTGAGTGAACAGGAATACCCTCACTGTTGTTTTGCGCATTTGTGTGTTGACTGATTGGGCATCAGTACAAGTGGTAATGGGAATTATGTATGTGTAGTGATTTAGTCAATCTGCGCATTTGACAGGCCCATTTTGCCCGAGTCCCGCGGTGGCGCTTCCCAAATTAAGGAACGGAAGAGCTTCATTTTGCCTGCACTATGATGCAATTTAAATCATTTTGTACTGTAATTAAATCAGCTGGTAGTGTACATACATGTATCCCAAATACCCGGTACTAAAATTGAAGCATGTATTATATACATGTATCTAGTAGGCTCATAATGATCAAGACAGCAGTTCAGTCCATATCCTACGTTGCCGCATAACACGTTTGGCCGAGTCCTCCCTCTCTCTTTCTCTGGCAGATGCCTGACATAGCAGTGATTTAGTTTTCCCGACCTGTAGATATTATGTCTCAATCTAGTTCATCATTTAATAACTCTCTTGTTACTATCACAACCCAATTACATGCAATGTCAAGGGTATTTTGAAACAGAGGTTCTAAAAGAGTTAATCTCCAAATGAGATACATGCATGGTGATGATTTTTCTGCAAGTAAAAGATTAAAACATATTTGAAGTTATCATGAACATATACAGCTGTAAGTATGTAGTTGTTCACGTGAGTGACCTCTGTGATGTGAAAGCAGTTCTTAAAAACCTGAAGTATGTTTAGAGTGAAAACAAAGTTTTTTTCCACCTACGAGATGTATTTATAGGCTTCATGAAGCTTTTCAGGAGTGGGAACCCCCTTGGCACCAGCAGTTAAGGGAGAATTTCATTTACAGCCTATCCATGCAAATTATTGTAAATGTTGTTATTTTCACGAGGGTATACATGTTACTTTAGCAAATTTCTGAATCTTTGTTGGGCCACAAATTTAACAACATGCGAGAATATCTCCACACGCTAGGGTACATGTATGTACTAATATCTTTGTGCATTTACATGTATGATGGCCTCAGTGTCGAATTGCAAAAACAACATCTCACGCAAAAATGTCTGTGACCTCTTTTCTGAAAATATCTGTATGCAAAAATAACAGCTTTGACAGTGCATTCATCACCCTTAACAAATGCTTCTATCGTGTGCCTTTTACATGTACTATGTGCAAACACTTTATTTAGCAAATTCTGAAACCTTCTTGTTCATAGAGCTACAAATATACCGGTATGTTGAAAGTTGTATGCAACAAGAGTTAAAATGGAAACATAATATTTGACTTTTTGGTAAAAGAAAGTCAGACTTTTCCCTTTTATAGTTTTACCCTCCCAGTTCTAGCAAATGTACATGTACACTGGATGTTAGTGATCAATGTCATGAAGCAAAGAGACAGACTTGCTCCCTTGATTTGGTGTGATGTAAAAGTCTTCAATAGGTCTGCCAAAGTCAAGATGCAACCATTATAAATGTCATACTTCAGTCTGTTGCTTGACATTTCTCTTGACATCTTTCCTGGAATTTCACTGCAATCTGTATTGACTGAATGTAACTCGTGAAGCGTGTCTATCACACAAATTGATGGCCTCCAGGTTTTGACTGATACAGTGGCGTCAGATCAACCCACGCACTTTACCAGTGCAGACATTTTCAATTTCATTTTTTCCTCTTTTCTTGCTACTGTATTCCTTTGTCATATCGATGATGCTCACAAGCAGTCAGAAGTACATGCAGAAAATTTAGTAAGAAGAAAGTAAGGGGGAAAAATGTGATTATAGCATTTATCAAAGTGTAAAAATTGATATATCCTATGCAATATCTTATTAGGAAGCAAACTGCAGCAAATAATGCCAGCCCATGGTTTTTTGTTTTTTCTTAGGTTTTCATTCATCTGAAAGTAGTCCAAATGATAACCTAAGCTTCACAGGTTTGTAAAGTTGTGGGGCACAATCTGTGTATTAGATACACTGTCCCAGCATTTGTTTGCTGTAACAGCAAAGACTGTGATAATTGATGACAATGTCCTTTTGCAAATTTCAAGCATCTGTTCAAAACGAGATGGGTTTCTAAGTACTGTTTCAGATGGGCCCATTCACACTTTCGGTGAAATACCGCAGTATGTGAATGCATTTATACATTGCGAAATACATCGCTAAATGCTATTGTGTGTAAATCCAACTTTGCTCAAAATACGCATGCAAGCTTTGAGTGTGAATCATGTCATTAAATTTCAACCACTGTCGTGAGGTGCATTTCTTACATGACCTGACATACAGTACAGTACTTCCTGTCTTCTCCCCATCTGAGATACATACATGTACAGATATGCACAGTATATACAGGCATGGTATTACCGGACACGCACATTTTTGCGTACTAATGACATTCTGTACGCGTGAGACTTCGTAGATTAGCCTCACAGAACTTTGTGTGGACCGAAATTGCAAAGAATGTGACATAGAAATGTAAAAACATGAAGAAATTCACATTTTACCTCAAATTTTATAGTTGAGTGACCTGCACCTCGTCAAAGCTAATATTTATGGGTTACGCCATTTCCTGACCCACTTCATCTGACACACTCTTTCTGACACACTTTTTTTTGCCATTCATTTTGTACACGGGGCCGTTTTCATGAGACGGCCTCTGTTATTGGCTACTGTGCTAATGAATATTCAACAGCCTTACGATTTTTTTTTCATAATGAGTCACTCGGTCTGATTCTGTGTCTGTGATTGGCTTTTAGCTATTGACTTACGCGTGATATCGATCTCCTCAAGGGGCGGGGTCCATGACGATATCTAATTACCAGTGTGCGTGTGTGTGTCGAATTGCGTTTTAGTGCCAGTGAGTGTGGCATAATTTCTGCAGGTTTCCTGTCCATTTCTCTCTCTTTTTCTCTCTTTTGCTTTCGTATCATCTTATCTCTGATATTCTTAGAGTACAATCGTACTACCACAAGTGTTTTTCACCCATTTTTTGAAGTGATTATCTCGTTTGCAACAATTTAGAGGTGAGTTTTTGTTCGAGTGTTTGTTGAGTTTTTTGATTGAACACGATGTAGATTATCTACGTGTGTGCGAGAACATTCATGGTACCCACTCGTTTGTTTCCGTGTGCATTTTTACCGTACAGTGTCTTCATCGTTCGTCTTCCAAGCAGCGAGTTTTCACCCTAGTTTTCCTCAACGTAGTTTTTTACCTCAATTTTTTTTTTTTTTTTTTTTTGCGGTGCAAGATGTTCAGTGTATTTTTTTCTACGGTAAAATGCCATCGTTGATGATCTCCGTGTATTCATTACTAGTTTTCCACCTCCGTTTCATTTTGTGAAAAACTAACATTGATCTAAAGTCTAACGTAGTTAGCTACAAAGTCTGCGATGTCTGTACGTTTGCTGATGTGTTTTTGTGAGCTGGCAGTGACTATGGTGGGTTTTGCTGTGGTTGAGATGATAGTGATGATGATCATAATGATTCTGGTGATGATATACGAACCCTTTTGATGATGTAATTTATTTCGTGTGACCATGACGTTGATCATTGATGATGGCGAGAACGACACGAGTAGCCTAGCCTAGGCCAAGGACGAGAGTGACACTGTCCACGGGGGCTGTTGCTCGCTCATGCACAGGAGTGGTCTAGACCTAAAGACCTGCGTTTAATCATTTTTTTAAAAACCTTTTGGTTGTTCACTTGGGTTAGTGCTCCAAAAATTCGTTTCTCTAAAGAAACTCAACCAAAAGCTTGACAATAAGGTTGCATCAAGGCTATTCTTCAGTAAATATTAGATCTAAATGGCGATGCTAATTTAGTTTTCATTTAGAACTCGATCATCCCATTTTCTTTGCTCATTTTTCAAATGATAAATTATTTAGAACTGTAAATTTACTTAAATTCTGATGTACTGCATTCACCATTGTAAAAATCAATAAAAAAGAGCCCGCTGAGCAGGTGTTTCATTCTATTCTTTTCATTTCCTTCCTATCGTGTTGGTTTCCTTCCTGTCACTTTCTTCTTTGACCCTGGATGGAAGAAAAAAAAATCCCATCTTGCCATGTAAAGACAGAACACATACCATCATGAAATATTATGACATTAGAATAGTTTTAAAAGATTATGTAAATCATCAAAATTCTTGTGTGTGGAAATAGATAATAAATAAAAGGTGATTTCTTACAAAGCAGTTCTTTCAAGTGTCCAACAGCCTCAAAACAGCTTCGATAATGAAGCTAGTGAAATCTGAAAACTATCGTGGCAACAAGTGATATTGATAGGAAATTCTGACAAACACTGTCACAACATTTGATGTTTAAATTTGTCGTTTTATTGGATTAGGTCATGAAACTATAAATGGCACCGTAAAAATCACAATCGCTCTCAATTTGAACAGAGGCAGTAGGGTAGGAATGACTCGGCAAACAGCTGATTATTTATGCGTCGTATCCATGGGCAACTGCGGGGTAACTGGAAGAAGACGCACGAAATTTAGACTTGAGTCAAGAACTATTATTTATTATCAATTTTTTATTCAAAACATTTTTTTCTTTGGATTTCAAAAAAAAAGGTCAAAATGTTTCATATTACGCTTTTTATATGTATTATGAATATAGATATGAAGTATTTTTATCGTGATTTCATGAAGAATTAGAATTATTTTGAATATATAAATACTAGACGGGCTGAACAATGAAGTCTAATTTTGCCCCAAGAATTTGCAGCCCACCGTACGTGCTGGTGGTGCATTCCTAGCGTTCTTGCCGCACTCTCCCAGCCACGTACAAGCGCAGCGCATGCATGCAACAGTCACCAACAGTCACATAGAGTACATGTTTAGCTACTTCACCGATCTCACTCCTGATCTCTTGCAAAGAAAACCTTTACAAGTGTAGAAAATTCTCTCGAAACTAAGCCAGACATGAATTTGGAATATACATTACAGTGTCAAGACCTTTTCAGTGGACTTTGTTTTCGCTATTTGTCTGTTTAGCTCTTGAATGTACGACTTCTTACGTCCGATTTGTTTTTTACCTCACCACGTGGTACTGTTTTTTCAGCCCCATGCTTCCTCCATATGCACACATGTTGTAAACACACACAAGCCACCGGCACCGCGATCGAAGTTTGAGCGATAGCGATAACATGTGTGGAGCAGACATGCGGATTTCAGCACAGATGAGTAGTTGAACGTATCACGATTGTAAAACAAACACTTTTCTATGTCACTGCCAATTTGAATTAGGTTATCTAATCATGGATAGATTACGATTTTATTCTAAAATAGATTAGCTATGGAAAGAATTTGCTTACATGAGAGTTATTTGATAACATTGCAAAATAAAACCCCCGTCATTCAAGGGAATGTTCCAGAGCTATCTCGGGGGTTGGGAGCATGAATACCCTTCGCATGTAGATCGCGCCGTAGGGAAGATCGCGTCCAAGTTCACTGCCGACTTACTAGGCAGGCACGAAGATTACTAGTACACAGAGGCCCGGCGCCCGTACGTAGTATTTAAGCAGCTGAAAAAAACAAAAAGGTACTGGAAGCGCACGTAGTAGCAAGGCCTACACGTGGATGAGGTTAGAAATTGCCGCGCGGCCTTGAGCGCGACGTTCGACAAGCCATACCATAGTCTTGAATATCATTAGCACAGTAGCCAATAACAGAGGCCGTCTCATGAAAACTGCCCCGTGTACAAAGTGAATGGCGAAAAAAGTGTGTCAGAAAGAGTGTGTCAGATAAAGTGGGTCAGGAAATGGCGTAACCCAATATTTATGCATGTTTGAATCACATTTTGTGACTGAAATTCTAAGAAATCCCACTCAAATACAGGAAAAATGCTGAAGATTCCAATAGAACCAAAAGTTCACTGATCGATATCGGAAATTTGTAGCTATCGTCCTCAAACGCCAACGATGCGGAATAGTTGTGCGCTAAAAGGGCCCCGCAACTCGTCACCCGCGCGTGCAGCTCCCATAGTCAAAGCACATAAAACAGAAGTTGTCGATTTCTCACAAGGTTTTGTGTGAACTGTTTGAAATATTCAAGACAGACATTTTACCGTAAAATACGAAATTTGAGCCTCATTTGCCGATTTTTTCTTTGTCATCTGCTCGATGAGAATGTGTACGGTGATTTGTGGGATGAATTGTGACTCTGGTGCAAGGACTAGGTGCGAAAGATGTCAATTATTTCATTGCTAAAATATTGTCCGGTAATACAATGCGATTTTGCACCTCGCAAAAAGACAACTTTTTTTTAGAGGGGTATGTTTGAAGCATATTTTCTAAAAATATTTTCTTCTGTGAATAAGTGGTGGTATTTTTAGCCGAAATTTCATCCTGTGAGTACGGAATTCAAAGCCACACACAAAAAAAAAAGCGTCCAGTGATACGATCTACTCTCCTACTTACATGTACCTCATAGTGGTGTACCTTTAGGCTAGAAATACCACGTGGTATTTTTGTGAATGAGAACAATAGCAACTAAATACCGCAATGTCTGTTACTGTGGTATTTCGTCAATGATAAAGTTTCGTGCAAAGCTTGAAATACCACATAGTATTTTCATGGATGAGAACGATAGCAACTTAATACCGCAATATCTATTGCTGTGGTATTTTGCCAATGATAAAGTTTCGTGCAAAAGTTTCATGCCACATAAAGGCCGTTATGGATCTTACAGCTGTATAGTGTTTTGAGCAAAAATCTTAATTGTGGCTTCAGATGATATCTCACAAGGCAGACATGTTGTTATGATGTGAAGCTTATTGACATGATGTGTTGAGAATCCAGATTTTGTGATGTCAACATTTTTATGAGTATGCTTTTATTTCAAAATAAAAGAAAAAAAATCCAAAAATCCAAAAATTGACACACGTCATAGTGATGCCAATCTTTGGGTAACAATTTTGATGGAGCTTGAGAGAGTGTTGCAAGGAGTGCTGCTGAATTACAAAAAGAAGTCGAGTAGGGAAGAAAATATATATGTAACAAACTCAAAAGAATATAATATTCTTTTCTCCCAGAGAACTGTTTACACAGCTTCATCTCCTATTTTTTGTGCAGATCACCATTAACATCTGGAGTGATAACCTGAGAAGCCAAGGTTTAGATTTCCCAAAGCACAAGTAAATATAATATGGCCTTCCATCTTGGTGCAGATCATCATAGGTTAGGATTTAGTGGAAACTGGAAGGATGTGAAATGATATTTCAAGGTAATGTCATAACTTTTCACAGTCAGTATTAATGCTTGCCCTATTTTCATAGCTTTTGCCATCTTTTAAGCATGAAGTATTTTAATTACCCATAATACTCATTTTTGCTCCTAAGTTTTTATGATAGTGGTATTTACTTTTAATGTAGAAATGGTCTATACATGCCAACATTCAGCTTCAGTGAGCAAACATCTAATATTGAGGGGAAAAAAGTCATGTTAAGCGCATTTTTTTTTCTACGAAATCAGTTGATATGATCGAGAAGTACGAGGAATTATTTCAATGAGTCTTTCAGAAAAAAAAAAAAATTGCTAGCTTTTCTTGCAATTACAACATATAATTCTTGTTACCAATACACTTTGGTTTTATTTCCTGTTTTAGTTGAGGTACATTTTTCACGCTTGCAAAGATATTGCTCCAGTAAGCCACACTTTTATCCATTTCATTTTGCCTGGTAGTATGGCTTAGTCGTTCAAGGACTTAAAATTTGGCTCCACACAATTTTCAACACCTGTATGTTAGTCATGCAAGGCTAGGTAATGCCGTCATGGAGACTCTTGCATAATTTGTGTTACCACCGAATAATGAGGGAGAATTCCTTGAATGGGGGGAAAAAAACAACAACGGAAGAAAAGCTGGAAATAATGATTTATTTGCAAAGCCTGCCATGCAAATTTGATTGTCTAAAATGGAAGGTTTTCATAAATTGATCTTGATCATCATACGAAGAGGAAGTGGGTGTTGAGTGAAATGAGAGTATGAGAAAGAGAGATTTGGTTCAGGATGGATGGGGCAGACACGTTTTCTTTCATCGAATACTTTTGCGATAAACTGGGTGTGTGGGAAAGCAGTCCTCACTAGAGAATTTATTGTAAATGTTGGATCTCATTTATTTAGTCCATACTTCTTTACTTATGAGAAACATAGAGAAAGAGAGAGAGAGAGAAAGAGAGATTGTGTGTGTGTGTGTGTGCTTATTTTTGTGTGTTTATGTGTCATAATGAAACTTGTATTATTTTGTAATAAACTAGTTTGCAATAAACTAATTTTAAGATAAACTAATTTGTATACTGTGTATGTGAAAAAGAAAGAAAATAAAAGATTGACAAAATCAAATATGTGTGGAGGTGGATGTCTGTCAGTCTTGGTCATCAATTGTAATGTAATTATCATAGGTGATGCCTCCAATTTCTCATGCTAACTGGGAATTAGAGAATTTTGAATTTTTCCCCCATCAAGATTTCCAATGTAACAAAGGTTTAAAATGAAATTCACCAGACTATTTTGATACTGTATGCCAAATTGTATGATGAAATATTACATTTTCATGGTACAATTGTATGGCATTGGATAGGCTTACCATATAGAAGATTTTTATCAGTGTTATCAGTCAACCTCTGTTGATTGAATACTGTAAAATTTATAACTTTTTTTAAACTGATTGTCAAGATTTCCTCAAAGTTCACTGATGTGTTCTACTACTATTTCTGCATTCACTCAATCCACATATTGATTGAGGTTTGATTCACCCCTTTAAGTCTACTCGTGTCCTAGTGGTATTACATGAGAATATAGATGTTCAAACTGAAAGCAAAATTCCAGTGCTCACCAAACCTTTGAATACTTTCAAAATGATCTGGTATCATTCCTAGGAATACTGGACCTCATAAACCACATGATTCTTTTAGAGACCCTTAGACACCAGGTGAAATTTTCTCAGAATCTCTTGTTGGCCAATGCTATTTGTAATCAGTGACCTACACAGGACCTATGTAGGCCACAGTTTTGTGGTTTTCCACATCCCCAAATTTAATTTAGTTATATCACACCAGATAATGGGGTCTCTTTAGGGTGTCTTCTCCTGTATATTAGGGTGGCATAATAATAATAAGAAAAAAAATAGAGGACACAATGATATTAAATGGAAGTAGAGACTTTGATTTACCTACATGTATAGTTATTGAAGGCCTTTATGTGTGAAAAAATGAATACATCACAGGAAATCGCACTAGGCAGCCCACCACCTATTCAGCTGTATGGCTGCACATGGTATTACTACCAGCAATTAGCGGGTGGGCGGGAAGGAGGAGAGAGAAAGGTAAGGTGCATTCATATTAGAATTATGGTGGTATTAAATCCTATTTTGATTTGTTGGCACCATTCAGTGGTGTCTCATGACGTGATTCACGCTCAAGTCTGGCATGCATATTTTGTTCCAAGTTTAAATTACTACCCTAAAATACCACTGTCCCCTTGTTCAAACGCAAGCCAGTTTATACCAAAACATGATAAAAAAGGACATGTAAAGAATCATCTTATTGCCGACAGACAGTTCAGATGCTAATCTCGACCGTTCTGGAAATGTTTATGTCTTTAAGATGTGCAGTTTCCCACTGCGCGTGCTGTTATGGTCATGAGTGACAGCTATGGGGTCACTTTTTGTGCGTGCTCCCACTAAGCCCTGCCCAGTACATGTATATCGTTCTGTGGTCGCCATACATTCAGACGTACAAACTACAATGAACATGATGGAATGCTGTTTCGTTATCGAGGACTAGTTCGAAACGATGCTCTGACCGTTGTTTCGTTATACGTTGTTTTGTTATACATCATTTCGTTAATCAGCATTTAGATGTATAAACTCATCGTATAGCTATACCGTTCTAGTATAATTATTTGCGTCTGAACACCTTGAATGTTTTGTATTGCATTTTGCTGTGTATTTGCGTTTACAGTACTAAATCTGCACTAAATACTGTGTTATTTCATTGTCGATGTCTTACAGGCTGTAAAATTACCATTCAAAATTTTGAAGAATTTCAAGAAAAACATATTGAGAACTCAAAAGGATGCAAATGCCTGATGCCAGCAACCATACTATCATAAGTGGTCTGACTGGATTGATCTTCATTCACCACCCACCGGGGTACATTCAAAAACCACGAATCATGCCTGTTAGTGAATATGTGCATCAAAGCGCATACTGTAAAACACGATATTTTTGCGGCATGAAATTGTCGCAAATTGGAGCCAGTGGCCTTTTTCGCGGCATGAAATTTTCGCGAGTTGCCTCTAACATTCAGTGCACATATAGTGTAAACAAGAACTTTTGCGAATCTTGGCCCTCGCAAAATTAAAATGCATGCGAACATTCCACGTTTTACAGTACTCAAAATTGGTTACGGCCAACTCAAGTCTAGATTCCTCAGCTGTGTGTGGACTTACATGGAGATCAAATAAAGCTATACTCCATTCGTTACAGGATCCTTCAATACTGGCCGGACCAGCCTTCCCACTCTTTGGTATCCCCGTGCTACCAGATCTTTTAATACTACAATCAGTTTTATGTAAGGGAATGCAGTACAGTCTGGTCTGAGAAAAATCAAAATCTGCCAGAAGGAAGTAGGAAGTTGCATGTAGGACTAGCTAAGTGTCTGATCATTGTTTAAAGGGACTGTACAGTATTGTTTGAGGTAAGTGATTTATGTTTTGAACATTTCTAAGTGAAATAACGAGAAACCTCATATGAAATTTGAAAGAGCATGTGATTTTAAGAAGGATTCAACGTTTATTTGATGAAAATTGGTTTTGAAATGGCTGAGATATCCAAAAAAGCGATAATAATATAAGGCGACAGGTCACAACTTTATTAGGATCTCTTTGTTTCACTTTGTTTTTGGATATCTCAGCCATTTCAAAACCGATTTTCATCAAATAAACTTTTGATACCCTCTAGAATTGCATGCTTTTTGACATGTCATAGAGTGGTTTATGAATGTCTCGCAGAACGTTAAAAGCTAAATCCTCACCTCGACCAGAACTGTACACACCCTTTAAGGTGCCCTCATTCACACTAGCGTCTTGATCCAAAGGCCAGTGAAAGTACCTGGTATGTACAACTACAACTCAATAATGGGATGTTATGCAAGATAACTGAAGTCACGATTTCGTTTTTTTTTTTTCCTCTCTCTTTTGTTACTATTCAATGAACATTTCCATCTGGATGCCATGAATACATACACTATAGTGGTTACAGCTCGTTATTCCAAGGTTCGTTATTCCGAATGCTCTTCAGTCCGAAGATTCGGTACTCCGAAGGTTCATTTTTCCGAATTTCATTTTCAGATTAACAAATCTTCGGAATAACGAACCTTCGGAATAACGCCACAAATGTTTGGATTAACGAACCCTTTTTCATTTTCGGATTAACGAACCTGTAGGTATAGGGAATTTGTGTGTTTCGGATTAACGAACCTTCGGAATAACGAACAGCACCCCACTATAGTGTGTGTTACAACACAGTAATGTTTTACTTTTCTTTCCTTGCTGTTTGCTTTACTTTTGTACATGAATGCCATTGGTCATGCTTTTTCTTAGAAACATCTTCCTGACTCTACTCACCATCATGCAGATTCTGATCTACTATGTAAATAACATCAATTTCGCCTGAGTTGCTACAATTTCTCATTGCTTATTTCTCCATATTTTTTTTTTTTTGGAGAGAGTTCTTTTGTACATGTTCTTCTGTGAAATGTCTCTTTTGAAATTGTGTAAGATATCCTTTAGAATATATAGCTTATGTATATGTATAGCTGTCATAATGATTAATATGGAACAGTTTTCCCTGTTGGTTATGGGATCTGGGAGCATGCATGTGTATGGATTTGTGATATGGTGACAAATTCATTAGCAAGTGACAAATTAATGCCCAGGGCTCTTTCTGTGTGCGTTTGAAAAGACCACGCATCGCATTCCACTTGTCATGGCTGTTTGTAGCACTGTAGTATTAAAAGGGAGGTGTGTGATCCATATATGTCATCGGGTCTTTCCTTGACGGGTTCACTAGCCCATCTGGATTAGCGAGGATTCATCACTTTAAAGGAACGAGGGCTGTCACAATCCCTGGGAGCTCTTCATTTGCTGTAGCGTGGTGGCAGTCTCCATGTGGCTCTAGCCTTGGATTCAGAGTTTTGGGACATGGTACATGTACATGTATGAGTGTGTGTTTGTGTACCTGTATGTACTGTAAAACACAATATTTTCGTGGCATGAAATTTTCGCAAATGGGAGCCAATGGCCTTTTTCGTGGCATGAATTTTTCACAAGTTGCCTCTAACATTCAGTGCATATAGCGTAGACAAGAACTTTCATGTGCATTTTAATTTTGCGAATCTTGGCTCTCTTGAAATTTGCAAAATTAAGATGTATGTGAACATTCCTCGTTTTGCAATATGTGTGTCAGTCAACATGTGTTTCGTGGGAGAGGGAGGTGAATTAGCTGAAAAGTTTGTTGCTGTTTCATGTTGATGACACACATCTCTTATTGGCTCTTCCATGTTACAGTGTGTCTTTCCATACTGTTCATTTTTTAGTACCTTGCAAGCAGTATTGTGTTTGCTGTTCTTTTTCTTTGCCACAAGAGGAGAATTGTAATTCGGGGCACTGCCAATAACGCATGTGCCTCTCAGCCGGCCCCGTTTCAGATGCATTATGGGACAGCTCAATTGGCAAAGTTGGATCCAGTCTAGGCTGCATCTTGCTCCAAAAGGCCAGTGCGTAAACAGTGTACAACATGTGCATGTAAAAGCGATATAACACATAATAGTCAGGAAGGTCTGCATATATTGCGATTGCAGTGTGCTAAATACTTAATAAATGTGCATCTGCCATTAAACATGTTATATTTTCAATTTCTACAACTCCGTTTGTAAATTGTGGAAATGGAACACCCATCTCGAAACTATGTGGAAATGACAATCCCTCAGCTGAAAGCATTTTAGACTAAGAGAGAGATTCCTGCCCATGGAAAAACCAATTGTGACCTCATAGCACTGGCTGTGAAAGCAGCTGAAACATACTCGTTACAGCGTTATTGAGCTCAGGGATTGGGATGAGTCTGGGAAGAAGCACCGCTTGTGGAAGAGCTTGCTGCAAACTTCACCCAGGTCACGTCTTTCCTGAATCCAGGGGTATTTTTGAAGATTTCTCCTCTCATCATCGTGTGACCAGCATATTGGAGCTTTGCAGTCACAACCCATGACTTGAATGTACATGCACACAAAGTCAGTCAAATTGAAAGACTGTTAACTCTTTTAGTGCCAGTTTGAAACTGAAGAAATGATTAGTCATGAACAAACTGCATGCACTGATTGCATTGCATTGTACATGACATGCCAACCAACTGGCAACAACAATGCCACCAAGCTATTCCACAGTGCATCTGTGACAGGGCATTGCAATGGTGTTTTGCCCATCATTGATAAGTAAAATTGATACAATATATGCCGGTATGAAGGCTCAGGTATTTGAGTGTAATGGTGTGATCATTAACTTCATCACAAACCAAATGGCAGTATTGCTTTCACTGGCAGTTGTAATAAAAAGCGAAGAAGAGAGGATTAATTGTCTGAAAGATGCTAGTCCTGTCCCATAAATGTGAACTAAATATGAGATAAATTTTACATATTTGGAGGGTTACTTTTTTGCTTATTGGTAAAAAAAAAGTAAACCCAACTACCTTTGCAATATAGATAAAAATGAAAAAAGAAACTTCATTGTAAAGCTACTGATGTATTTTATTGTTTTCAATTGTTTTGGTGTCTGAGACATTAATCTTTCTGATGTTTTTTTTTTTCCTTTTCAAAAGTTAATTTTTACCACTTACATATTGTGTTTGCCAAAGAACATCTTCATCGCATTCCTAGATATCCTTCAGACTATATTCACACTTTGTGGTTTAAATTTTGTAGAAGTGGTAGATATTTGTAGAGGGCATAGTAAGTGTGTTCATTACAAAAATTTTCCTGCTGTGGCAACAGAGTCATTGCAAGTGTTGAAGTACAAAATAGGTCACATGGCCATGCTGAAACATATGTTGTTGATAATACAAATGTATGCAATTGATGTATGGTATACGATTAAGAACATAAAATGCATTTCATGACGTTCTTAAACCCTTTGAGTGATTGAAACCAAAGTCTTCTGTTATATCCCAGCACATTATTTACCTCCCTGCTTTGAAGGTAGATACACCTTTCAATAGGTATCAGTTGTCTCCTTAGTGCTTTGGTTACCGAGTATTATCTTTTCACTTCCCTTTACTGAGGATCTGTTGCAAGTGGTCAAGAATGAGCTCATTCTGTTTTTCTAACAAAGGACCTCTTGAAACAATTTTCAGGACACACTGTTCAACACACTGCAGTAAGGCTTAGTTCCAAGTCATGAATGTGGGGAAACCCCTGACCAAATTACTCACGAGACAGTTGCTAGGGTGCTCTTTTTGTTCTGCTTAATTGTGTTTTTGTGTTTTTTATACTCTAAATTGTTTTGCTGCAGTAACTTGAGCTGGTAAAAAAAAAAAAAAAATTGATGTGAATATTATTAGATGTGATGTGGTTAAATAATAAACTGAGACGTGTTCTTTTTTCCCCCCTCAAGGTGACAGCAATAACCAACCATTGCTTCTCATAGTCCCACAAGATCTCTGATTAATGGCAATCATAATAACACAAAGAACACTCCTCTTTACTCTAACTCATTGTTCATCTTTGGGTTTCGATGGCATTATTTTTTTTTATACTTCTTTGAAGTATTCTCTTTGTTTTTGTTTCTGCGTGTGCGTGTGTGAATGTGCTTTCTTTTTCTTTGGCTCCCCTCTTCTTTTTCTCCCCAAGTTTTTAGCCATTGAACCAGAATGGTTTCATGTTTTGATTCCAAGAAAGAACATGTATATTTGAAGGCACGCTATCAAATATGCTGAAGAATGTACATAAGGGAAACCCCAGAAAAGAATCACTCATTTGACACTTCTACTGCTCATTTCATAAAGGGGTTTGCAATAGTTATGGTTACCATGGTAATGACTTCAATACTCATGTTTGATTGGGGTTTGCAATAGTTATGGTTACCATGGTAATGACTTCAATGCTCGTGTTTGATTGATTTGCTTCATGCCTGAACCATGGAAACTACAATGGGTATGATAGCTGTAATGTGACCGAGGAAAGAGTAAAGATGAAATGGGGCTTTGAAGATATTCCTTCAATAGTTTAGATGAATTCCCTTTAATATCTTGGCTACTCTGCATCTATGCAATCTGATTTTGTCAGTGTGAGGCATTTTTTCCTCATGTTTAATGCTGATTGGGAAACTCTCACCGTAACTTGTTTCCATGAATGGGATTGGTTTAAGTAGGATTTGTTGTTGTCGTTGGCTTGAGTGTGCTATTGTATGCGAAACAGATTTTTGAGCCGTTATTTACAGTCAAAACATCAAAACTTCACTTCTCCCGGATCAAAACCAAATCACACAGAAGCACTATGTTGTATCATGTGTTTCACAACCTGCTGTTGGAGTATAAGGTTGTTTACATTTGAGTGAATGTGGGCTTAAAACTAGTATTAAGAAGTAACAATGGACAATAGAAAAGAAATCTGGGAAGTAAAGAAGAGCATTAAACTGAGAAAATGTCACTGATCATGGCCTATGATATACAGTACAGGCAACCTTGTCTAAGTCGAATATATCTAGACTGAAGAAATAGCTTCTACTTTAGAGAAAATTTGACTCATTAGGGATTAAAATCAAAAGAATATAAAGAGAGGAGGACTTGAAAAGACCTTTGACTTGGGTGATTATTCGACTTATACGCGAGGTCGACTTATAAGCAAGGTTGACTGTTCAAAAGGCATTGCTTTGTGTTGCATTGATATGTGTAAGATAGCCTTGTGTGTGATATGGATATTTATTCTTCTTATTTTTGAGGAAGTATTTTTGTCTTCTTTTGTTTTTATTCTTTGAATGCTGTAATCAGGAAATGCTCAGCTGTAAGAGCTAATAGACAATGCATAGCTGTGTGCTTGTGGTTTTCTTCTGCGTGAAAATGCTATCTAATAATTTCGCACATGTGCAGATACAGTACATACTGTAGGTATTGCTTGATCCTCAGCCAAAAGCTACAAGTACATGTGATGTATGAGAGAGAGAAAAAGAGTGTGTGTGGGTGTGTATGTGCGTACGTGTGTGTGCATGTGTGTATGTTAAAGGGGGAAAGGGGGGGGGGGGAGAGAAAAAGGAAAAAACTTGCCAGCCAGTCTTCTCTCATAATCAATTCATTTATTCCTTCTCTGGGGCAAGTCTGTAATTGATAGATGGGGGGAACGTTGAGTCGAGTCTTATCGCTCTGTGCTATTTCTCCCCCCCCCCCCCCAACCCTAGCCGGTGACTCTCTCTTTCCCAGTCTCCCATTGCTTTCTTGTCTTTGATGGTGATGGTGGTTATGCCTTTCTTGTCATCTCCCTCTCACCCCCACCCCTCACCCCCCCCCCCCAACCTTGCACAGCCAGTGAGTATTATTCTGGCCTTTTGCCACACAGTCATTCTATATTCATAGTGCTCAGAGGATCAGACATAATGAATGAATCACACATTTACATATCGGCTCAAGCTCCAGTTTTCCCCGTAGGCACTGTATGGTAGCGTTGAGGAGCCTGGCTCTCCTCCATCTAGGCTTTCAGTGTGTATCTTGTCGCTCATGAGGTTAATACTTTCTTTACTCCTTTACTCTCCCCTCCGTCGACACTGTTCTATAAAAGACCATCTAATGTTATGAATTTTGATTAGCACAATCAAGGACGGTGTTTTGGAAAAAGATATGGCTAAATCTATTGTATTATGTACTGAGTTAATGCTAAAGAATGTAATTATGATAATGATAAAGATACGACTGCTACTACTGTGCACTGCTACTACTACTACTACTGCTGCTGCTACAACTACTACTTCTATTGTACTATTAATGATAGTTATCCTACTACTGCTATCACAACTTCTACTATTTACAAAAAAAAAAAAAAATACAGCAACTACTACCACTGCTAATAAGTACTATCACTACTATTACTATTACTAGTACTGTTACTACTACTACTATTATTACTACAAAAATTTGTACTACAACTACTACTGCTGCTGCTTCTAATAATAGATGTCTATAGCACTTTTTCTTTTGCATTGATACAACCAAATTGTTAATAGATTCACAATTATTTGGTTGTTTGTTTGCTTGTTTGTCTATTTTGTCACTTTTCATGTGATACTTGTTATACTATTGTCACATTTTTATGTATGCATGTTTTATTAAGTGAAAATAAATGAAATGAAAAATGGATGAATGAAATGAAAATATTACGATCAATGAATGAGTTTGAAAAAAAAATGCCAATACAAAAATGTACGGGTAACATATTTTAGCAGAAAAATAATTTGTGATTTTGTTTGCATGGGATGTCCAGGTAATTGATGGTACAGTTTCGGTTGATATGGGGCTTCAGGTTTCCAGTGGTTTTTGATGATTTTTTATTTTTTTTTTCGTGGAGATAATGACAAACCTTCTATTAAATATGAAAGAGCATATTATTTTAAGAGGAATTGAAAGTTTACTTGGTGATTTTTTTTTTTTTTTTAATGGCTTAGATATCTAAAACAAAGTGAATGTGATGGAAGGTAGGATCCGCCTTTAATTAGGATCGCTTTGTTTACTCTGTTTTCGGATATCTCAGCCATTTCAAACCCGATATTCATCAAATAAGCATTTACTTCCTCTTGGAATTAAATGCTCTGTAACATTTCATCAAGGGGTTTCTAAGTATCTCGCGAATAGTTAAAAGCTGAATCCTCACCTCAATCAATTCGCAATCATCCCTTTAAGCCTTTACGAATATCTTTAGTGTACAGTTAGATAATTATACATTATGACAGTATGAAAGGAGGATGATCTCTGCATGGTCAAAAATTATTTCAAAGAAGGTATGAAACAAGTGATCAGCACCATAGAAGACATTTACTATTGTCAGTGCCATTGTAGTATGCATTGCTCTCTTCCAATTTTTTTTTTATCAATCTTTCAAACCACATAGAAACCACTTGAATATCTAGTTTGTATCGACCCGTTGAGGACGAGTCCCAAGTATACTCGAGTAAAGGGTCTATGGGCTTGTAGCAAAGTCAGCTTGTCCTCAACGGGTTAAACGTAGTCACAAGCATTAGTCTATGTGGCATGGACAGTTGTTAGGACAAGGTGTTGGACCTGAATTGAAGTCTCTGTAGCTGTACCGTGTGATTGAAAAAGTAGCAATGTGTGGTTATCTCTGATTGTAGTACACCATTGGTAGCAATAATTATATTTCAAAATGCTTTTGTAGTACTGTTATACGCCAAATATTTCATGAATTTCGCAAGTCAGGTGCTATTTGCGAAATTAAAGATGTGAAAATAATTATTGTGATCCCGATATGAACGTGATGCAAATGTACATTTTTCCGTTCAGTACTCCACGATCGTGAGTTTTAATACTCGCGATCTCGTCGGGAAGTCCCGATTCGCAAAGATTTAGACTCGCTAGATATATGGTGTATACAGTATTTATTTGCCTGTTGTATCTGTCAAAACCTTGCAACCAAACAATGTGCATGAGGGCACATGTTTGGGGATTCTTTCATGTCTCCTAAGATGGCACACAATAGCAGCATTGTGCAATGGTAGTCACTATGGAGACAGTGGTGTATTTTTCGTAGACGGCAGCGTGATCAGCATTCAGTATGTTATTTGTAACCGTGTTTCCATAGCAACATGTATCTCTGTAAGAGAGGGCAGAAGACTGTGGAGTATTTGGGAAGTGTGACTTCCTGTCTGTGAATCTGCCTACAGGGGACATCACATGCATCTTGAACTTGACCCACTATTTTGAAGTCTTCACTCTGTGTATTTTCAGGATGTTGCCAACTGCATGGAGTCATTTTTCTTTCAAAGAGCTACACTGTAGATTGATGAGTAATGAACGACATACGAAAAAAGTATTTGATCACTGTCTCTACTACACCATGTACAATGTACAATGTACTTTCATTTTTAACACCATATGGCATTCTGTACTTGTGGTTTTAAAACACTGAGAAAATGAGCCCTCTTGGTTTTAGGTTGTTAATTTTTGTGGGGTTTCCTCATGTTTGGTATTTCATACAGAGTACAAGAGTGTATGGTGACTTAGTGCATTACAATGTATGTAGGCAGGAGAGCAAACCTCCAATAGACCTGTTGCTTTTTTTCCCACTGCCCCTTATTCTCATTTAAATTCACCACGCAGCAAAGTCCTGTGGAGTGGGCATTGCGGCGGGGTCCTTGGGCGCTCTTGGCGAACTTGCCCTGCTGTAGTACCCCCTGGCACAAACACTTTACAGCCTCTGTTATTCAGTTTAATAGCTGCAGCTCACATCATCTGACTTCCTGATGTATGGCTATAGCAAATTTAGCATGCATGTTTCTCACCAAGCCTTTGCCCAACGCTTCCTCGAGGCAGCATGGTGGAAAGTATACAGCGTATAGCCTGCTTTATATTGCATGGATATTCCGTGTTATGACAGCAACAAGACTCCCTCTTCATGTCTCTCTTGGCTTTGCTGAGAGGTCACAACCCCTTTTGTATCCATTTACATATAACACTTATTGAACGCCTTGCAAAGGCATGAGAGTGTTGTGGGAAGTCAGCCTAATAGCTATTATAGATATATCTACTACGACACTACCGCATTGATGTTCGTGGAATAAGGAACGGGAAAATTGGCTCTCTTTGATGAAGTCCATCTTGATTGGTCACTTCTAAGTGTACTTTCGTTATCTAACTTTACTTGATATAAAATTTGTACATGTAGGTTTAAACAAAAAGATAGAGACCAATGCCACACATGATCATGCTGCCATGAGTCCTTATCATGCAAGATAATACACTATAAATATGCATGTGCCCATGTGCAGTGTTTCATTACCGCATAATACAGTGTTCATGTGTATGCAATTACCTCGTTACCATGCTCGAGAGCACAATTTTGCTATTCATCTCAGACAGGGTGCGCAAATACATTTTTATTTTCAAGGAGATGAATAATCGTGTAATAAAGCCATTCTTAATTCATGTTATTGGTAATATTCCTTCTAGTCATTCATCCAAAGAGCTAGTTGTGAGAACTTGGAATTGTCATGTTTTATTCAAATTGATGTCTCTCATGTAATTAAGATATCCCATAAATTACTTGTATCCTTCACTGCAGTAAAAGCTCTTGCCTGATAAGGGGGGGGGGGTGGTATGTGGGTGGGGGCTTCTGTGTTTTCCCTGTGCTGGAGCATGTGCAGTTGGGAAATGCATACAACCAGTGCTATTAGAGTATGACTAGTGGAGGCATGTATGTACGTGAGAGCAATTTCTATGAAGATGTCATCTCTATCACGGCGCCAAAGGTTTTCAGCTGGGAAGTGTTTGATAATTCGGAGAGATGGCATCGAAAACTTTATATCGTGTGCTTTCACTTGCAGAAATGTCAGTATCTTGCATAGTATCGTTCATGTTTTGTTTATGTTCTTACGTTTATATATATACCAGGAAGAGACAGTATTGAATGAAGGGTTGGTTATCCCATGCTTTTCTCACCCTGCAAGCCAGAAAAATGTGTCTGCTAGAAATTACATGGCGTTGTCATCAAGCCCTTTAGTAAGGCCTATACATTCGCTGCCATAGTTTACTCATAAACTGCTGTCATTTATGTGGTCAGCAGTAATTGCCAATTAGTTCGGAGGGTCCTAAAGCAGTTTCACACACAAAGATGTTTTGTGAATACATTGTACATAAATAGCACAGCATTTCCCACTCAGGCACTGGTCCTATGGAATAAACAGGCTGTACCTTGGCATTTAGTTAAGTACTCAACACATACATGTAGCAGGAATGACAAATCTCAACTTTGAGCCATTAGTAGGGGATCATTCCTCTCATTGTGCAGTGCGCGTTTCTTCTGCTTTGATCAAAACACAAAAATCAGTGCTCCATGTGAAAGCAAGATGAACCACCGCATAATGAAGGCATTTATAAAAAGCTTGTCTTTTTCTGAACCTCCTTAACTTAAATATGGGATTGTTGGCCACCCTGGTGGTATGCCTTGAGCTACTTTGGCCTTGTATTGCTGTCAAGTCACTTAATTCATATCTTACCATTAGCACAAATGTACAATTTTTTTTTTTTTTTTTATGATGCCATCGCCAAAGTTGCCAGATGATAGCTTGGGAACATACCAATTGCAGAATCTGAGAAGAATGTTCCTGTTCAGAAACACGACACGATGTGTGTGGCTGATACTCTTTGCCAAGTCAAATTACTACTATGCTAGTCAAGGTGAATATTAACAATTTGTCAGTGTTGGGATACTGTTTCTCAGAATGTGTGTGTGTGTGTGTATATTGTGTGAGTGTGGGGACCACTTCAGATCAGTGGGATTTCACCACGCTCTTCTGGAAAATCAGAGTAGGATCTTGAGTATGTGTGGGGCTGTATATCACTTCTACATCATTATACTGCAAAACATGATATATTCGCGGCATGAATTTTTCATGAATTGGCGGTGACAGCCTTTTTTGCGGCATGAAATTTTTGCGAACTGCCACTGGCATTCAGTGCATACAGTGTATGACAGACAAGAACTTTCGCCTGCATTTTGATTTTGCAAATCTTGGCGCTCGCGAAATTCGCGAAATTAAAATGCACGCGAACATTTCTCGTTTTACAGTAGCAGATTGCTCTACAAAGTCCTTTTTGAAGGACGGAGTGGCTTTTCTTACTGTACGAGCTGAAATTTTCGCGGTGGTTTTATTTTCGCGAATTTCGCGAATCGCCTTCGAACCGCGAAAATAACAACACGCGAAAATAACAACGCGCGATTTACTAAGTTCAGTTAGACCCTCGTAACCGCGAAATAAACAACACGCGGAAATGTCCTCCAAGTAGCAATTCGCGAAAATATCTGTACGCGAAGATTTCAGCTCGTACAGTACTCTGAACAGAGGTGTAACATGTTGTATAACTCTGAATAGAGGACACAGCATGAAAACAAAGCAAACAACTTTGGCATTAGCTGATCCCACTGAATTCCCCTTTTTAGGTGATTCACCTTCAGTTTTATCTGCACCTGAATCGTGAATGATTCCAATACATAATTAAAGTTGTAATAATTAGTAGGCCTAGATGTTTGTTTGTTTGTTTGTTTTTTTAAGCTCTCGTGAGTGATATATATTTTTGGCCTGCATCTTATCTGTATTGTAATACAAATAAGAGTTACTTCAAAGTGATGCAGATATTTGTGTGTGTGTGTGTGTTCTACAATCACTTGTGTAATAATCTATACCTCCCCCTTATCTGCATCAGCAAATGTGTAAAATGGGTTTGAGATCTGAAGCAAAGACCACTTCTGTCTGGGAGAGACATGAGGCGTGTCTTCATCAGCCCGAAGTTTCAAAATAGCGCGCTATCTTGCGGTTACCAAACTAGTCCGATGTCAAGATAGCGCGCTATCTGTGTAGTGAAGACGCAAATAGCGCGCTATTTGATCGGGAAAATTTCCCCAGAAATCTTGGTCTAGTTCGTGAACTAGAGCGCTAATTCGTGAAATTGTGCGCTATTTCGGGTGCGTCTCCATCAGCCCGAAATTTTCTCGATCCCTCCACGTTTCTGGTTAGCCAGCTGGCTATTGAAAGCGCATGTACAAGCTATAGCGATTGTGTATAGTGCATACACTCACGGCGTATTCAAGGATCACATGTGTGTACTAGGCCTACTGTTGTTGACATCTTTAAAACCAGGGAGGTGATTCCGTGCATGCTAGCTGTTTTTTGTAAACTTCTTCTTCTGGTCCACTCTACCCTAGCTAAAGATTCTTGCAGTGTATTTTGGATTTGTTTAAACATTGCAATTAGTTCATTTCATATAAGATGTGTCACTGGACAGAAGAGTAGCGTTATTAATATCCCTTTGGAGAGAATTTGCTGTACTGCTCACCCCCCCCCCCCCTGGTTGTAGTATCGTACATACGGTGTTGTAGGAGATTTTGAGCGGGAAATCCACTTTCGAACAGCGAGCTAGGCAGAGTAATGATGCAAAGTGCGCATGCGTCAATTTTTCGGACTAATTTCCCGAAGTAGGCTGTTCGAGCTGATGAAGACGCACATTCGCTCTATCGGGCTATTTTCTAAGACCGCAAAATGTCCCGCTAGTTTGAACTTCGGGCTGATGAAGACACGCCTATGCTCTAGAATACTGTAAAAGTGGAAATTTTCACGGTGTTGAAATTTTTGTGCATTTCGCACAACCAGAAACTAGTGCGAAAACAAAAGCACACAAATACTTTTGCTTGCCATATGTCCCAGTAGTTGATGTCTTGATCTCATGGAATTAAAAACATGTGAAACTCTTCTTACTCGGCTGAACGCGAAAAATTAGTTGCACGAAAATATCCACTTTTACAGTAATCTATAACTTATACCCCTTTCAGGTAATCGCGGTTCAATTATCCGCATCCAAATAATGCGGATGAAGTAGTCAAAATCGCGTTCATATATCCCATGAAGTGCGCACTACTTTTACGAGCACCCGTTCATATAATGGTGCGAAGGACGGAGTTATTTGTCATGGTTACGGCGCACGCCTCTATAATGACGTAATGTTTCCGGTGAATATCCTCACGTGTATGCACACCTCTCGCGCGCTCAAGCTCAGCAATCAGCGGTTGTGCGGGAAATCGAGTGACCTTTGACCGAACTGTGGAATGTTAGTGCGGATAAGTCGTAAAACGCGTTCATGTATTCTCGATCTACTCCTTATGCTGCAATTATGTGCATAATAGCAGCATCAAAATAATGCGCACTTTTCTACTCCTCTCCCGTTCATGTAATCGAAATTTTACGACTTTGTGCTCCTATTATCCGCATCCACGATTACCTGAAAGGGGTATTAGTCCCCATATCTGCACTGCAGCAGGTGTGTAAAATAGGTTTGAGATTTGAAGCAAAGACCTGGAGAGACTTGCTCTAGAATGAAAAAGCTAGCTCACTGCCCTCTGATCAACCTGGTATTACTGATGAAATAACCCTACACATTCCCAATTTCTAATCGTGCATACAATAACACCAGGCAGGAGAGAACCAGTGAGTGAGTCATGGTTTTATAGTATCTGTGAAAGCAAACCAATGGCATCCCTTCTAAACTCTTGTTGAGAAGCTGTCATGTGTCTGTAATGACATTAGACATGCTGTGAACATAGGCTGCGTTTATCTAAAAATTTTCTGAGGCAGAATCACAATCCTAAACGCGTTTGAGGCATTTTCAGGGGTTAGATAAACGCAACCCTGTTTTCAAATGCGTTTAGGAACGCCGTTTTGAAACGCCTTTCAAAGGGCGTTTTGAAACGCGTTTGAGACCACGATCGCTGTTCTGTGAGTAGATAAATGCAATGCCGTTTTGAAACACGTTTATATCTCAAGATCAAATCCCAGCTGTTTCTGGTTGTACTCTCTACCCATTATTTGTGTGTGACTGAGAAGGCATGTTTTGTGGTTGCAGTTGACCTTTATTTCCCGGGTCAAACTGTGCAAAGCAGCTGCAGCAGTGACACCACTGGAATCGCGATTGTATGATGGTTAGATAAACGCGGCTCATCGAGAATCGCGTTTCAAACCAAGTTTACGAACACCGTTCCAAATGCGTTTGGAAACGTGATTCTCTCTCTGAAGTTAGATAAACGCAGCCATAGTCTCTCAGGGCTTCTGATGATGTGTTAGGTAGGCATATTGCAATGGCAATTTCACAAGCTTATTTCCTCAGTAGGATCAGAAATGTTCCTGTAGGGGCTGTATTCTATGGTGGTGCATATCTGACCAGCCTTTCCCCCTCCCCTTAAAAAAATGAAAATAGAAACAATATAAAGGAAAAGGGAAAATAATTAGCCCAAGCTATCAGATGATGGCTGTGTGCTTCAGGGAAGAAAGAGAAAAAAAAAGTTGGTGTGTGTTTTAAAAAGGAAGGTAATGTTGTTACAGTGGTAGAATGATGTGAAGAAAATTGTACATGCAGATCCTAATATTTAAAGAAAAGTATATCCTTGACATGTTGCTGGGATACATAGGCTTGTGGGCAAATAGTATCTTCCATGCCTTCCAGAGAAGATAGGTCAAGTGTTCTTATGTTGTAGAAAAAATGATTGTTGTAAAACTGTTTTTACCAGTATATTCTTCATATAGGCTATCATTCTACTGTAAATTTGTGCAGAGGTCCCATCTGCTGATCGAGGGTGGCATATATGGAATTAACCAAACTTTTTAAACTTTGTACAGTCAAACCTGCCATAGTGGCCACTTGTCTATAGCAGCCACCTGCTGGGTACGACCACTAAAAACAATTCCACCAGTGAGGAAAGCGATTCTAAAGACCCTCTGTACAGCGGCCACCTGTCTACATGTATAAGGACCATTATTTTGTATCCCTTGGGTGGCCGCTACAGACAAGCTTGACTGTATCTCTGGCATGGATCGATTCTCCATTTTCCCCTTAATTGAATATTGAATATTTCCCTGATCTTTCTGCTCTCACTATGAAAATTCCACATATGTGTTTTGGGGGAAAACTTCCCTTGTAAACACACAGGGAGAAAACAGATGGAATTTGCGGCCATTGGCTTCTCTGGCCGTGTTGCAGGAAGCGAGGGAGGGAATATTATTAGTCCACCAGGAAGCTGCCACCATTTTGGGCAGTTATCGGGACAAATTACCAAATGAGCACTAGCGTGCGTGCACGGGCCTGTGACCGCTGCGAATTAAAAGATTGCCGTCAATGGTGTGAGCCCATTGAGCAAAACAGAAATTGGCTGTGAAGAGATTACGCACCGTGTTGATGAGAGGTAAATGGCATTATGGTGGTTACATGAGGGCCGCATCCAAGTTCAGAAAAGGTTTATCAGTGCTTCCTTCCGTATGGCATGACAAATTTACAATACCCTACTGGTGAAGTAGAATAGCCATGAATTCGACTGATATGCACGTAACAGCTGCCTGCTTCAGAGCTTCTAGTTCTATGTATATATTCATTAACCAGAGGTCAGAATGGACATTATTGACTTGACCTCACCTTAAAGGCAGTTTTTTGGGTTTTTTTTTTTTTCCTTTTATTTGATCTAATACAAGGGCAAGTGCAAGTACAGAATGAAGTCATGTCCAGGGATTGTTTGGAAGAGAGTTAAAGACAGTGTCAGAGTGGAAGGTTAACCGTGGCAAAAACTTTTGTGGTACAATATAATAGGACATGAATTTAAATGTGTTACCTGTTGTGGGTGTCTGTTGCCTTATGAAATGTAGGCAGACCACAAAATATAGTGCAAAGTTAGATAGACTTTCAGAGGAAAAAAGAAATATTCAAACTCTACCTGTTGGGCACTTGAAAGTCTGCAAAGAAAGTTATTGCCAGAATTTTGGAATATAATGCCATGTGGAAATATTTGCAGGGTTTTGCGCTACGTGACACCAGTGCACTTAGTGTCTACATGTTGGACCGTCAACTCCACATGACCTGTAGTATCGTGTCTACAGACAGCGGAATTGAAAACATGCAAAATTCTTCTTGCTTCATGGAGTGTGAAATTATAAAACGCACAAAAATTCTGCTTCTTTTGAAGCTTACACTGGTGAACAAGTTCCTTTGCTCATCCTGATAACCAAATCAGAGTATATCATTGCTATCATTATCATATTATATGGTTTGCCCATTAACACCGTATAGGTTAGGAGACATGCAGCCTGATATCACAGGGCATTGCATGCAAATTTTGCCATTTACTTAGGTGATTACTTTAGCATCATGGCAGTATCCCGTTTTTGGCCCACAGTCAAGTGAAATACAAACTAATTTTAGGAGCATGTTGGGATAGTGTTACTGAGCATAGCCAATCAATCATGAGTCCCATATGAACTCATTGCAGTCATCTAATCTGGCCCTGGAGAAGCATCATGGGGATGGAGAGCTCACTTTTAGGGGAAAAAAGTAAGAAGAAATACATCCATTGAAGTAATGGCATGATGCTTATGATAGATGCAGTGGCACATGTGAAACTTGGATGTATTATGACATCATCATCACTGCAAATTCAGCAGTTTGTAAATGTCAACGTAATTGTAAAATGGCATTAGAATCGTGAGATAAATGAAAAAGAAAAGCCAAGAAAGAATTGAAATAATGTATGGTATTAAAAAAACTTTGGTACACCAGGTTATAGGCTCAACCCAATTCCCATCTTGCATGTATTTCAAGGGGGAAATGATGTACCTGCTAATGAGCTCTGCTAGAAGATACGGAGCCTAGCAATTGCGTCTGATTGACAAATTGCCCTATATCGACGTCAAATAAACACTGATTATTCAGTGCAGCTATGATAAAAATTGACAGTACAATCATTAATTTGAATAAATAAACAGTACCCGCTGCTGTAAGATAATAAAGCCATCACTAGCTATTAGGTGAAAGCTTGGTAGTCAAGTGGATATGGCCCCTGTCTAGCAATCGGGAGGTCATTGTTTTGATTTCAACCAGAGTATGTATGCCCATGATTTTTATCTTGGCTATGACTGAAACACTGAAAAATCAGTGTTTATTTAACATTAATGAATTGGCAATTGAATGAAGGGCAATTTGTCAATGAGTTGCAATAAAAATGACTCGACAAGAATTATTAATTTGAATGGAGCATAGCAAGTAATGAATATTGATAAACTAGGGCCCTGTTTTATGAAGAGTTAAAATTGATTATAAAGTTGATTTCTATCGTATTAGTCTATGGCAATCTGTGTGTTAATAAGAAAATTTAAAATCGATTATATCTTTTGATAAACCAGGGCCCTAATCACATTAAGCTTAGCATTAATATCGGTATTAGTATTTCATCCATATAGCCTGTCTCTTCATGAGTGTTGAGATCTGTGCATGTACATTGTGCACACATTCTCTGCAACCACAGGCACTTGCACATAGTGGGGCAGGTTGTAGTCTCAAGAATTTCGCTGTAGTTCATCCCCATACCTCACTGTCACCAGGATTATGTATGCTGAACACTTCGATTGGGGGCAGATCGGATACTGTGTCTTTTTGATGCAAGGAGAGTGCATTCGTTCCATCGATTATGGTGTCTATGGCTGTGCACTCAAATCTCGTATTGATACAGTGTTTCCAATCTCCAGTGCACACCAGTATAAAAGCGATGTTCCCAATACTAAGCACATTTTTTATGTAACCAAAGATTATTTCTAACTTAATGCTGTCATACCTAATATTGTAACTGTCACAATAAACCTTGTATTCATAAATGGGTAATAGGAGCTGTTTAGAACTACTTTAGTCCTAAATATGACTTAAAGACTGAACATGTCGTTAGCATGTTTTTACTTTCCATGAATTCAGTGTCCAGAAAAGTGTATACAATTATGGCTGTTCATGTATTCAATCTTTCTTGATAAACAGTGCTTGCCATTTTGATTGTGAGGATTGGGCAGTTTCGGAATGTTTTTCAAAAGTTACTGATCACATTTATCATGGAGCATTGTTTGCGAAATTAAGCATTTTCAAGCTTCCCTGTTGAAACATTGATTGTAATGCATTGTCGAAGCTCATTCATGTTTTATTTGTTTTTATTTCGCAGAAATTCTCCTCTTGACAGAAAAAAATAATTTAAAGTTATTTTTCCATCTTTTATGTTGTATCTGCAGGTAACTCATCAGTTCCTGGAACATCTGAACAGAGTGAGGGCGCAATACAATGTTCCTCCCGTCTCCTGGAGTACAGCGGTCCGTTTCCTCATGGCACGCAAGTTTGACGTCAAGCGAGCTCTCGAACTTTTCAGAAACCATGGGGTAAGGTCACAAAGCTCATTATCATGCTTTGAATGCACATTTTTGTGAATTTTGTTACATGTTTTTATGTGTGGGGGAAGGGGGAGGGGAGGAATGCTGACCTTTGTGAATATCATGACAGAATGAGAATTTAAAAAAGAAAATTGTTAGAAATATCAATGGCAGAATAATTCCACAACTATCATGCATTTACAATTTGTTCGTAAAGAAAAAAAAAAGAAAAACGAAAAAAAGGGCTTGTTTTTCTTTTTATTAGTAAAGTATATCTTATACCTGTATTGGTTTTTTGTTGTTTGTTTGGTTTTTAGAGAGAGAGAGAGAAAAAAAAAAGGGAGTTATGACATATTGTTGCTTATTGAATATTTGTACACTGAGTGTATGTTTTTATGATATTGAGGCAGGGAATTGAGTGGCATCTTGGAGTTTGCCAGTGTCCAGCATGTGGTAGAAAAGGTGTGAGTGCTACAGGAAGTTTTGCAAAAGTTGGGATTCTCTTCATCCGGCACGAATACTAGTAGATGATGCACTGTGATATCACGCTTTCATTTTAGATGTACCATAGACTGTACCATAAACATAAACAATTAACCAAGAGTACTGGAGAATCGACCAAGAGAGGATGTAAGACTCATGGTTATAAGGAGTAGCTTCTTTTTGGCATTTGTTGTTTTTTGTTTGTTTGTTTGTTAGTTTGTGTGTTTCTGGTGTTGCCTGGGGAAAACATTGAAACAAATGAATTTAGATACCCATAGTGAGAGAATCATATACCACCACACAGGAGAAGCAAGGAGGTTTAAGAGATGGAGTTCCAACTGGCTGTAATTATTCAAACAGTTGTCACTTTTCTATTGATGTACAAAAGAATTCCACAGGTGCATCTGTGCCTTTGGTGACGGGGTTTGATGCCGCCGTCTTGCTGAGCAATCTGAAGATTCATTTTGAACGTTAACTTAATGTTGGCTATATTTTGCTTGTTTATCTATTAAATAAAACGAAATCTCACTTAATGATAAAACTCATTAAACAAAGGTCAATCCCTTCAAGAAATATGTGCAAAAGTGTAAATCAGAGCTGTATCATGTGAAAGTGTTTAAAACTGTACCCTCCTGGAAAGCCGGTTTTATCGCTTTTCCACTTGATTCCTCCAAATAAAACTGATATGGAATGATCTTCGAGTATAATCATATATTAATAGATATATCAGATTAGTGGCCGGGTACGGCCAGTCGAGTAATTTTCATTTTCATTTCATCATTTTTTGCGCAGTTTCTATTCGCGCATCCCCGTGTCTTTACCAGTATATACCACCTATCTTTTGTAAGTAGGGATGGCGAAAAGAGATTACCATCACAAAGACATATTTTCGTTAGAAAGTGGCTGATGATTATGCAATGAGACATGAGTCAATTGTCTTCCTATCTGCACGGCAGATCCAGTTTGCCACATGCTTCAAATACTTTCGAGTGGCGGCATCAAACGTGACTTCAAAGGAAATACAACAGTTGTGACTCCATTCTCTTGAACCTTCTTGGGAGAAGAGAGTAAGGAAATTAATGCTGTAATGACTACATAATGTGTGTAGGGCCTATATCACAATCAAGTGTCACTCTATTTTATCTGCTTGATTTGTGACTTTCGATGCTGTGAAGATAAACCAATTAATATCCCCACTGAGAATTTGACTGAGCTTACACACACACTCACACACACAACTATATATATATATATATATATATATATATATATATATATATATATATATATATGTAGATAGATAAATAGATAGATAGATATAGATATAGATACAAATATATTTGTATGTTTTTTGTCATAACAAAAGTATGTCAAGATCTTGTTCAAGGAGACTGGTTATGATAATCTGTTTAGTCTTGACTATGCAATCTTACAAAATTGAAAGCAAAACTGAACCTCATGAACTAAAATCATTCTTTGAAAACCAGGGATATATGCTAAGAATACTGGTTATGAGAAGATGGAGCTTGTCCAATAGATTCCCTGCAGAGACGTGCATGTATTATGTCAGTTATTAAATATCAGTCTTGGAGTTCACATGTAGTACACAATGTATGTCATTTATCAAATGTATGATCAGTACTGGACCCAAGACAGTTTTCCTTATTTAGATTTAAAGCCTTTTCTAGCTAACAGTGTATTATGTTTAATAGCTTTGAAAAGAAATCAAAGGGTTAGATTGTTGCTGGGGGTTTTCCCAAACTACATTTACATGTAGACTTCAAGGTGAAACTTTCACATTGTCCTTTAGAGCTGTGCACTTATGGGTATAGTGCTGGTAGACCAAGAAGGGCTTGTGATAACAGGTTAGCAATTGTTCAATTTTCATTCCTACTGTGCACTCCTGCCACAATCAAATGAAAACTCTGATGGTGTTATCGCTCAACTGCGTGGAGCAATTACCTATTTCAAAGTCCTCCATTGATGTTGGGTAGAAAAGAAACGCTGAGGCAGTCGTCCTTGGTAGTGTGCCTTTGTATGGATCGTGAACTATTTGGGTCAGTTCAAGGGTGTCAAATGGACTGAAATTCTTGTAAAAAGAACCGGATCCTGCAAAATTAAAAGCCCTTGCTCAGGTTTCAGGAGAACATGCACAAAAAAAAAGTTATCTGCTTTTGTGGGCTTTATTTATTTTTTTTTCTTTTGGGTTTTGTGTGAAGAACACTAGTGGTGAAATTTCTTGGAACCCCATGTACTATACGGTGCAAACTGGGCATGATCTATTGTGCACAGTAGGCCCGTGCACTCACAACGAAAATCAAAATTACAATCGCGATCCAAATTTCGATTTTTTTTCGACCGTTCATACCCAAGGAAAAATCGCACTTCGCAGCAAGGAAAGAACGATCAGTGGCCAAATTGCGCATGCGCGAAACTTGCATGACCGAAGACTGACCCGCGGTCCCAATAATGTTGACGTTCACGCGCTACAAACGATGGGATTAAAAATACCGATTTCCGAATCTCGATCGCGCTCACACACACGACGCTTGGCAAAATAATTGCGATTATTCTGAAAAATCGCACTAATAGTGCGAGTTGGATCGCGATTAGGATCGCGAAAATTAGTGAAATTTTTCTGTCCACACAGGAAAAAATTTTGAAATTTTGATCGCGATAAGAAAATCAATTTTTAAATCGCACTTTTTCCCTTGTGTGTGAACGGGCCTAGTATGACCTGATTGTTTAGGAAGTAGTAGTGTAGACTTCCCAAGATAAAGTATTTGATTTATTGGGGTGGGGTGGGAAGAAAGGGAAAGTATAAGTTCATGTTCTATTGTACTGCAATGTTTTGGTAGATGCTAGCCGGTTTACCAGAGTCATTCAGGGATTTTCAAATCAGATTTATAAAGACTCACCTTTTAATTGTTATTACAGTGAGTTGCCCTATAAAGTTGGTAGATACCAACATCAGTGCTGTTGAAGAAGCTATCCTAATCTGATCAGGGAAGTGAGACATCTCTCACCTCCCTGCTCTGATCAACACTGAACCTTCAAAGCCTCATGAAATTGTGTTGTTGCATAACAATATTAAAATGCACACAAACCTTTCTGGTTTTACAATAGTGTAACCCAAAAAAACCCAAAAACCAACAACAAAAAATTGCTGAAGATGAAACACTGCATTTATTCTACAAGCATACATTATGGCCCGAATTCACGAAGGTGGTACAATTGAAACCATGGTTTGAACCATGGACAATTTGTATGGAGCACCAAGTGTCACATGGCCTATTTCATTGCGAAATTACTGATTTCATAACAAAATAGGCCATGCGACACTTGGCGCTCCATACAAATTGTCCATGGTTTAAACCATGGTTTCAATTGTACTACCTTTGTGAATTCGGCCCTATGTGTGTATCATAGAACTACAGTAGTACTTATCTGTGAATTCCTAGCAAACTTGTCCTCTTGACAGTATTTATTGTTTTTGTTTGTTTGTTTGTTGTTTTTTTTTAGCAAGGGGCAGTTAAAATGATTTGACATTGGTAGTTCATTATGCTCACCATGGTGACATTTTTAACGACTCTGCCTACATGTGGATGAAGCAGTATTATGATGGTCATGACAGGTGAGATAGTAATGTTTTTATAGTGACTGCTGAACTGAGTTTAGCTTTTTAGGCCCTTTAAATAGATCAGCCTTGTGCAATTTAAAATTTTTATACTTGCATTAAAGTAAGAATAGTGAATTAGCCCTTGAACTGATGGTAAACTTGAAACTGTGGTGCTTAGGAACTGTCTTAATAAGAAATACTACTGGTACATGTATATTTGTATATTGTAGGTCATGAGTTCATACATCATACATAGGTATATGTACATAGATGAGCAACTACAAGTAGCTATCCGTGTAGATATTCATAAAGTACTAGTCATCAGTGTAAATTGCTGTTTACATGACAGATTAGTGGCTGAAATGCTGATATGATTAAATTTTTGTCACAAATGTCTAATGTACTCCACCAGGATCAACAGTTATGGCACATCTTTCATTGTAATGCTAGAATTGTATATAATATACACATCCCCCCCCCCCCCCTCATTGGGATCGTGGAGGCGTTATAGTATCTCATACATTTGTACTTCTCCATTTTGGAATTCATTATCAATCAACACAAAATATACATGATAATATGTTGGTGAAATAATTCATGCACTTGTATGCTGCTGACCAAAAGGAAGTGTGAATCACTATTTGATATGAAAAGTATGCTGTCCATATGATCATCAGTGTGTTATCAATTCATTGGTTTGTTTGTCTTTTTGGAGAGGTGAGCAGCCAAATGGAGACACCTACATTGTAGTGTATAACATTTCAGGATGTGTTTATAGACATGAAGATAATTTTGCAAATAACTGCGACAAGGGTTGAGAACTGTGTCCTCTTGAACTGTTGTGTGGGCTTTCAGAATACATTGAGAGTATTAGTAGCCATAGATACACGTAGACATTATAATACCCACTTCTGATACTGGTTGACGTTTAACCAACCCCTTCGGGTGGGTAATAATTATGCGTGAGACTCAGAGGCAGGTGAAACTGACCCCCGCTACTTCTCTGTTCATACTGAGAGCTCTCCTGTATTGGTCTGACATAATAATGCAGGTGTAATGTCTGTTTCACCTTTGACAATGAATTTGTCAGCAATTTGTGGGTTGTTGTTTTTGTGTGTGTGTGTGTGTGTGTGCAGGGAATAATTTTCCTGGTATCGCATCGCAACTTGCTATGCATTTTGACACCACTGCTACACAATCTAACTTTTGTATAGCAGATTTCTTCCGTAGAAGTGTACAGGATACCATGTGAAATATTGTTCATCAACTGAAATTGCTAATCAAATTTGAGTTTGAAAATTATTCCCTGGTGTGTGTGTGATTTTGGGAACATCCATAGGTTGCTGTGCATGATGCTGAATGCATCTACATTGTCCATGAGCATCGTGCCAGTGCAGACGTATGATTCCTCGTGATTTTAAGATAATTGCGTAACTTCCAGCCAAACAAAATTATAGAGGCTGTGGAGCCCATGAATCCATGTGAAAATTTTGCAGCCACGTCCAGCCTCTGCACAAAGGGCCAATAGAATTTGGGCTCTTTAAAGGACAAGTTCACCTTCATAGACCTCATGTGGATTGAGTAAATGCAGTAATATCAATAGAACACATCAGCAAGAGTTTGAGGAAAATTGGACAATCCGTTTAAAAGTTATGAATTTTTGAAGTTTCTGCTTAGTCACTGCTGGATGAGAAGACTACTGCAGCTTGTGATGTCGTGTGTGTAGAAAGTATAAGGAAAATTCAAGATATTTTCACTTTTCTCGCATAATAAAAGAACACTTGACTTCCCTCTTTCAGAAGGCAAGGGAAATAATATTACTCTTAACATACGTCACTGACGAGTCAAGGAAATGTGCACTTTTTTCAAAAGGTAACATTTTGTGAAATTCTCTTTATATTTTCCTTATAACGTTGTACGCATGTGACACCATACACTCTAGTAGTCTTCTCATCCAGCAGTGACTGTGCAGATACTTTAAAAATTCATAACTTTTGAACGGATTGTCCGATTTCCCCCAAACTTTCACTGATGTTTTCTACAAATATTGCTGCATTCACTCAATCCACATGTATATGAAGGTAAACTTGTCCTTTAAGTGGAATTCACACAGACGGCAGTTAGCATTATACAAATCTCAAGATTTTTACCTGTGTGTGACATAAAAGTCTCACTAAACTGCGTCACGATCTGAATCCCAAGAAATCTTGCAATTATTTTAGTATTATCTCGATAATTTGAGAGGTAGCGTGACGATTCAAACTGTGGCAAGTGTGTATAATGCTGCAGCAAAAAATCTTCAGATTTTTATCACTCATAACAATGTCAGCACAGAAACACAAGAGCAGGGGTCACCATTTCAGTAGATTTCGGGCATGTGCAGTTTGGTCAACAAATGCTCATGATTGGCAATCATTAGGATATCAATGTCTGTATGAACGGACACAAAAAAGCTTGGTATATATGTGGATCGCTATCAACATACCGCTATTTTGTCTGTGTGAATGGCACTACTGATCCATAGCAGGTCAACACTGGTTTAGAAAATGTACATGTGACTGTGTGGCTGCATGTATGATCAAAGCTTGTGCTTCATTTGTTGTGACTGAGCAATTGACATTGGACAGAGTGGATCGTGCAGTGATTGTAACCCAGTGATTGGTGTGAGCGGGCAGAGAGGGGAAGTCCGTGCGAATTTGATCCCAGGCGGTTGGTTTTCGGGGGTGTGAGTCAGTTCTGGCAGGTGTCAAATTCTGCTCGATTCTGCAATCAGAGGATTGACGCCTCAGCTAACGTGTGTCACACTCCTCTGTGGTATGCTACTTTCCCCTGCAATCCTATATGACATAGAATTCCCTGTAGAAATGATTGGTTAATTGATTTTTTTTTTTTTCATTGCAACCCAGCATAATACACCGTGAGTCAGGGTATATTTGTAACACTGGATGAGAAGATCCTGAAGTCGCGCTTGTTGAAGGAAATGCCAATCTTAGAAATGAGAAATTTTGTGTTTGTGTGTAATCATTGTGACGTATTTTCTCCTCTTATGTGAGTCACATACTCTGTGACTGCCACACAATATTTCTGTACTATGATGAATGCATTTCTGCAACTACTTTCAGCTTTAAAAATATTTATGGTAATGGGGGATGACATAAAAAGAAGTTGGTGTCCGTCATGGTCTGAACATTGTGCTTAATATATTTCTTCATTGTTTTGTCGTTTTTCATTTGTTTGGTTAAGAACAAAATCCAAAAAGCAATTTACATATATTAGTAATTATGGTGGTTTCCCAAGAAAGATTGGAACCAAAATTGTTTAAGCAAAATTGTTAATCATGCAGTAAAAACTTGTTGAAGCCTGAAGTTAATTCAGTCTACTGTAATTGTGCTTGCATTCTTTGCATACTTCTCTAGTACTTATGATCAGGGAGGTAGGATCCCACCTCCCTGTTATGATGCAGCACACTGCTGTAACCAAGTGTACGGTCATACCCTGTTTACAGTGTTGTGTAGTGCCATCTCTTGTTCATAATGTACAGTTACACATTTCTATTATTGCAGCCAAATTTCAGAAATAGGCTATAAAAATCCTATCTTTAATTCAGTACTGCTTTGAAGTGTATGACAATTTCAATAGTAGTGATAATAATAAAACAATGACGACTAATAATGATGGTGATTTGTATAGTGATAACAATGACAATGATGATAATAATGATTATAGTGTTGATAATGATAATGATGATGATGATGATAATAATGATAATTGTATTATAGATTAGGGCATTATAAGGGAGGAAAAGATGGCAGGATCATATATCTGTGCAAGAAGTGCAAGTGGTAGGTAAATTCTGATCTTTTCCTATAATTTCATTGATTATAAGGGCAAAAAAAAAAAAAAAAAAAAAAGCCTGCCCAAGTTCCAGGGTATCGAGGGAATGCATACTGAGTGCACATACTTTAGCTATAGTATTTACACATTATAAGAAAGCAACTGACACATGTAATTCTACTTTTGATAATGAATAGAATTTTATTTCCAATTTACATGGGAAGATGCAAAAATCATTATCATTAAGGAATTCAAAGAGAGTTTCTGTACATTATTGCTACAAAATCTTGCATAAATTACAACAAAACCTTTTATTTTGTTTTTGATAACTCAGGGTACAATGCTAAAAAAGAAAATGAAATAATTCAACAAAATGATGGATTTTTATTTGGTACTTTATAGTAGTAAAACCACATCATATGTGAACTGATGGATGAGAAGACAAATGGAGGACATATTCCTGAGAGCTGAAGACGTGAACAGCCAAAAGGGACAGACATATTACAATGAAATTGTTAAAGTAGACAACAACTGGAGTGCCCTGTTTAATGATTACAGGAATTTCACTTTCAGCAGTCATGCTAAGAAAGTGAATTTCCAGTAATGAGCTAGACAAGACGTGCGATCTCAGAGCGGACGTCACTATTCCTCCTCCACACCTGTAAAGCAACTAATGAGGAGGCCAGACATTAAACAAAAACCTTCTTAATTGGATTCTCTGGCGTGCTGTATAGGGTAGTGATGCTCATTTGCAGAGCAGCGTGGTCGCAGCCTGAACCAGAAATATGCTGATTGTAAATGAGACTAGACCAACTTGCGTAGAGAAGTACAGACTACATTCAAGCATGATTCATCAGCGGAACATGTCTCAGATGTGCTACAAAAACAAAAACAGAGGTCATGCTTCCAAGAAAATTACAGTTTTCATAAGTCTAATTGAGGGATAGTTCCATCCGAGACGCAAAATACGTGTGCTGTTTGTAAGAAAACAAGGGGGAGGGTGGTATAAAGCAGCACGTTTGTTGCAATAATATGGAAGTGGGTCATTTGTTTGACCTAAATCCAAAAGGGGAATTGGTGTTGTATACAGTTAATGAAATGATACCTTTCCTATGATCAACCAAAAGTGAAAGTGGTGCTGTTTAATTTTGTACGAAACAAGTCCAGATACTTTATTTAGATACATTGAAATGATACATGAATGCCTACAGAGGAAAAACACCTCTCTTGTGAAGCAAAGAATGTAGTAACTTTCATAGGCAAGTTATCATTGGGTCCCACAAAGAAGAAGAAGAATGTGCATTTAATTGGTGTGTCAGACTTAGACCCGTTTACAGTGCAGGGCCGGGCCGAGCCGCAGCCGAGCCGGGCCTCAATTGCGGTACTCGGCCCCACAATTTTGTCCGTTTACAGTGCCGGGCTCGGCCCGGGCTTTTAATTCAAACCTTTCAATATTTTGTCGTAGTGGGGCTCTGATTGTAAACAAACGACTATTATTGGAAGCGAGCCGGTTACAATTTGGTATAGTCTGGTTTCCAGACCCTTTTCCAACTGGACTCCGCGGCGACAAAGTCGCCGCCTTAGCTGAAGGCAAAGACCAAAACCACCTTAAAGGGAACGTAAACCCCAATAATAATGTGGATTGAGTGAAAGCAGTAATATTAGTAGAACACATCAGTGAAAGTTTGAGGAAAATCGGGCAATCGATGCAAAAGTTATGAATTGTTAAAGTTTTGGTGTTGGAACTGCTGGGAAAGGAGACTACTAGAGGTTATGACGTATGAGTGGACTACAATATAAAGAAAATATAAAGGGAAATCAGTAAAAATTCATTTTTAATGAAAATTATACATTCCCTCAACTTGATACTGACCTATGTGAGGGGTAGCACTTATTCACCCTGCTTTCTGAAAGTGGTTAGTCAAGAGCTCTTTCATTTTGGTAGAAAAAGGAATTTTTGTGAAATTCCTTTTATATTTTCTTTATATTGTTGTCCACTAATACGTCATAACCTCTCGTAGTCTCCTCATCCAGCGGTTCCAACACCAAAACGTTAAAAATTCATAACTTTTGTATCGATAGTCCGATTTTTCTCAAATTTTCAATGATGTGTTCTATTAATGCTAATGCTTTTACTCAATCCATATTGTTCTTTGGGTTTGCCTTCCCTTTAAATTATACCAGTTTTCGACGTTGAGGGCGTCAATATCCTGAATAGCGAAATAGTACGGGCAGAGGGTCTGGAAGCCAGACTAAATTTGGTACCGCATTTAAACCAGTTTGCGTTTACAGTGAGCAAAGGCTGGGCTCGGCCACGGCCGAGACTACCTCCAGAGCCTGGCCAAATGCGTGGCCGATTTTGGTACTGCATTTGGCCTTTTGCACGTTTACAGTGAAATGAAGGCCTTTTCACTCACTGTAAATGGGGTCATATTCTAAATTTAAAGTTACGATCACCATGAAGTCATTCATTACCTGAAGAAGTATACCCCTTGAAATAAGAGTTTCTGGAAATGCTGAAGAAAATCCAAAGTGTCAAAGAGGAACAGGAATATAACTGTACTATTTATAGAGAAAAGGAAGTTCACTAGCCATCTCCATTTCTCTGTCCCTAGGTTTGTTGCGGTGTACAGTAGAGCTAAAATCTTACTTGTATAGCTGCATGTATGGATATTATTTTTCTTCGTTATGTTATGTTATGTTATGTTATTCCTTAATTTAGAGAAACAATTACTTGTAACAATATATGCTGTCTCTATGGGATATGCCACCGGTAGACAATATCAGTTGTGTTTAAATTTACCATGATTTTTATCATGCATATATTTCATGCGTTCCTGCACACTGAAGATGATAGAACTCACTTGGCACTATTTAGGCCTTAGTACTTTGTAAAATTTCAGTACCAGGAAGGTTGCTTTGCTCAACAAGGATAGCCTTCTGTATAAAATTAGTACAGCGTATTACCTTTTAGTAGTCATTATAGTATAATACAGAGATCAATGTTATACAATTGTGTGATGCCATCTCAGCTATCTCATTATTTGTAATACTGTTGTACAAATAGTAGATGTATCAGAGATTTGTATAATTATGCTTATGCTTTTGTTTAAATGAAAATGAAATTTTATGGCTGACTCCATTAAAGGTACGTGTGGTGAGTGTCCATGACTTACCCACATCGTATGGTATAACATCATACTCCAAATAAGTACTGTAGTTTAAAAGAGGGATTCAACCCAGGGGTATAAATGTATCCAATGTCATGAAGGAAACTGTTCTGAAGGGCTGCTCTTGGGTGAACCTGTTTGGCAAGAATATTGGATTTGGCAGCTGAAACCACTAATAAATCCATCCATCCATTAACAATCTGACATTGCTAAAAAGAGTTGCGAAGAGGCAAGGAAAGGGGGGGGGGGCAGTGACAGAGGAGATGGGGAAGTATATAATATATCTACATAGTGAGTGATTGACATCATTCTGAGCCTGTTTGATCAAATCAAACCCACCAGCTGCCCACTTTCTCCTGATGCGGATGAGCTGCTCTCGGTGAATCTCAGCAGGTGAGTGAATGTACAGTTGTGAGTGATAGAGTATCCTCGAGCGCCGAAGAAGCGTATGGCTCGTCGACGTTCCTGTCATGAAGGCGCTAGCACCGCCCCGTCCATTCTTAGGAATCCAGGAATAGTTGTGGCATAGTAGGTGCTGATGGCTGGGATGGGCAGATCAAAATCTTGTTTAGCCAGTGATCAGGTCTGACAACACCAACATGTGTGTCCTCCCATATTATCTGGGCCTTTCCAGGACAGAGGCATTTTACAAATGGATGAAGAGCAGTAACATTACCATCAGATGCATTTGAATATAAAATAGATATTGAGAATTAAATCAAATATGGCCAATTTTCCACTTAAATTCAAATGCAAGAGGCTACCAGCAAATATGAAGTGAAAATTGTTTTATCTATGGAAATAAGTGATGGCCCAGCCCTTGAAATTATCACATATTATCAACAGCTCTGTCAGGAACTAAAGGCTCTTGAGTGAAAGTAGCCACAGCACATTTAACTGGTCCATTATGAAACATGAAAAATTGTTCAAGAAACTATCTTTATTCACAGCAGACTTTAAGTCTACTGTGAATAAAGATAGTTTCTTGTACAATTTTTCATTAAAGTCTACTGTGAATAAAGATATTTTCTTGTACAATTTTTCATGTTTCATAATGGACCAGAACCCACTTTGTGTATTTTGTTTCTCTGAGATTGATCAAAAAATAGTAATACTATAATTGATATAACAAAAAATAAGTTGTGTGCTTTTATTTTCACTCTAGTTTCTTCTGACACAAAATGTGCAAACATTTTTGCATGGCAAAAATTTCCATTTTACAGTAGTAGACTGGCAGTTCTTTGATTCATATTTGTTTTGTTTATTTTGAACTTCGATTTAGTGTCTTATGGTACCATTTTGAGCTAATATATAATGTACTTATTGATGTTTGAACGTTTCTAGAGTTCAAAATTAGTCAGTCACATGAAATCTTCAGGATCATATGAACTTTAAAACATCATTAAATTTCCTGTGACTACTAAAACTTTCTCTTAAAGTTGGGTGTGTTGCGTAGAAAAGAGGCTTTGTTTATGGAAATTGCCTCTCTTTTTTGGAACCATGAACATTATTGTTGCACGGCAGACGTGCATTGTACTTAAAGGTGCCAGATGCTCTCAAACTCTGGTCTGTCATTACTTTCCTTAGGTTAAAGAACTTGCCTTGAATTTGAATGTATAAAAAAAGGAAACCTTGCAACATTTAATAGCATTCTTGGTACTCTTGAGTTTGAGTTGAGTTTATTAACAACAAAACATCGTATGAATACAATAGTGTTCATGTTCATGTTAATTTTTTTTTTTTTTTTGCATGAGCATGGAAGTATGACAATAAAATACAATAATCAAAGATTTATGTACAGGTATAGATATATGCATACATAATATTACCTACATATTTACCTTGATTGTTTATAAAAAAAAAAAAAAATCTAGAGAAAATGTTCTTAAAAGGAGACAGTGTATGACAACATGGATACATAAACGTAACACATACATACATTGTATTTACCTTGATTGTGTAGAAAAAAAAAAAAACTAAAAGAAGAACCAAGTTAGCACAAGTCACTGCTAGTCAAGAATGGTTTTCCAGTGATTAAAGGGGAAGTTGACCTTTCAATCTTTCAATCAACTTTTTTCTGAGTTTTCGTCAAAATTTGCTCAAACTTTCACTGTCCTGTTATGCTAATATTTCTGCTTCTGTTCTCACAATTTCAGAGTGGATTATCCCTTTAAAGGTGCATTCAAAAATAAGGGCTGTGTTGACTTTACCAAACTTTGAAAATAAAAGGGAGGGGGAAAAAAGGCATTGCACAGTTATGGTTTACAAATTGAAATCATCTCCAAACTGCTTGGTGTCAGTTTTTGTGTTTTTGATTAAATGAAAATGATTAAGTTAACAACTTTGTACTTAAACTGTACTTAAACTGTGGAAAGAGATGATAAATGCATGATATTGAAAGAAGATATACTTTTTAGACAGATAGTCCATTTGTGGTGCATTCCCTGCCCCCCCCCCCCCCAAAAAAAAAAAAGTACTGGGGTGGTATTCTGAACACCGTTTTATCTCTGTTGTAACTTGTGTTGTAACTTGTGTTGTAAGTCTGTGAGTTATAACACCGCTAAAACAGTTGTAAATCGGTATTCTGAAAACTGTTTTAACGGTGTTGTAAGTCATGATAACCACGCCCATCGCAATAATCATATCCAATAGGAAATATTGTTAGAAGTAGCATCTAAGACATTTCAACCAATAACATTGCTCCCTTGGGCAAATGCGCCTTGCTTAACTCTGCGCGTTTTAACAAGCGCTCATTCTCTGGCGTGCGCACAAATAGGACAATGGTATGCGCAGGTAAAGAGAGCCAGAGATAAAATATAGTTACAACAGAAGCTTGATCATTATGCCTTCTTACCGGTTTTGACGTATAGTTGGTGCAGTAGGGGATTCGCAAAGCTATCTCAGATTGAGTCTTTTTATTTGAAATTTTGTTTAAAAAATAAGATATCTGGCGTTCATAAGAGGAACCCAAATTTCATGGTTTATGGGGAACTAGACGCTTCTAAATTAAGTTAAGCCCTTGCAATGCCATGTTATTATTATGATTATTATTATTATTATTATTGTTGTTGTTGTTGTTGACACTATCTTCACAAGATATCTCTTGGAGATCATTATCACGTCAAGTTCCATCATGGAACCTTAGACTTTTAATACTTTTCTTAGGATTCGCGCCATCCCCAGCAATAACTATTTTTGAAACACCCAAAGGTACTGATAATGAATTCTTATTGCTGAAGATAGTGAAATCATATTGAAAAAATATCTAATATTTTCAAAGATATTTTTGAAATGAAGAGTGCTTTAAACAAGTTAGTGCCGACGGTGCCGGTAACCTTTCAGTTCATGTGTTTGTGTTTTTATCTATGTGCATAATTATGCTACGCGTATGTACTTGCAATGTTACTGTTACCAAATTTTGTATTGTGGAATGAGTTTACATTTTGTCAAACTGCTATATCATTTGCCTTTCTGTACATACATTGTTTTTATTTTTTTATATCTTTTTTATTTTGAACTCGCATACCACAATATTGAGTTGATGAATAATCTCACTATCTAACATAAGTTAAAACGAAAGTTACAACGGAGTTATAACACCCTCCACCCTGTTTTATCTCAGAAGCATAAATTTGCACGGGGCATGACTTACAACAGAAGATAAAACAGTTTTCAGAATACCGTGTAATCTAATGGGTGTTCAGGTTTGCGCCCACTGTTACGCGCGTGCGCATACCCTAAGACAATGGTATGCGCAGGCAAAGAGTGCGCAAGATAAAACACTAGTTACAACAGAAGTTACAACAGAAGTTACAACAGAGATAAAACGGTGTTCAGAATACCGATTTGTTACAACAGACTTACAACAGAGATAAAACGGTCTCAGAATACCACCCCTGGTAATTAAAGAAAAAAAAAAACAACAACACTTGAGATCTTTTGCAAAGGATCATCTCACATGAACCTTTCACTGCCCAAAGATCTCTTGCAGTGTCAAACTTTTTGCTGGAGGAAGCAACAACTTTCACACTGTTCTGCTTGAACTTTAGACAAAGCTGATCACACATTTATGGTGATGATGTATACAGAGAAGAGATGTAGATGGGGCTGAGAGATGCATTGACTTCAAACCCATACTCCGCACATGCGCAGACAACAGTACTCAGACCTATACTCTATGAGCTGAGATTTTAGTAGTTTTATTTTTGCAGATGTGATGGATCATCTTTGAAATGTGAAATAATAGCATGTGATTGTTGTAGATACATGCAAAAATAACAATGTGTGAAAATATTCCCCCCCCAAAAAAAAGTATATATATATATATATATCAAGCCATGCGAGCGCTGGACGACACACAACTAGTATGTAAGTCGAGCACACTGTGTGGGCCATGACATACAATGAAGCTATGTCTTTGGCAGAACAACACCATAGAACAGTACTTAAAATATGGAGTACACTGCTTGTTTGTACAGAAAATCACTGAGTAAAAACATTCAGGGCTAGTATGTTTGCTTGTTTACACTCATTCTTATTTATTTCACAAAAGGTAAAGTAATGAGTACTAGACTCTTGCAAGTGCAAAGTTAATGACACACAAATATTTCTGACAAGTAGCAATTTAGGAAAATATCTGTATGTGAAAATATCACCTTGTGCAGTAACAAGGGAGGCCGCGGGCAGTTGGGTGATCTATGACAGGTAGGCATAGGTTGTTAGGGTTTTCTGGGTTAAGGGTATAAGGTGTTTTAATAGTATGTATATGTGTTTGTATGATATATCAGCTATGTTTCTGTTCATACAATATGCATTTGACACAATATGTCAAGTCTATCATCATTTTTTTTAATCTGTACTTACAGTGTCCTGATGAATATTAAAAGAATATCTTCTTGTGATGTCCCACTGGAAAAAATGCACAGCATACATAATTGATCAAGCTCTTAACCATAACTTCCAGTTTGACCTTTTTATATCCATGGTAACCTCATCATCCACTCTTGAATCACTCTTCTTCCTGCTCTTTACATTTTTTTTTACCTCCTACTTCAATTCATGTCCCATCTCTTCTCTCCATATCTTCCAGCTTAACTGCTCCCCGCATTCATCTTGTGTCGTTGCTCTCTCTTAATTTCTGTGCGTCTTGCATTATTTATCCTTAAAGGACAAGTTTACCTTCATATACATATGGATTGAGTGAATGCAACAATATTAGTAGAACACATCAGTGAAAATTTGGGGAAAATCAGACAATCCATTCAAAAGTTATGAATTTTTAAAGTATCTGCACAGTCAATGCTGGATGAGAAGACTACTACAGTTTATGATGTCACATGCGTACAACAATATAAGGAAAATAAAAAGAGAATTTCACAGAACTTTACTTTTAAAATAAAGTGCACATTTCTTCGGCTTGTTACTTACATGTGTTAAGGGTAATATTATTCTTCCTGCCTTCTGGAAGAGAGAAGACGAGTATTTTATTATGGGAGAAAAAGGGAAATATATTGATTTTTCTTTATTCTTTCTTTATGTCGTTGTACACATGTGACATCACAAGGTATAGTAGTCTTCTCATCCAACCTTGAGTGAGCAGAAACTTCAAAAATTCATAACTTTTGAACGGATTGTCGGACTCAACCCACATGTCTATGAAGGTGGACTTGTCCTTTAAAGGCATAGATATGCTTATATCTTGCAAATGAATTTTGGTTTTGATAGGTTGCTGCAATATCCAAAATGGTCACTCTATGACTGTGCGATCTCAGAATAAGAAAGTTCAGTGTAGATGTCTCAATGACCAATCAATCCTCCATTGCATTTGAAGTGTAATCTGCAGTATTCTAGCCACATAGTTGATCATTATTAATCACTCTCATGTGCAAGATATCACAAGTAAAGATCTTTAGGAGAACAGGAATCTGGGGTTGAATATGAAACTTAAGCATATTAGAAGAATATGTATGATAGTGATTTCAGTGTAAGAAGGTGGTACAGTATTCATCGCATAATCGGGCATCTGATAATCGGGAACCTCGCTTAAATGACATACGCTTCCAAGAAACATTTCCAATGCATGTTATTTTCACTGGATAATCGGGCGGGGACCTCTGATAAACGGGACAATTTTTCTTCAAGCGATCTTTGATTTTGTTGATATTTTACACAAAAAATCTACCAAGATACCACAACAATATTGCAAAGATTCCCTATCAGTTGTCGTTTACATCGAACTTACAAAGCAAGCTTCGGACTGGTGTGTTTTGACCTCCGTCCATCCAGTACACGTACATGCATAGCCAGGAAAGCGCCGTGTATAAGTGTCCATGCCATTGCGAAACACATGCTTTCGCGAACATTCTTCTCCCCTACATTGTATAAGCAAAGTCATGTGCAGGGAGAGCTAGAGGGTCGCGCCGAGGGGTAGCGTGGTTGTGTATTCATGTACATGTACAGTACGTCAGTATGCATGTGTGTGTGTGTGTGTGTGTGCACTACATGTACATGTCGTATGCCGTTAGTGTATGGTGAGTGCTCATCGCGAAATCGGGCACCTCGCTTAAAGGGGCCGCGTTTGCTACTCCCAACCTGTCCCGATTATGCGATGAATACTGTATTGAGACAAGAACTGCTCATACTGATGCTACATCTATTGATGGCAAGTATTTATGTTTTGTGTCTAGTGTACTGTAAAACGAATGTTCGCATGCATTTTAATTTTGCGAATTTTGCGAGCGCCAAGATTTGCGAAATTAAAATGCACACGAAATTTCTTGTCTACACCATATGCATTGAACGCCAGTGGCAATTCGCGAAAATTTCATGCCACAAAGAAGGCTGTCGGCTCCAATTCGCCAAAATTTTGTGCCGCGAATATATCATGTTCTACAGTAATCTTAAAATCTGAACTGTCCTCTGAAGTTCCAGGGATGTATGTGTTGCAACAATGCGTACCTGGACATTGTCCAGTATTCATTGGCATGAAAGTGTTAAACAAATTTCCTCTTTCATCCTTTGAATGTATACTACTCTCTGTTGCATTCTAATGCAAATAATATCATTCATTTTTGTGCTCAGTTTCTCATTACTCTAGAAACTGTACTTGTTGCAGCAATCACACACACACACACACACACACACACACACACTCTCTCTCTCTCTCTCTCTCTCTCTGGTGTCTCATAAAAGCTTCCTCTTTGTATTTCTGTTTCATCCTTTTCAACTGATTCACCAGTTCCCGGTTTTAAGAGGAAGCTTTTATGGACAATGAGTTGATAAAGTGACACTTAAGAGCAACAGGAATGTATTGGCCAGAGTTGATGATAATACATACTGAATATGCACTCATTGTGCTCATTTAGTACTGTGATGAAGGGGGAGGGGTTGAGGGGAGAGATAGAGATAATAGGAAAGAGAGCAGTATTATTTGCACGTACGTGCCTGATGGGAGTTTTTTTTTTTTTTTTGTGCAAAAAGTGGTTGAGCGGTGAGCATTTGAAGGGCTGGGCTTTAATTAAAGTGTCACAAGCGTATCGAGGCTTGCAGTGGTGGTGTGTGCAGAGAACACTTCCGATGACTCAGGATTTCTGAAGATTTCAAAATCCATTTGCAACTTTACAGATATATACTGGACAGAGAGGGAATACCAAGATCCAACCCCCACCCACACAATCCCATGATGCATCTGTCATTTTATCCCTCGTCATTCAAAGAATTAGGTGGGGAACAGGGGAGCAGTGCATATCCATTTACAATGAGCTTCTTCTCTGAGAGTGAATTATGAGTAAACACAAATCTAAGATAGCACTATTATTGGTGATTTACATGCAGCTCTCGAGCGAGATACCTTTACTGGCATTAATGCATCAATCATGGTGCTGAATGAAAAGGAAAAACATTATTGCAAGATTCATCTGTTACTACAAGTATCACTTTCAGTAGAGATGGACTTTTTGTTTTATTATGAAGCCAGTTGTTGGATAGCACATATTTACATTTACTTTGATCAATAGATAGAAATCTAGCAAACAAATGGTATAGCAATGTTTATTCATAATAATTCAAAATTGTCTATCTATAAAAGATTATAGAATTTTTCAAAGTTTCATGTGTTTCCCTGTAACAGTAATATTGATGGCAACCACATGTGAACTCAGAGGAGTAATAATGTCATTTTCTCAATATAATAGATTTGTTTAAAAGGAAAAAAGGTTTAAATATCCCCCTTTTATTTTGATACTTTAGCAACCACAACCCCTACCCGTAAAAGTCACAAGTATGACGTTATTGCAACGCCAGCTGATTTGATACCTAGATGATACACAATATTCTTACAGATTCCATGTTAAAGAAAAAAAAAAAAAGGATATAAATTGGGGAAGGTTTATATACAGGTGAGTAGGAGACTTGTGACAGATAATAGCGTCACTTCAAGACCTCACCTGCATATAAATTGGATGTGGTTGTGACAAATATCCCTGACTGGTCAAAGTATGTGCAACTTTAAAGTCACGTAACTGCCTTATTTTATGTATAATGTTATGAGTCTTCTGCCATACCCTTAGAATATGTTCACTCTACTAAGTACAGTTACTTTAGACATGGTATGTCTCTGCACTTTTAGTTCCTGTTCTAGTTATGGAACCATAAGTGTAACAGGATTCAGGTTACAAACAGAAGCCCATTAACATCTTCAGTAGAAAGGACTGCTGTCTCCTAGAACTTCCGGCAATGTTGATGTCTTATTTCTTAAGTTGTATCGAAGAAGATATATTGTATGATAATAAATTTGTCATCCACAGATTCTGTGTTCCTGGACAGTGTGCCAAATTAAAGGGAAGACAAACCCAAAGAGCAATGTGGATTGAGTAAAAGCAGCAAAATTAGTAGAACACATCAGTGAAAGTTTGAGGAAAATCGGACAATCGATGCAAAAGTTATGAATTTTTAAAGTTTTGGTGTTGGAACCGCTGGATGAGGAGACTACTAGAGGTTATGACGTATGAGAGGACCACAATATAAAGGAAATATAAAAGGAATTCCACAAAAATTCACTTTTCTAGCAAAATGAAAGAGTTCTTGACTAACCGCTTTCAGAAAGCAGGGGAAATAAGTGCTACCCCTAACATATGTCAGTATCAAGTTGATGGAATATGTAATTTTCATGAAAAATGAATTTTCATTGAATTCCCTTTTTATTTTCTTTATATTGTAGTCCACTCATACGTCATAACCTCTAGTAGTCTCCTTACCCAGCAGTTGCAACACCAAAACTTTAAAAATTTGTAACTTTTGCATCGATTGCCCGATTTTCCTCAAATTTTCACTGATGTGCTCTATTAATATTACTGCTTTCACTCAATCCACATTGCTTTTTGGGTTTACTTTCCCTTTAATGAAAAAAATAAATGTTCTCAAATGTACAAAGAGAATATCATTCCCTCTGCATATTGAATGTGCCTTGTGCCAAGTCTGTTTCAAAACTGATTGATGTGATAGCTTTTAATGAGAGCAACTACCACAAGCATCAAGCAGTGAAAGTCTCCAACTGTTTTCCCTTTGGTATATCTTTACAGTGAAAAAAAAAAAAAAAAAACGAAAGCAAGAAAAATGGCCAAGATTGTTGGGATTTTGTTCATTTGGAATTATCTATAATTCATCTTTGTTTTCCCATTTGTGTGCTCTTAATTTGACAGGAAGTGAGGATACGAGAAGGACTCATCAATTTCAACCCCACAGAAGAACCAGTAAGCAGAGAGTTGCTGTCAGAAAAATTCACAGTCCTGGTAAGAGGAATTTCACATTATTAACACTTTGGCTCTTTTTGATTTCTTCTTTTTTTTCCCCTTTCTTTGGACAAAGACACTATGCTGATCCAGAAAATGTACAATAGTACTTCACAATTACAACTTTCACAAGGAGATCAAGTCTGGAGAAAAGAATCTAGAACAGAGTGGAAATATGCAGAAAAAGATAATTGAAGTGAGTGAGGGGGGGGGGAATTGATGTGATTTTATGATCTGCAGGATGGATCTGTGACCATATTAACTATAACTGGTCAGTTTTATAGTTGTGGAATTTCTACTTGACCATGTCAAATCCACTTCGGCATTTTTCAAGTTCAAATCAGTAGGGAAGATCAGTGGAGCATCACTGTTTCTTAAATTTATGGGCTTAAATTGAGAGTTTGATTGATGATGTAGGGCAAATGGCATGTGGAAAAGTAGGTTTCTAACATACTGCTTTGGTGTAAATTCTCATTTATTTTTTATGCAAAAAACTTAAATGAATGACTCTGGAAAAAAAAAAACTTCAGTCGTGGAGGATGTGCAGTGTAACATGGTGAAAGGGATATCTTGGACATTTTCATGAAGAAAATGTGTCAGTCGGGGGGGGGGGGGGGGGGAGAGGACATTGTATTATGCAGAAAAGAAGAATGTTAATAAACGATAAGATGATCTGGGTGATTTGATATATGGGCATTGTTGCCAATGTCCAGTTCTGATTAAGTGTTTCCTTTGTCTCTCATTTTTTTCACCATTGGCATTTATGCAACTTCTTTATTTTCTGTGTATACTCTCTCTTCTGAAGAGTTCATTAGCAACCATCTCTGTGATTTATATTATATTGATACATATTTGATTCGTTACCAAATGCATGTAGTTAGTGCCTGCAGTGGCTGTGCGGATATTCATGGGCCATGGCCATTGATATTTGGTCACAGTATAACCTCTCATCACAGTTGACCCAAATCTTGGCATGGGAAATGTTGCTGGTAGCTGGTAGTTGAACAGATCTGCAAGGAATGGTTAACTTCCACATGAGAGTTGAATTGAAAGAGAGCAGGTATTCCAGGGTTTGCATTCATACATTTTGTACATGATAAGGATCACCAAGTCATGTCAGTACTTCTGTGTAGCTTAGGAGTTGGTCGTCAGATATTATGGTTCTTCAGTTGAACTGATTTTGGTTTGCTGCCCAATGCGCTATGTTCGAAAACCACGACTAGCGCAGGCCTGTTAGATCAGAACTGCCTGTCAGCAAATATGCACACTTAAGTGTACGCTTATTGCTAACGGTCAACTCCAGTCGAGCAAGATTCTTTGGCTATATCAAATGTATGCTGTGTACCGCGACTACGTACAAAGCTGAACACAAGTCATTGCGGGGATTATGCGCTGATCTTTATGTAAGTATCTTACAAAGAGATCAGTGGGATTATGATCTAAGCGATGTACAATGTATACATTGCTTGGGATCCAACGGAGCAAACTTTGCACCAGGTTTGGGTAGTTGGGCGGGTAACTGATGATCTCTTTCCACCATGAGCCTTGCACAGGTTTGAACCCCTGTGTTCCGTGTCCTGCTAAAGTGCAGACAAAGCGAACAAATAGCGGGCATACATAACATTGATGATGATCAGCGTGTAAATCAATGCGGCAGCGTAAATAGTGTGTAGTTTTGCGCTTCCTTGTTCGTGGTCAAAGTACTAACACCTCAGGGATACTTCCTTCCTGCCACAATGGACATCGTTAACTCCTTAGCATTTTTTTTTGTTGGAATAGATGAATGCTACACTTTTGTTCAAAAGCTGACCCACTTGTTTGCAAAAAAAGGAAATACATGATTTCATTGTGGCTGTAATTCAACTCCGAGCTGTGATCTCTTTTGAATTTTTCTCTGTATTTGCAGATTTTAAGAAATCTTGAAAAGTGGTGAAATTATAAAAAGTTGAAAAACCAATATTAAGAATTTGCAGTAAACATGGCTTTCTGCCAAAGAATAAATGGAAATGGTAATTGCTTTTTAGTGAGCGTATGAAACAGGAAATGACCCCATTAAAGTCATGTATCCCATAAATATTAATGTGCAAGGAAAATTTCATGCTTCCAGTAAAACCTTTTCGTGCAGCAGGGGATTTGGCTCCAATATCCATTTCTTGCGTCTGAAAGTCCATTACTTTCTGGAATTGGTAACTACTTCGAAAAGGCAAGCAAACAATCTATTCCACAGTATGATCATACACAAGAGTATCTTATGCAATAGTAGAACTATGTGTACATGGTCAATGTGGAATGGTCTAAAACCCCAAGTCTCACCTAGTTGGCTGAGAAGCTCTCACAGGTAGGCCGGGATGTCAACCAAAAATGAAATAGAAAAGATTCATATTCAACTTACTTAAAGTGTAGAAGCCAAAGTGACCCTCAAGTTGAAAAAGGTTGAGAAGCATGGATCTAAAACCCACTCAGCTGTGCCTTATATGTCAGCTGTGCATAAGTTATTTTATGCCTACCATACCAGCCAAGACATATGTGTAATATCTGCTTGTTAAATATCAGTAGAGTAGTGCGTTCTCTTTGGTCTACGGTGATGAAAATGTTGTCTCACAGTAGTATGTGTTATGAAATGATAATATGGATCCTAATCAACTGATTGGCTGAGAGGTATCATGTGACCAGTCTTTTATTTTGTTCAAATGCCCAACTTTATCAGCAGGTGTTAGTATACTATTACTAATGACCAGTACTGAAGACTGCTTCCCCCATAACAAATTCAAAATTTCCTATATCTGATTGATGGCAATTATTCCTCTCATATCCACCCAGTTCTTACTCAGAGGTGTTTGTTCAGGTTTTGGTAGAAGGAAACATCTAATTTCTCATGGAAATGTCACATTAAGAACATATTAATCAAATGCTGTGATGTCTTTAGGATAGGATTGTCCTTTGAAGCTGCTGTGTGAGCCCATTTCTAGTGGAAACCAGTGCAGTCTTTGAAGAACTAGATCACTGACCTTATACGGTTCGGTCTCAGGGTTCCTAGCAGCTGAAAATAATGACTCACATGAGAAAGATATAATGTTTAGTAGATGTTCACAATATACATGTACAGAGTAGAACAGTAAATGATGCACAGGTCGGAGTGCATCGGTATACAAATGATGCATAGGTCTGATTTGCGTCAGTAGAAATTATGTGCATAGGGTAACAATGGAATGCTTAACCCATGAGGTGAAAACGAGTGTGTTTAGGCTGAATTCAATAGTTACTGCATGCACACCTTCCTTGTAATTCACAAAAAGACACACCATAGATCATTTGTTTTATAGAATGGTGACAAATTTTGCCCGAAATTCATTGTTTTAATCATTTTTCTGACAGTTTGCAAGCCTTGCTTTCTGCCTTGCCATAGATGAAACCATGCATCTGTGATTACTTTCCATGCATAAAAATTTGTACTGATTCATGGCTAGCCATCTCTTGCCATGTGTGTGAATTGATAACTGATCAAATAAAATGATAACTTTTGAACAGATCATCCGATTTTCCTTAAACTTCTACTGATGTGTTCTGCTAATGTTGCTGTGTTCACTGAATCAACATATTATATTGGGTTTTATTTTCCTTTTAAGAGAATGCTTAGCTCTTGCACTAGTGTGAGCTATAACATGATGCATATACATGTATGTGTGTGTGTGTGTGTGTATTTGTGTATGTACATATACAGTACATATGTATTTATGTGCACACAGACACGCACACACATCCATTTGTTTATCCATTTATATTGAGGAGTTCTTGTTTTCCCAGTAAAGTTTGGCATGCCATTCATCACATGGCTGATGAGTAAAACTGTGGGAGTTCACCTCCACTTCACGTCACAGTCTTGGCTGGCTTTAATAATTCCCGTAATACAACTGTCAAAAAAGAGTTGAGATGCCTGGATGTACAAGTGCACACGCTTCCCCCCTTTGCTCTCAGTAACGTCTTGAACATGTGACAGTGAGTCATGTTGAGGGGGAACGAAAGAATGATTACCCCAACTAATCTGCCCCTCACCCTGCCTTCGTCCCTGCCTTCGACTTTCAAACAGGAAAGCCGGTCTCGGTAAAGCCAAGGTTAATGCAATTATGAAATGGTCATGCCCCTCTTTATTGGCTTACGCAGCGGAGCGGGGTCACGCTGGCATGATATACAGGAGATGTGCTTTGTAACGCAATTAGCACAGTAACGCTCGCTGATTTGAAGCTTCCATTGAGCAGCTTCATGATTAATAAAGTTGATATCTGTGTGTTCATCCAGATTGCAAATCCAAGCTTTAACATTTACGTATAGGATGTCAAATGAGGGAAAGTTAGACTAGCATCAAACTTTGACATAGTTAGGCAAGGTTGTGTGCAAGAAAAGAGTTAAGTGTGAATCGTTCTACCATGCAGAAATAAAATTTGGTACTGACTTCCGATCTGCCTTTAAAATTCCAGTTAGGTCTTTTAAGTTTGTGAAAACATCTCTCGTTATGAGAGTAAGAGTAGGTTCACCCACTATTTAATTTTCTTGAGTAATGCATGTGTACATACGTACATACAATGTACATACATACATATACATATATGTGTGCATGTGTATGTTAAGATACCTGGTAAATTGATAGGTGGATAGATGTACAAGGCTTATAAAACAAAACAAATAGTGCAAATAAGACATAATTTGCTATCCTTAGCCAGTGAATCCTTGATTGAAGCACATAACCACAATTAATTGAATGGAAGAGGCGAGTATTTTGTGAAGGATAATGATGTTGTCTTTGAATTATAGGACTGTCGGTTATTATTGATGTGTCAGGTTATTGAAACAACATCTTCAACATACATGAAATATATATGCACTCTTACTACACGCTTTTCGACAGCTACACAGCTTCTATTCCATCATAACCGTCAAACACACCCAACTCTTCAGCGTGTGTCACCTTTATGAATGTGATGACTAAATATATGATGACAACTTCACATGATGTGAGCTTTCAGCATATAATGGCATCAGAGATGGCAAGATATGTGTGGGTTGAAATACGCTGTTGTACTGCATGTCATCATGCTTGCTAATTTCTGAGAATCGTGTGAAAGTCCACTACTTACTATTATTTTTTTTTTGTAGGTCCCCCAATATCTGTTTTCTCAGTGATAAGGGGAAATCCGTACCTTCCTAGACCGTCATGCAGAATTAGGGGGAAAAAATGTGGATGGCGAACAATGAAAACATTACCACAGACGTCTACGTGCTTTGACGATAGAAAGTGAAAATGAGCAGTGTCATTGAACATACAGTATTTATATCATGGAAAGCTCGCTCCAAGGAAATGCTGGAAGTCTTTGTCGATATATCAGATGAGTCCAGATATATAAGCTCAAACTAATGTTGCATGAAATGTTATTGGTTTTTGGTAGGCTGTGAAAGAAGAGCAAAACCAAACTTGGATTTGCTATTTAAGAGATTGATTAGACCAACCAGTGAGTTTCATACCACTTGTATGAGATGTGAGATTGAATGGTGTGTTTATTGTCTGTTGTTTATTATGATATATGATAACATAATTTGTCATTGAAATTGCAATCACTTCAAAAATGTCATGTTGGAACAATGTTTTTTATTCATAATTTTGAAGAAAGTGTTTCATTCTGTTTCATTTTGTCATGCCGCTGGGCTTAAAGACCAACATCTTGATTGCTGTAAAGCTTACAATGAATGAAGAGTGGTATTGAAGATTTCTGCACTTGTGTAATTTATTGTAATCTGAAAGTAAACTGATTTTTTCCTCTTTTTTTATATTTAAGTCTTTAGTAATAGAATAAATAATTCACCTTATTCTCTTAATAAGAAGTAAGGAGGCAACCTTTATTGTCATAAGTTCTGGGATTGAAAACCAGGGGATGGGGAGGATGGTGGCTAGCAGGGGAGGTGAGAGCAGAGTGAGTAGAAATGGGGAGAAAGGAGGAAGAGAGGGGGCAGAAGATTTGGGGGGGGTGGGGATAGATAGGAGAAGAAGTGAATCAGAGGATGAGAAGAAAAGAAGGGAGGAGGAGCAGAAAAATCAGGTGAGAAGAAGGAGAAGCAGGAAGGGAGGGATAGAAGATTCAAGGTGAGATGGAAAGGAGAACAAGGGAATCAGAAGATGTGAGGAGAAGAAGGAACGAAGGAAGGGGAGCAGACGATTCAGAGGAGAAGAAGGGGAAGTGGGAAGGGAGAGACAGAAGATTCAAGGTGAGATGGAAAGGAGAAGAAAGAACGAAGGAAGGGGAGCAGAAGATTCAGGGGAGGAGAATTAAGGGGAAGTGGGAAGGGAGGGACAGAAGATTTCGGGGAGGGGGTGAGGAGAGGAGATCTAGACAAGAGCACAAAAGAATCAAAAGATACAAGGAGAAGAAAGAAAAATGAGCCGAAGAAACAGGAAAAGAAAAGGGGCAAGAAGGGAGGGACAGAATATGGGGTAAGGGGGGTAAGGAGTTCAAGTGAATCAGAAGATGCAAAGAGAAGAAGGGAGGGGAGCTGAAGAATTAGGGGAGGAGAAGAAGAGGAATCGGGGATGGGGAAGGAACAGATGATTCTGGGCAGGTGGGGGGGGGGGAATAGAAAGGAGAACAGGGAAATCAAAAGATAGGAGGGTAAGATAGACAGGAGGGGAGAGAAAAATCAGGGGTGAAAAAAGGGGTGGGATGGGTGAAGGAATCAGTAATGCTACATTGACACCATGTTCCTGGTGGCCTTAGCAGCAGCCCCCCTTTGCCTGAAATGTCATGCACGGAGGTCTCCCTTTTTTTCCCCTCTGTATTCTAGTATTGCTCATTCCAGTTCTCACTCCAGTGAACATGTAGCTATCAAAAGATGTCCTCATGGCATCTGGTCAGACTATATGCTACACATATCTCTCGTCACGTCCCGCTGCGAACCACCTCCAAGTTTTTGTTCCGGCCTATTACGTGCTGTCACGTTTTGTTGCGTTCACCCTGTTTTGTTACGGAATATTAGGTTTCCTATTAGTGCTGTGACTGCCGTGGCAGATTTTCTTGACAGTTTGAAAATCTCGCACGGCATCCACGGCAATCGCGACCTGTCATGCTTGCTCATCCCATCCTCCCATGTTGTCTCAACGCCTATCCCATTTTGGATGGTGGCATGAAATGTGACTGCTGTGGCTGCCGGGAACGTGGTGTAAACGTAGCAAAAGATATAAAAGGAGGAGAGGAGGAAGCAGAAGGTCTGCAGATTAGATGAGGAAATGGAATGAAGATAACATGGAAAGAAAGAACAGGGCAAAAAGGATATGGAGAAGAAACACGCAACGAAAGGAGAAGAAGAGATAGGGCAAATCTAAAGAGTTTGAAGAGGAATTGAGAAGAAAGTTTAGACGTGGTAGCTTGTGGTCTTTTAAATCTAAACATATAATGCAAATCAATAGGCATCCCACAACCAATAAGATGTGCTGTGAGAGCTGGAGTTGTGCTGCAGGGATAGAGATTTATTTTGAGAGATACAGGCCACATTTGATTTGAAGTATTTGATGAAGGGAATTCCCCATGTGTTCATGACTATAGAGTCAATCACAATTATAGCCAAATTATACAAATTATGGTGAAAAGTGTTCAGGATCAATTGATGCTGCAGGATATTTTCTCATTCTTTCTTCACATGGACATTACAAGAAAGATTTTGGCTCTTTGCCACTCCTTTCAAAGTGCTAAATAAGAAAATGTCTTCCTTGGAGTAAACTTCCTGTTTGCATGGCATCAGGTTTATTACCTACCCTAGAAACACCTCCTGTAGTAATGGGAAGTGTTCCTCAGTTTTAACCTCACTGTTTGCCTTGTTCTTTCACGTTGCAGCCTTTCCGCGACGCAGCGGGGTCCTCGATAGTTCTCTTCTCGGTGAAGTATCACTGTCCGAACACGACGCCCACACAAGCTGTTCTCCAGGCCGTCGTGTTCCAGCTGGACCAGGCACTCAGCAGGTAAGTGGGACGCCCTCGTGCATCCCGCAGAGATAAGCTTACATAAAAGGAAGCACGCACACAATCATCAAGGGGGTTAGACATCGTTAGAGATGTTCTGAAAATATTCACAATAGGTGCATTTTCACAAGCACCTATTAAAGAAAAGACAATCTAAAACTACATTTTTCCTCACATTCTTCACCTCCATATGAAGTTGCTTGACAACCACCTGTACAGCCTGCATGTTTTTTATCCTTTTTTTGTTTTTGTTTTTTTTTTTTTTTGGGGGGGGGGGGCAAGGTTTCATGCTCATCACTGCAAATTCTAATGTTTTGATCACTCCACTCATCTGTTGTGGCCCCTGCAAGCTCGATGGAATAGTATATTTTGCTGAGGTCCTGCACCTGTTTGGTGATACCATAGGTCGATGACATGTCGCACGTCATATAGCTCTAATTTAGGAATATAAATAGATATTGTGATTCCAAAATTAATCCTGCGGAGGGTTTTTTTCTCTCTCTCTCTCGCTGAGGTTTTTGTGTCAGTGTAAGTGTTTGGATTTAAAATGTTACACGTGTTTGTTTTTTTCTTTGTTACCTCTGCCAAGGGAGGAGGTTGTGTTTTCGTTACCATTTGTTTGTTTGTTAGTTAGTTTGTCCTTGTGCAAAATAACTCAAAAAGTAGTGAACGGATTGGGATGAAACTTGCAGGAAAGGTTGAGAATGACACAAGTAACAAACGATTAACTTTTTGTAGTGATCCAAGAATTTTGGGGGAATTTATGAAGGATTTCTGATATTTTGGCAGGTAGGGTCAATGAACTTGGGAGTTCAGGCTGTGTGTATTTGAAGTTTGCATGTGCGCACTACAGTGCGTGCTGTAGTTTCTACTAGGGCGAGGCATGCCGTGCAGCTGAGGGTTTATGACGTAACAAAGGCGTCTATATTAGGAAATTTTTCAGCGTGCATACTGTACCTATGGGTGGAAATCACTGATCTCTATGGAAGAAGTCAAAGAGCTTTTCCCCAGTGGTGGAGAGGAGAAAATCTCTTTGGGAAGACATCGGAAATTAGCTGCTTGGCGGAGGTCTGTGCTCTTAGAGTGTTTTTCTAGTTTTGTTTGTTTGTTTTTTTTAGATTGGGTTTTTACCGATGTTACTGGGCCATATGTCAGGGACTTTCAGGATAATGGAGATTTTGAGAACATCCTGGTACTGTCTATGATATGTAGTGCAAAGGCCCCATCAAGAACCTGTCTGCATGTAGTTTGAATGTGCAATTTCATGCCATATTCCTGTCAGCAATAGATGAAAATGAGATGAACAGAATTGGAGAGGTGTATCTCAAATTGAATGTAGAATGTGAAAGGTACGGAAATTTAAGGTGTAGCACCTCTGTAGCAAAAAACAAAAAGAATGATGTTAATCACTACCATGTATGCAAATTTGAGTTTATGATATCATGACCTCACAAGTCTCCAAGACCCCGTTTACAGTGCGGGGCTGGGCTGAGCCGCAGCTGAGCCCGGCCTCAATTGCGGGGCCGAGCCCCGCTATTTTGTAAGTTTACACTGCCAGGCTCGGCCCGGGCTTTTAATTCAAACCTTTCAAGATTTCATCGTAGTGGCGCTCTGCTTGTAAACAAACGCAATTTGGTATAGTCTGGTTTCCAGACCCTTTGCCAACTGGACTCCGCGGCGGCGACAAAGTCGCCACCTTTGCCGAAGGAAAAATCCTTTGCAGGACAAAAACCACCTTCAACTATACTAGTTTTCGACGTTGAGGGCGTTGATATCCTAAATAGCGAAATAGTACGGACAGAGGGTCTGGAAGCCAGACTAAATTTGGCACCGCATTTGGCCCAGTTTACATTTAGTTTGTGGCCGCGGCCGAGACCACCTCCAGAGCGTGGCCAAATGTGCGGCCAATTTTGGCCCTGCATTTGGCTTTTTGCGCGTTTACACTGAAATGAAGACAAGCTCCTCGGCTCAAGCGGCCCAGCCCCGCACTGTAAACGGGGTGCAAGTTACCTGTGCACTACTTTCATCTTTTTGACATGAAATCAGGAGGAATATTGGCATTAGATTATTGTAGTCTGTCTTGTGTAGTAACCTTGCAGCTGCGACTTTTAATAGGGGGAAAAGGTTGTAATTGCTGACTTGCCACCTCCATCAAGGTTTCATTTCTTTGTTGTTGCTCTTTTGTTTGTCTGTCTGTTTGTTACTTTGTCTGCTTGCAAAATAACTCAACAGTTATGAATGGATTTGGATGAAATTTACAGGAAAAGTTGATGATGATGCAAGGAACAGGTGATAACATTTTGTTAGTGGTAAGGATCACATTCTGGATCCAGGAATCATTATTATTATTTTTTGAAGGATTCTTTACCATGGGCTAATGGGTACAATGTATGCAGTACAAAGTTTCTGTTAAGAGATACTATCCCAACTTGTTCACACTGAGTGAGTGGGAATACAATTTCCAAATAGTGCACAATTTGTGACTTAGCAAAACTTGTATGAAATGACTGAAAGCTTAATGTAGACTGTGAATACCAAAAAGTTATATGTAGCATTTGTGTAAGTTGTAAGCTTGACATGGCATCAGCTGAACATATCTAACAATGTCTTTGATGAAAGAGGTTGAGCCTGTCATCATGTGAGACATGTTTGTTGTATGTAGGAAAGAGCACCTTACGATGTTATCCTGCACACACACTCTTCACGTAGCGCTTGATGTGTGTTGTGAATATGAGTGGTATGCTGCCCTCTCTTGTCCACTCGTGTACCATTAATCCACAACTCGTGGCATGGATGAATACAACAGATTAATCTGTAGAGTTAGTTTTAATGATTTTAGCCATTCTCCATGAAACTGAAATTGGAAATTATTGCTCCCCACCCCAACTCTTCAAATAAACAGATGCAAACAACAAATAAAAACAAGAGCCTCAGGTCTGGTTGACCCATTGTGTAGCAAGCTGTTTTACATTCAAGCAATGTCTCTTGCTTGTCAAATAAATGATATTACCTTTCTTTTAAGATTTGAATTGTTAAATCTCTTGTGCAGTTGATCCAATTTGTGTGAGGTTATAAATAGACAAATGCACAGTAACTGTAACCATTCTTTTATTTTTTCAGTGTATTGTGTAGGACTCTGCTGTTGTCTAATCAAGACATTGTACTTTGACATTATATGCAGTGTCACACTTTACAACAACAGAAACAATGGCAATGCTGTCATAGAACTCCACAATGTACAAATTAATTTCCTAGAACAGCTACAAAAACATTTTTTGGCAATAATTCACTACTGTCTTACCCCCTCTTCTTTTCCCTTGCATACCTTCCATGATTCCTGGATACAGTGCAAATATTCTTCCAGAAATAGATCTGCAAATGTCATTTGAACTTGTGATGTGTGTTATTTCAATCCAAAACAATGTATTTTCCATATGATTTCCATAAGGTTTTCGTATGTCTTTTCTCTTTCAAATCATTGTTTGTTTGTTTTTTATTGGAATTTCTCATGATATAAAACTGTACTTTCGTGGACAAATTGAGGAGAAGAAGGGTGTACATATGTTGTGGTTTTGTTTCATAAGAAAAATCTATTTTTCATGCCAAATATGATTTTTCATGAAGAAAAATAGAGTTTTCATGGAAGCATACTTTTCTTGCTCATTTTTAATTGCATTGTATTTTCATCCAAATATTGGTAACACAATAGGGATAACGATTATGCAGTAATCTCTACTCATTGTTCATTATTTGGAGCTTTCAAGTTAGTGTACAAGGATTCATAGTCCCTTGTGTACTTTTACTATTTATTAAAGTTACTTTAGGTTATCTTGCTAATGTAGGAGAGGGAGTTTGGTAGAGAAAGCAGGGAAGTAACAAAAACACTCGTCCAAAAGTTTGAGCGAAAGGCCCAAATACATTGTAAATGATACAAATGTTAATGCTTGGTGGTCAGGTATCTTGTCTATTGCATGGCAAGCCACTTTCTTCGTTAGCCACTTTAACACAGTGGCTCAATGACTTTTTTGTCCTTTGTTTTTCCTTTGGAAGGGATTGGCATGTAGACGTTGACTGGAAAAATGATTTTTTTTTTTTTTTTTTTTTTTTTTTTTTAGATCAGAGAGAAAAAAAAATGCTTGAGTGACATGATATTATTACTGGAGTCAAATCATGGTTGAATAAGAAGTTATAGAGATGCGAGTGTGGGTGTGAAGCCTGTATCATCATGTTTTCTCAAAGGGATCCATCTCTTGGAGCAGAGCTCTGTTTATAAAACATGTGTCGCCTACACATTAACTCATCATCTCATCCTGAAAGAGAGCCTTTAGCCACACAGCAATGGAAATATTGCTTGATTGGAATAATATGTGACAGTATTGACAAGGAAAACATTTTTACTACTTCATTTCCATGCTGGTGTTGAATCATTTACATGTCAACATATCAGTTGCCTGGTCATAAATAGCACATGCGGTATCCCTTATTCCATAAGTATTAACTTTATTTTGCTGTAATTTTGTACATATTGCAAAATTTCATGTGGTTGTGAGAAGCAGTTTAGAAACCACTGATTTCTTAAAAAGGATACTGCGCTAATTACTTGAGAAATATAATGTTTTTCTTGTCAATACTTTCTCATATATCATTCCAAGAAAGTAGTGTGTCCATCAGTGTGTGGCTAAAGGCTGTCTTTTAGAATGAGACAGTGTGTTAATGTGTAAGCGACACATTTTATAAACAGAGCTAATCACAGAGCTCAGAGAGGAGACTTCTCCTTGCCAAAATACATTGTGCTTGTCTTGGGGTTATTGCTTCTTTATTTTTGACTACTGTAAAAGTGGAAATTTTCGCGGTGTTGAAATTTTCGCGCATTTCGCGCAACCAGAAACTAGTGCGAAAATAAAAACACGCAAATATTTTTGCTTGCCATACGTTCCTGTGCGTGATGTCTTGATTCCGCGGAATTAAAAATACGCGAAACTCTTCTGACCCGGCCTAGCGCGAAAAATTAGTCGCGCGAAAATATACACTTTTACAGTAGTTTGCAATTTAGTCTGTCATTTCTGAAAGTTGATGGCCATCTTTGTTCATGCTCATCGCTCTCAGGATTTCACTGGTATACAGGATGTTTCACGTTTGCCAAATGCTGCATTAGGCAGCATGAAACAGGCACCTGAGCAAATAAATAACCATCAGCAAGGAGGACTGTAACCCTAAAACCTAGCCTAGTGACATAAAAATGTGTTGCACCATGCTCAGTGGATACTCAGATGAATGTAGAGCCACAGTATACCCTACTTTATACCCCTCACTGTAAGATTCCAGTTGTACATGTGTGTAAACTATGTGTCAACCATTTTTGATGATATTAAAAAGTACAGTCTGAACCAAATAGTTTCCCAAATTGCACTTCTTGATGGTACATATATCTGTAGAGAATCGACACAAAAGTAATATACTGTTAGGTTAAAGGACAAATTCACCTTATTATACATGCGGATTGAGAGAATGTAGCAATATTGATAGAACACATCAGTGAACATTTTAGGGAAATTAGATAATCCGTTTGAAAGTTATGAATTTTTGAAGTTTCAGTGCCACCATCGCTGGATGAGGAGACTACTACAGCTTGTGATGTCACATGTGTAGAACGATATAAAGACAATTCAACATATTTTCATTTTTCTCCCATGATAAAAGAGCACTTGACTTGCCGCATTCAGAAGGCAGGGGAAATAATATTACCCTTGACAAACATCAGTAACAACTTAAGGGAATGTGTGCTTTTGTCAAAAAGTTAAAAGGGCTTTTTACACTTGTGTTTCTTAACCCCGGACTTTCTCTGACCCAGGACTATCGTTAGTCCCGTACCAATTTTTTCAGCTTTTTACACTCGCCAATTAGTCCCGTACTATCTCTTGTCCGGGGCTAAGGAGAAAACTGACCTTTTTACACTCGTATTTCTTAGCCCCAGATTTTCCAAACCACATGAATATTCATAATTACGCTGTGTAGTGTACGCGTACACGCACGCACCGGCAGCACTTGATTACCTCGTTTCTGATTGGTCAGTGAGGGTCGGACATCGTCTCCGTCGCTTAGCCCAGGATTATTTTTTCGTTCTGTTTACACTCACTTGCTTGGCACCGCAATTGCGGTGCTAACCCCTGCTATTTTGCAGGGCCAGATAGTACCGTACTATCGGTGGGGCTAGCCCACTTTGGCAAAAACGAGTGTAAACAGAAAGTGGGCTAAGGATAGTCCCGTACCAACGGTGGGGCTAAGGCCCCCCCTTAGCCCCACCGTTGGTTCGGGGCTAAGCAAAAATTTACAAGTGTAAAAAGCCCTAAATTTTGTGGAATTCTCTTTATATTTTCCTTGTGTCGTTCTGTGCATGTCACATCACAAACTGTAGTACTGAGTCTTCTCAGCCAGCAGTGACTGCTCAGAAATTTTACAAATTCATAACTTCATAACAGATTTTCTGATTTTCCTCAAACTTTCACTGATGTGTTCTTCTAATATTGCTGCATTCACTCAATCCACATTTATAAAGGTGAACTTGTCCTTTAGTGATCCCAACTAGACAACTATTGTGGTTGTTCAATTTTGAAAAGAGCGATTTCGTTCGAACTATGTTATAAATATGACTTCATTATGAACTCGTGCTCTGTTTGCTCATGAGCTAGAATTACATTGCCTTGTCTCACAGCCACAACTTGTAAAGAGCTTGGTCAAGAAGCTTGTAGGTGACTGTCTTGATGCTATAGGATTGTGCCCCCCCCCCCCCAATACACACAAAAAGAGTGATATGTGCAGATTCTTGTTGATTATTGTAAGGGTCAGTCTTATTACCGGGTTGATTCATACAGCGGTCAAGTTTTGTTTTATCATGTGAGTCTGCCCTAACCTTGGGAGTGTTCTAGAGGAGCCGTACTTTCATAGTTATCAGCACTTTTATGATGATGACCAGAAGAGATTTCACTGTTTTATTTACTGGCAATGAAGGGGATTTATCGAACTACAAGGATTGCTTCACCATTTTGTAAAGCAAATAATAAACATCATTTTGTTCGGACATTGGTACATTTGCCCACATGCACTCTCTACCTTCTAAACAATTCAAACCCCTTCTGCTATGGCCTTAGGCATGTTCGATTGATCCAGAGGCACCCTTTCTTATTCTTACAAATGCATTCACCAATGTATATTATTTGTATATCATTGATTGATAAGTCAAGCATGTCGGAATTATTACCTTGACTCTTAAACTTGTTCTTTCTTGGTGCAATATATGGCATCAAAGCTATGTGAGTGATGGGATCACATGGTTTCATGAAGGGCAGGAGTTGTTGATGTTATGGCAATGCACAATGACTTTAACCTGTGAAAGAAAACAAACCTGCTTTAGGTAGTATTCAGTGTTTGGTGCTCCCTCTTTCCAAAATGGATTTCCACCACAATCCATTCCTTCAATGTGGCATGAATTCAGAGAACCATAATAGCCATGAACCACATGCAATACAGCCGATGTCCTATCCCACCCCCTATTTTCTTCTAAGAATGAAGAAAGAAAATGCCAGCTATGATGTTAGGGTTCATAATTCTAATTGAGACTGACCTTGTAGGACTTCAGTCTTAGTCACATCCCCCCACTGCCAGTGTGAGTTGGATGCAACAGTTTGCTGTGGTGAATCACATACCCTGCACACAGCTTAGCCTGCCAGTCCTTGGTGACTCCCTGTAGCTGTGTTTTGCTGGTAGGAGAGCTGTGGCCTACTCTGTATATTATGTACAGACTCTATTTGAAATACCTTGCAGTATAGGCTCATGCATTTCTGAAAGAATCATTCCAAAGTTTTCCTTGCCTTGACGTGTTAGGTTATAAAGCACAGATGTCTTTAGTATAATGGTTGTATTAATATAGTATCAGTGAGTACCAGTGTTGATACATTTGCGTCAATCGTCCCAACTGTGATTTGGTAGCTGCTGATAGAGGAAGGTTAGCTTGAAATGGTTTGTAGTCCCACCCAGCTAGTTTTGTGTATCTCAGTTTTGCTAAACAAAGCTGTTTTGTGGCATGCCAAAATTAATGAGTATATAAATGTCAAAACATGAATTGTCAATGTCAAAAAATCTCAGGAAGCAATAGTTAATACATCTATTCACACACACATGCAATAGGTTACTGAAAAGCAGTGACTGAAATAGAACCAGATGACTGGTATGCAATGGATGAAATAACTTGGTATTTTGATTCTTTTTGTACTCAACAGTTATGAAACACAAAGGAATGGCCTTACCTGTATCTTCAACATGACTGGATCATCATTTGCCAATTTTGATTTGAACCTGAGCAAAAAGCTGCTGAGCATGCTGCGAGAGACGTATCCCGCCAGGCTGAAGCGAATCTATGTGGTGACGCCTCCGCTCTGGTTCAAGGCCATGTACAAGATTCTCACCCCACTGCTCAAAGAGAAGCTGAAGGAGAGGGTAAGTTCAGAGGTTGATGGGTGTGTCTATGGGAAGGGCAGGGAGGGGAGGGGAGGGGAAATGCTGAGTTCAAATGTCACTAGGTGTGTCTAGGGGAGGGGAGAGGAGATGGTAAGTTCAAAGGTCAGTGGATGTATCTAGGGGAGGGAATGGGAGAGGAGATGGTAAGTTCAAATGTCATTGGGTGTGTCTATGGGAGGAGAGGGGAATTGATAAGTTCAAATGTCATTGGGTGTGTCTAAAGGAGAGGAGAGGAAATGATAAGTTCAAATGTCAATGGATGTGTCTATGGGAGGAGAGGGGAATTGATAAGTTCAAAGGTCAATGGGTGTGTCTGGGGGAGGGGACGGGATGGGAGAGGAGTTGGTAAGTTCAAATGTCAATGTGTGTGTCAAGGGGAGGAGAGGGAGAGGAAGGGAAAGGATGTATTCAGAGGCCAATGTGTGTGTCTAGGGAGGGACAGGAGAGGCTGAGTTCAGAGATTGCTGGGTGTGTGTCTTGGAGAAGGGAGGGGATATAAGAGGTTAAGTTCAGAGGTTGATTGGTGTGTCCAGGGGAGGGGCAGGGAGTGGAGAGGATAGTTCAAAGGTTGGTGATTATGTTGTAGTGAGTGAAAGGTTGATTTATTTGTCTTTGGGAGGGGATTGGAAGGGGAAGAATGGACAAATGGAAGATGAGAATGGAAAGATCTGGAGAGAAAAAGAATGCACCACGAAGCAAGGGGAACTAAAGGTATGGGTCTTGTAGTCTTGACTATAGCTGTGGCTAGCATTCTCACTGCTTTACACTTTGCTCTGGTCTCTGGGTACCCTGCAGTCCCAAGCAGTCCCAAGCAGTAATGTGCACCATTTCTGCAGCCTGTGAAGAATGATTTCTGTTCGCCAGTGAGCTTGACCGTGATTATCATGATTATTCTGCATGAGGTGTTCACATCCTCACAGATGCACACTTTTTGCACCTGAAAGCAGCAAAAATATGATGATGAAATATCTTGCCGATGGGCTGGTGGTGTCAGACCAAGGCTCAAACCCAGGACCTGCCTACTACAAGCCAAGAATGCACACCACTGGACTACCGCTCTTCTGAAAAACAGCGTAAGCAAGTAATGTTTAAACAGGTCTGTAGGAGTGAGAGAAGAAAATAAAAGTGAGTTGGCTTGGAAACATCAAGAGAAGATTGAAATTGAGGCAAAAGAGAAGATTCTTGACAAGGAGGAGTAAGTGCAGAGATAGATGGGAGATTTCTGAATGAATAGTAAGATTAAGAATTCAATAAAAAGTGGATGCTAGTTCCAAGCATCAATATGTTATAAATATATAGCTTAATGAGGAATAGATGAGTTAATATAACTGTTTTCATGTCTGATCTGTATATTTATCTACCTATCTATCTATCTATCTATCTATCTATCTATCTATCTATCTATCTATCTATCTGTCTATCTATCTATGCATCTATGTGTATTGGTCTGTATTGCAAGTATATGGAGAGAGAGAGAAATAGATCGAGATGTTTATATACCAATATACCGATTTATATGTATGTGAAGATACGAAGGCAAATTCTAACAAGGGAGTGAGGAATGTGCAGGGGCTGTTTTGTTGATGAGCCATCTCAAGTGTTGTGCAAAATTGGTGGACAAATTTAAGATGACGGTAACAGACGGAGACCGCGACAATCAGGCTCCGCATTTCACCATTAGGGCATTGCGAGCATTCCTGTGTAAGAAAGGCTTCAATGTTGTGTGCTGATTAGAGCCATGCCCTCTACAGACTGGTTTTGTTATGTGGAGATTTCTTGTCTGTACGTGCGTGTTTGACAGCAGATTTGGTGGATCACTTGGGCATCGTGTCGACACACATTTTTTTTTGGTCAAACATTGATGCAATATAGAATCTTTGTGTGAAAATATTCTTATGAAATGAAAAGAATTCATCCGTATGTGTCCAAATGCATCCATTGGTAGTGAAAAAATATTTCCCCAGCCATGAAAACTTACAGATGTATATTCATTGGACAGCCAAGGAGTCACTGCTACACAATGCATTGATATGTAACCCACTGGTTCGCTGAGCCCAGCCCAGCCCAGCCCATAGCCCCATCTTTGGTCTGCCACACGATGGTGTAAATTATCTGCCTCTTGTCGTTTCAGCAGTTGCTTAATACTTGGCACAAATGTTGTAGTCCTGTGTCGTCCGTCCCGATGAAGTGGTATAAGCTGTATCCAACCACAATCTTGTTTGCATGTACACAAGTGGACCTTGCATGAGGTAAAGGCATATCGCATAAAGCGGAATGCGTCTGTGTCTTTGCTGGATCGCTTACGCAAGCCAAAGTTGACCCACCAGGAATCCTGGATTTAAAGGTGTGATCTGATGTGCATGTGAGAGGCTGTCTGAAACTTTTTTGGATATATGTCACAACCATCCTTCATTTAAAATCCATAATTTGAATGGATTCAGTAAATTAAACATGCTTTGTGATGCTTCATTAAATATTAGAGGGTTAATGTTCGGAACTTTTTTTTAAACAAATAAAGGGCTTGTTCCAAAACTTAGAAAAAAAAAAACCTGAAGCATTAAAATATTTTGATTTGCCAAGTCGAGTCTCCTACATCACTGCATCACTGTATTTTCAAGTGAAAGTGACAACAAACAAGAATTATGAATGACAATCTACACCAAACAAGCCCATAGAAAATGTGCCTTTCAAAATGAAATCTTGTTTCAGCACATCACATGTCTCTTCAGGTCCATGTACATTGTGAAACAGTATGCAAGATGATGATATTGCATACTTAGGACGACAAAGTTTAAGAGACATCTAGATCAGGTACGTCCCTTTAAGTCTTCCAACGGCTCTGGTTTGTCTTGTAAAGCTGTGCTCTACCAGCACACTCCTTGTATGCCAAATCACAAGATTAGATACCTTGAGAGCAACCATGGACAAAGCTGAGTGAGCTGTACCACTCTGGGCCCAAGCTTCAAGGATCAGACATTGGTGATAATTATTACCCTCTCCTCAATTAATCAAGTTGATAGACCACTGTGAGCGGAAATGTAAGACTACCTAGACTTTGAATCACCAGATTGCACTCTAGTCTCTCTCAGCATTGGAATTTGCAGCATGTTGAAATGTACGTATTCTTGTGTAGTTGCCGTGAATTGAGAGGAGGAACGCGGAGGGTGCAGGCTCTTTGATTTGTCCGGTGATTGTCAAGTGTGGTTCATTTCAAGAATCTGGAGTGTTCATTTCCTGCCCATCCTAACTTAACTCCATGCATTCTTGGAATGTCTTTTGGGTCGAGTGTTGCCTTCTGGCACTGTTTAGAGGGCCAACTTGCCGGTCGTGACGTGTGAAGTCCGCCTTGTGATATATGGCACGTGCCCCTTAGCATTCTCCCGCTCTCTTTCCGTGAAATCGGAAGGTGAAAATGGGGTGAGAAGGAGAAGGTGATATGTTATCTGAATGTAATGCTGCCATCTCCTCTTGAACCAAATGAGCAAAGATGCAGTTGTCCTGATTGCAGCCAAATTTATCTTCTTCATTATCTTTGGTGAACAGGTGGGAATTTCTGTCTGTAACATTGTGTTTAATATACCAGTGACCATAGATTGACTTTGTTTATATATTTGATTGATATTTTCATTTGCATTAGAAGTTTTAGATTGTACATAGACTCATTTCTTCTGTGCAGACAGACAGCAGGTGACTTGATAAAGTTTATAAACTATCACCCCCTCCCCCACTGCATTGAATTTGTGAGCTATTTGATTGATATAGGTTGAAATACATTGACTTTTTTAATGTGTACAAACTTGTACAACTTTGTACTTTGTCATAACTGAATTGTGAACATTGCCGGTGGTGCTTGTGCAAAGCTTTGCTTGTTCTAGAATCTATGATGTTGGATGATATGCGAACTTGGGGGAAATACCTGGTAGGCAACTAACCCAATTAGAATCCCAAGGCTATCCAGTATTAAGGAAGATTATGACTGCTAATTACCTTTGATGCAATTTCCTCTCTTCTACGTAGTCATATTTAAAGCTCAGTTTTGTACGCATCATGAGAGCTTTGTTTTTGTATGGTATGGTGTTTTACTTTGTTGTATGTTTTTAAGCAACCTGCTTAGTGGCTTGATGAGAGTACAGGGTTACGACAAACCTCAGAAAGTGCCTGAAGTTTTTTGTTGGGCTGGTTTCAAGGAGACTTGACTGTTTTAGCTTCCCATTTCATAAACCTGCAACCCCCACCACGCACCCCCCCCCCCCCCCAAAAAAAAAAAGAAGAAGAAAGAAATGCAAAGTTTAATATGACACTAGCATAAAATCATGAGTTCTCATGCACTTTCACTGGATTAGATTCTACCTAATAACCAAGTACCTAGTAGCATGTGATAGCAATGAGGTACTCCGAAGACACACAATATTTTCAAATCCTGGTGTATTTCTATTAATCTTTACAGATTAGCGGACTCGTAGATGACTGCATGTTCTATCCAATATTGTAGAGAATGATGCTAAAAGTTTTATCCAAACTTTTGAAGAATCATCTTTACTTTTCACCAGCAAGATGTCTCAGAGAAAAAAAAAAACAAGGCATATAGCTCTTTAGTTCTCATTATAACTCCTTTCTCCTTAGCTTTCTTGCTCTCTTTCCTATCAACCTTGTCTCTCTCTTCTTTCCTTCTTCACACTTGCTTATCTGATAGGTCATTACTGCTGACAAGATGCCATCAAAAGCAAGTGATCAAATGCGTAGACTAGGAAGTAGTTTGTCACTTTATGGGGAGCAGGTCTCTATAATTTACCCCTGATGGGTAATTGGCTATATTGGCTCACATGACAAGTCGATGAAAAATCTTTCTTCTGTGAGGATCGGAAAGGTGAATTGGCTGGACTAAAAATCTACAATAGCAGCATCATTCATTGCTTAAGGAAATGACTGTTTAATTTAATTGTAAGTCACCTTTAAAAACAAACAAAAAACAAACATACCCATGTATTACTTGAAACTTCGGTCAGCATAGAATTTCAGAGTTGAGATTGTAGACGAATGTTAAATGAAGTGTGGAAATTGATTGCAGAAAGTATAAATAGAATGTTCAAACCACAAAATACTGTATTAGCTGAAATTTTCGCGGTGGTTTTATTTTCGCGAATTTCGCGAATCGCCTTTGAACCGCGAAAATAACAACGTGTGAATAACTAAGTTCAGTTAGACCCTCGCAACCGCGAAATTAACAAGACGCGAAAATGTCATCCAAGTAGCAATTCGTGAAAATATCTGTACGCGAAAATTTCAGCTCGTACAGTACACATACATGTATGAGATTTAAGGGAGAAAAGGAGAATGATATCTTTGCAAGAAAAAAAAATAAAACAATTTCAACCCTAGATATGGCTACAGGATTGCTTCAACAATATTTTGTCCTTTACCATTAAAGCCGTTTCCATTCTTACTATGATTATTCATATCACATATTCTACTTCCATACACTTAACCCGTTGAGGACGGACTGATTTTGCAACAACATGCATTGCCCATAGACCGCTGCCCGAGTATACTCGGGACTCGTCCTCAACGGGTTAAAAGAATACCTGATTTTTTTCCAATACTTTATGACAAGAATATTCATGTGCATTTTAATTTGTGATTTTTGTGAGAGTCTTGATTTGTGAAATTAAAATGTGCATGAAAGTTCTTGTCTGCACTAAATCGATTGAATGGCAGTGGCAATTCATGAAAATTTCATGCCGCGGAAAAGGCCATCGGCTCCAACTAGCGAACATTTCATGACATGAATACATATATATCATGTTTTACAGTAGACTACTTGATGGGTTCGTTCATTCTGTACATTACCTATCCTTTTTCCTACCCAAAGTTTCCCTTAGGTTTACCTCACACTTGCTTGATGTATGAGCATGCAATAAATACTGCTGGCATCAACTCCAGTGCAATGAAAACTGGATGAAGGGAAATGAACGAATACCTCACCACACAGTGTGAAAAGGTGGGAAATATCTGTAATTTGGATACATCGAAGTGTTTGTCTTATACCATTGATAGGTGGCTTTGTGGGAGTTTATTTTGTGTACATCCCCAACCCATGTTGCCTCTGCTGTGGAGAGAGTGGAGGGGGAAATGCCTCGAAGCAATCTAGTGACGCATGCCGCTATTTTTGTAGAAATCGCCCCGAAAATCCACGGCAATCCAGGGATGATACAGGTGCCCCACTAAAGTGGCAAAAATTAGAATGCAGGGGGAAAAATAGCAAGGGGACCTGCTTCCTCTCGACTTTAAATAGCCATTTCTCACCAACCTGATCTGAATTTAAACGATTCTGCATCGCTTCCGCGATGACAGCTGACAGGTGATATCTTAGTAAGAAAAGGAAGCACCATGCCTCGTACTGGATGCCATGGTTTCTACTATGTACATTGTTGCAAGCAGAGGAATGCCCAGCCAGACTAGTCATGCTGTGGCCTATCTAGGTACAAAATTCAAGTTGCAACCAAAACTTTCATCTCCTGACCCTGCGAGTGGTGTAGTCACAGAATTGCCCCCCAAGGGGTACAGTGTGTGCAGATTTCCTCCGGTACATTATGATGCCTATGCAGACTTTGTACATTATGAGCTTTACTTATTTTGAATGACAATTTCAAATAGTACTGCTATTCAATCAAATTTTAATATTTTCAGAAACCAATGTGCTTTTGTAAAGAAAAAATCTGTAGATGAACCAACGGGAAGGAGAAATTGTGCGGCAGTTTTCTTGGAGCTAAGCAAAATCCACTGTCTGTGGGTAAATGTTAAACACAAGACTGTGTAATCAAAGAAAGAAACTGAAAGGAGAGAGAGAGAGAGAAAGAGGAAGATGAAGTCTGCTGAGGCTAATCCCAGCCATTGCTAATCCAAACAGGATTAAGTTTTGAGCTCGCGGATAAACATGTTTTAGGCAGTCTGGCAGGTCTCCCTGCTCTGGACTGTGTAGGGTCTGGGATTAGTGCCCAGGCTGTGAGATACAATGTCCAGGATCCAAGAATTAGGTGGGGGACTTAGGAGGTGATGCGGGCTAAATCACGACTAAGCAGACAATCTGGAAGACAGATGAATGAGAGGATGTCCAAATATAGAAAAGACGGAATTCAATGAATGGAAACTTTTATTTTAGCTTTTCCTGTAATGACAAAATATCCTTCTTTATAAAGCCTGAGTGTAATTATGGCGATGACGGAGTATTTCATCAGAAACCGCCCAAGATCTTCCCCTTAGTTCTTGATTGCGGTGATGTCTGAATCATGTGGTTTTGCAAGAAGTTCAGCTTTCGATTAATAAGACGTTGCTGCAGAATATTTACGCCCACTACTGCAAGCAGAAATATGGTAGTATCAGTCTGGTCTTCAGTCTATCTTTTGAAATATTTTTTTGCACAAAATGATAAATTTTGAGATTAATTTGAATTTAGTTGTCTCCCCCATTTTTTTTTCTGCTAGACCATCATATTCATAGATTATAAAAGAAGATTACAAAGTTTGTTTATAAGTAGTTATAAGAGATGGTTGGAGACTCCCAAAGGGAAGTGTAAGTTCTGCATTCATCAAGTCGCTGTTGTCTGCATTACTGTATATTGTGATATCAGTCACATATCATTTGCAAATGAAATGGCAAACATAATTTGGTGGTATTCTGAAAAAAAGCAGCTGTTCAAAACTTACGTTAAATTAATATCGGAAGCTCAGAGAGTGAATCATGGAAGTTAGTGTAGTCAAAACAACAAATTCAGTCGTGGTTTGTTTGGTTGTGGCATGCAAAAAATTCCACCAAATTTCATCATTTAAAAAATTGGATTGGTATCGCAGCATTGTATGACTCACCCATGGCAACCATGAGGTAGATTTGGTTTCTTTTACTTTTCTTTTGATTTCTTAAGTTTCCTTCTGGCATTATGTTGGTGACTGCAGACATTTGTAGATGACCCATGATTTGAAGGTGACGACAGATGAATATCTATGACATAAATGTTGTAGGAAGCATCATTTCTTTCTAGACGGCCACTGTTCTTGTTTGTTTGTTTTGGTGTTTGGCATCTTATTTCAGGTGCCTTTTATGTCCCACTTTCAGGTAGTCTGGGGAATGTATAACTACTAAGCCTTTTTTTGTTGAATGGTTGAGAAAATTCGACAAATGTAGATTATGACTCCAAGTGAAATTTCAGCTGATTTTTAGCTACTGTCAAGCTTGTTCATTCCTTTGAGACCAGAAGTTGGCGAAAACTGTACATACTGAAAAATTATATCAGCATTTTGAACTTAGAATGCACATAACATCTCTGCAAGAGGGGTAATCCTATGAAAGGGACTTGAATATGTGTGGACGGTTGATAAAAAAAAACAACAACAACAATTGGACTTGGGTGGAGGAAAAAAGCTACCATCTGTATTCTGATCATGATTTATAGACTGGCATAGCGATGTGCATCCCATAAATGATACACTGGCTTTATCAGTTTCATTTGGGAGAAGAGCCAACATTGTGTGAAACCATTCATTTAGAGGACAATTGTGGAATTCCATTTATGAATACTGCTGCACCACATGATGATGATAATAAAAGTCATCGATATTTAGTAGCTACCGATAGTGTATTTATATATCTTGTATCTGATCCACGATGAGATATTTTGTACAAGCGCTAGTCATGTTTCATTATCACTCTCTATGTAGGTAATTCTTTGTCAATTATGGAGCCTCGGTTTTGAAACAGATGAGGGAAATCGAAGTCAGCTATGGCATTTTTGGCCGAGATGCACCACCGCTTGCAGCAGGTGTCCGCATGCACATCATGCATTATAAATGAGGGAATAGTTAATGGCTGATAGATCCCACATTGTGAGAGAAGGCTTAATGAATGTTCCTGAAAATGTTCCTCTGAGTTTAAAAGTATACCATCATTGTGCACAGATAAGGGGGAGGGGAGGGAGCATGATGTAATGAGAAGACAAAAAGTAGAAGTGAATGGGAAATAAAGGAAAATTGCATCTTGATACAAAGCCATGATACTGAAAAGGTCAATCAATGATTTTGATTACTGCATAACAACTTTTTCAGATTCCTTTTTTCTGAAAGGATTTTAGTCATAATGGATTACATACGTACAAGTTAATTTGAATGAATGCTGAGCAGTGATGATTCCTTTTCTTTCTTTCTTTTTCTGTTTTTTTTGCATTAGTGTCAATGGTAAAGTCAGTATTCACATTGCAGATACTGCAGATGTTTATGATTCTCACATTCATTTCTTGTGTAACTTCTATTTATAAGATTGTGATGTAGTGTCTGCAGGAAGAGCAAAGGGTATTGTTCATGAGTTCATATCTCTATGAGTGATTTATGGCAAGTACTTCTGTTACAAAGACCACACAAAGTTTGCATATGTAATCCTTTCTTTGCCATTGACTTTGGACAGTGTACACGTGTGTACAAAGGAATGGGGTTTCCTGTTCCAGTCAGCACTCAAGGTACACAAAGGGTTATGCCAGTTGCCCCACTATACACATGATGGTATCCCCCCTGACAGACAGGATTCCACTGATTGCTCAGACCATGCATTCTTCCTGGGGTGCATGCTGGCATTCACCACGTGCTGTGGGGAATTCCCTCGCGGCAGCACACAGTGCTTTATTGACAAGCACAAAGAATTATGAAAGGCGTGAGGAATGGCATGTGCAAACAAGTAATTCAATTAGCATTGTGGTGTGCAGTGATGTGGAAATGTGTCTAGCTGCAGGGAAGGAAGTGGGAATTATGTGGGGAGTGATAAATGTACTTGAGGGGGAAGGAAATGTCTTCTTCGAACTCACACAACCACGGCATTAGAGCAGTCTTCTTTCTCTCTAGTGATACTGAGGCTTCTTCTTGCTGGAGACACACAAGTTGCTCATTACCTTTGCTCATGAACATTTCCACTGTGGCCATGATGTGCTGTAAGGCACGTTAGCATGCTTCAAGAAGTGACTGTATACTAATGAGAAGAGGGATCCGATGCAGCGTTATTATTAAAGATACTGGCATTTGTGAGTACCATGTGAACTGCCTGCGTGTGCAAGGTTACTCATTAGAGATTGAGTAATTTTATACACATCCTGACGGTTGTCTCCATTTTGTAATAGCGTGGCGTTTATTAAAAGGAAGGATTTGTGGGATCGAGTTTGGATGATAAGTGCTTAGTGTATGACCTTCTGTTACATTAAGCTGGAATTATACCTCTCTTTATCCATGAGCCAAATGACAGTCACAACCAACTCAAATGAGCAACTCTGATTTTGGGAACAAGGAATTTTGGCAGAAATAATGTTGCAGTAATGATTCATAAGCAATAGCATTCAACATTATTTGATATCATGCAAGAGCATCTTTTCTCTTTAAGATATTGAATTGTCATGGCAAATATAGTGATTATCACAGTTACAGCAAGCTTACAAAAGAGATCTCCCCATATCGTGATGCCATGTTGCCCTGTTTGTAGAAGGTTACCAAGCCAAGGAGGTATGTTTCTGCCAGTGTTTATTTGTCTGTCTGTCTGTTTGCAAAATAAATGTACAGATACGGATACAGATATGGATGAAACTTACAGCAAAAGTTGAAAGTGACACAAGGAATAGATGATTGAATTTTTGTAATGATCTGGATAACCGTCTGGATCCAGCATACTTTTTTTTTTTTCAAGGGTTATCATGGACAAATAGGGCCAGCATGAGGGCGTTCAAGCTGCGCATGTTTGAGGTATGCAGCTCAAGATGCAGCGCACAACGTGCAGTATAAAGCTCTTTGTTTCACCTTGTTTTTTGATATCTCAGCCATTTCAAAACCGATTTTCATCAAATAAACTTTTGATACCCCTTAGAATTGCATGCTCTTTGACATCTCATAGAATGGTTTCTGAATATCTCACAAAACGTTAAAAGCTAAATCCTCACCTCAACCAGAACTGTACACACCCTTTAAAGCATGCGTGTAAAAGGGTGGAAATGAGCTGCTTGTTGGCAGAGTTCTGTACTCTTTGAGTGCTTTTCTAGTTTATTTTCTTGTGTCATTACATTGTCAGTCCTTTTCAATTCAGGGGTTGCCGCAGTTGTAATTTTCTCACGCCCACATGTTATTGACTGGAGATTCCCCGAGACATTCTTTGCACCGAGTGTGTTGGTCAAGGTCTCACCCTTCGTTACACAGGTGTTTTTTGCAATATTTGCATTGCAAACCCCTTTACTGTTTAGCAAGCATTGTCGTACAATGTAGTTCTTCTTCTTCCATGCATGCCAACAGTGAGCGAAGGTTTGTTGTGGGTGGGTTGTTTTTTTTTTCCCTCCCTCCAATTGTGCAATCTATATCAACTGTGCTCCATGTCAAAACTTAAATAGGTAGCAGTGCCAGCCATGTGTCTCGTCTGGAAGTCAATCATGAATTGCCATTTTGATTTCTTCCAAGTCCAAAGAGAATTGCAGAAGAGCATCTGTTACAATTATCTCTCCTCATCCTCCTCCTCCTTCTCCTCCTCATCATCATCTTCATCCTCTGCCAGACTTTGATTTTCCAGCAACATTTTGCCCAGCATGGAGGAAAAACACTTGTAGAAGAATAAGAGAGATTCCTGACCATGGTGATCATTTCATTCTTGACAGGATGCATATTGCACATCATATCTAGTGGAATGGACCTGTTTTCAACAGTTGCCAGTAAGGATCTATAGGAATTGTTGGATGAACAGTGGTTTAGTCTTTCATTGATCCCCCCCCCCCCCCCCCCATATCAGTAGAATATGTCTACGCTGTACCTTGGGGTCTTCTTGTCCATTGTTTGGTTTGGTTTGGTTTTTCTTCCTTGCACAGTCGTAAAGCAATGTTTGTGCGTCAAATCCAAGGGATGACGATTAGGGCCGGAAGGCCTGGGGAGGTTTAGACATGCATGGTTTCTCAGTTTGACGTGATGCTTGCTTGCTTCAAGTTGAAATGGACCAAATTACATACGTGGGGGCAATATGTGAAAATGGTTGCTATCTGCGCAAATTTGGTTGTGTGACGAACATAAGGTCAGTCACGTGTTTCCACATCGTGCACTGTGTACATTGTATAAATTGTGGGATAACATTTTTTGTCTTCATAAATTTGGTTGTGTAACAAATGGTTTTGTAAGCTTTGATTTCAGAATTATATACAGCCTGATGTTGGAAGCTTTGAGAATGTACATTGTGTTATATATTGATTTATCAAGTTAGCCTGTACTAAAGTACACAATCTCAGAGTTAAAACTCTGAGATTGTTTTGTAGAGCTTTCATACCAGGGAGTTGAAAACTTGGTGCACGCATGGATATCTGCGTTGGTGTTAACCGAAAGTGGAATGTTTGCATAACACAGTCAAATATATTTGGAATTCATCAATTGTAGAATTGGAATGAAAAATGTTTGTTAGCTTCCTGCAATATGCAAGTCTGTATCCAACACTGATTTCCTTATTCGATGCTCTAGCTGTGAGCTTTCAAGTGTCTGTCCATGGAAGTTACTCACAGTTGGGTTCCGATGCAGCTTGCCATAATCTTTATGACGTTTCTAGTCTTCATGTCTTTGTGTGCGTTAAAAGATGATCAAACTTTCACCACTGCAAGCTTGCGTAAAAATCTAATCTTTAAGGTTTTAATGGTGTGCCAGTCATGACACAATCGTCATGGTAAACCGCGTTGGTCTAGCATTTCGATTACTCTTTGTGCATCCTCTATAGATATGAGTCACGATGTGTGAGATGGGTTTCAATTTTTTATGTAAGTTTCTGTCACTAGAATGGCTCATGAATTATTCCATTTCAGACCCAGCTGTGGGTAGAAGTGTTACAGCCACTGAATATTTCATTCAGTCCTTATATTTCCAGATTTTTGACGGACTGCCGGGCATATCCTCGAAAGGCTTTTTTTTTTTTTTCGTCCGCCTGTCGCATGGATGGCTGAAATAAGAGACGTGGTAGTGTTGGCCCTAGAAGCAGCCAGTGGGATTCAGAATTACCATAACCCATTGTGTGGTCTTTATTCACTCGGCATTCTCTAAGGGAAGGAATTGGACTCATTTTCTTTCTCTTTCTCTGCCTCATTTTGTGCACGTCATTGTTTCTCTCTCTCTGTCCCACCCTCCCCAGAATGACAGTGAGTGCATCACTCCAATGTCTCCATCACAGAGTGATGCGCTGCTCTCCAAATAGCTTTTGACCATGTAATCGAGACATTTCTTTTTTCTCCCCTTTGCGATGGAAGTGTGTTGTTTCCATGACTACTTGCCCGTTTGCCCGATTGTCTTTTTTTCGTGGGGGGGGGGGGGGGGGATGGGAAATGATGCTAATTAACGTTGTTTGGCCGAGTGTGCGGTAAAGGCTTCTCGAGAGGTTTTATCATGTGGTTTCTGAATGGCTTGATTAACGTCAGAAACCTACGCTGGTGCTTACGTCTTTATTGGTCTTCACCTCTGCCCTGTTGCTTTATGGGTTTCAGCGAGCGGCCATATCATCAAATTTAGACTCTCGAGAGTACCATTAGTGCTGAACATGATGCATTAGCAGTCTACAGCTTTTCTTCCTTTTTTCTTCATATAAAATGCTATTAGCAAAATGTTGACCATTTCATATAATAGAAATGGGATAGTGATATGAAAACTGGATTCACATCAGTGCATTAGAGCAAAATCTCTTGTAATGCAACAACCTTGCTTTTTATCAATGAGAGATATTAGTCTTTCCTTCAGCACTTTCAGGAGTCAAATTGCTACATATCTTGGCCACTTTTTTTACAGACTCATCGGGATGTATCAAGTTCATTCCTGTGAAAAAAAATGACACTTGAGCCTTGGTCACAGTGGCAAAAAATTGAGAAGTTTAAGATTGCAAAGTCTTCACAATCTTTGGAAATTAGAATGCAAATGCGGTGTGACAAAATGTTTTGTGGGTTTTGTGGTTACCTTCAGCTGACAAAACTGTGTTACAAAACAAAACAAAGCAATAGTCTCATCAAAGGAGACAATCCTTTTGACTGAAATTGGCAGCTGATCGGGTAAAGTGGAAAAATATTAATGTTAGCATCTTCAAGTATTGATTTTTGTTGTGTGTTTGGCTCGTAGGTTTTCTTCTACAACTCATTTGAATATCCAACAGCAAAGAGAGAAGAATGAAGAAGTGCAGGATATTTCTTAAAAGAGAAAATGTGTGATAAAAAGGGGAGGGAGGGATATGAAAAAATGGAGTACCTTATCTATTAAACGTGTCGTGTGATTGGCCAGGTTGTGGCAGGGATTCCTCAGAGGCCTTGCAAACTGTGTGTTGATTGGCTGGGTGGGATCTGATGTAAATCAGACTGATTACCATTGACGGAGATGAGTGAAGCTAAGCCCAATTGACAAATCAGCTGGCATGCTGTGCAACATGCTTCTAACTGAAGCCACACCATAGGGATGCCCTAAAAGGGGGGGGGGGGGGGGTTGGAGATTCAGAGAGAGAAAGAGAGGAAGAGAGAATATGAGCTGGCATGTGAAGTGTATCACTGGCTGCTCTGTGTTAGTTTGCATGTGTGCTCTCTCGCTCAGGAACGTGATTTAAGCCCTCCGTGTCTTGCGCACTGTTTAGTGACGCCGATGAACTCGTTTCTCTATCATGGTGTGAGAATGGCTGCTGTGACTCTCTCTCATGCGTTCTCCCCTCCTCATTGTACCTATCACCAGTCGTTTGTGACACGATCATTGTAGCGCATGGCATGCGCAAGAGAGAGAGAGAGAGCCTAGTTGCGCCAAAGTGTGGACAGTTTTATCGCTATCTTTAGAGATGGAACATCCTCCTCTATCAAGTTGTTGTGTGATGTTCAGTGCGTCAAAGATTCAAATGGAGCTGAGCTGTACTTCCTACTGATAATAAGCACTTGTCACACGTGTTGCAAACCGTTCTTTCACGTTATCTGTGCAACTTCCAGGCACGGGTTGTTGAGAGGACTGTAGGTGCATAGCATTTGGCTTTGTCAAAACCAGTTGTGTGTGTCCTTGCACCTGGATGTGGTGTGTCTGGGGTGACTAAATTATCCAGAAAGACGCTGTTTTGTGTGATTAGACACCTGATAAACATTAAATTGAGCAGAACATGTGTGTTAGACTCAATGTGAAGTTCTTTTCAATCTGGACGGCTTTGCAAAGTGACAGATGAATTTTTAGTTGGACTCTGATCTTCAGCAATATCAAAACGTCCCCTGTATTATTGTGAGGTGGCATCTATGACTGACTTGTCCATAGGGGGGAAAAAAAGGAAATTGTACTTTTTCTCCCGCCTCATTCATTTGTGGCCAACTCTTGGAGACAGTATGCCTTCAAAGGCAAAGACTGGTCGTATCATGAACGCCTTTTTCAAAAAAATGCCGTTTGGCAACCGCGTCAGTACAGCTCTGGTGAGTGATATGACTGAGGTAAGATGCTAGTCCATGTTGTCACCAACATGCATGAAAACATTCTGTATCCCGGTGAAATACTGCATAAAATGTTGATTACAGTTGTCGGGGACATTGGAGAAAGTGACAACAAGGGGATCTGAAGTACTGGAAAGGAAGACGAGATGGAGACTACACCATCTACCTCAGTGAGATTTTGTGAAGCTAAAGTGAAGATGTTCTATAACATTTCAGACAATGCAGTCAGTTTTTATTACACCATTCATTGCCTTTAGCTGTCATCTATTACCCTCAACTTGAGACTAAAGCCTTAATCTCAAGGCACACTAATATCAGTGTTTGTAGTGTAGGACACGCCGACCAAGAAATGTGAGCGTCTGTGGTGTGTGGTGTGGCACCTTCCTCACAGCAGTTGTGATTGTTGCAGAGGAGGGGTTGTGTGTGCTGTAATGAGCAGAAATTGTAGTGGAGTGAAGCTAGAACATCATAGTACCCATCAAGATTAAATTTTGGTGTTTTCCACATACACCTATATAGCTCTGATTTTAAAAGATGTGATTTTAAAATTGTGTATCCATGGGTCACTTAGTGTAGCTGTGACCCAACTAACATACCAAACTTGACTGTAGGAATTGGGTGATCAGCCACAGCCAAAGGTTTGCTTGTATGCAACCCAGTCCTGTTGTGTTCGATCTTTTGACATGATTTATATTACTCTTACATGCATCTCAGTCTTTCAAAAATTCAAATCAAGAAAATGAAAAAAAACAAAAACAAAAAAACAAACCAATCTTAACATGTCTGAATATTTCCTAGCTGGGGAGTAATCTAACTATACTCTGGACTTTTTGTGTGTCACCAAGAAGTCACCAAGAATGTTAGTAGGTATCATTGTGTTGCATTATTTTGATTTTTTGCAAAGATGTTTAAACTATCATAAATCTAAATTGTTTAAAGATGCATTCACAGATTTTGTCTCGGGTTTTACAAATGTAGTTTCAGTCAGAATTTCAGATGACAGTCAGTTAATGATAAATACTGTACGGCTGCTTCCATCTACCATAATTTTCAGAGATATATGAGTGGTAAAGACAAGTAAAGAAGAGTATTTGAAATATGGTGTTCTTTGTTCTGTCATTTTCCTTTCTCAGATGACCCTAGTCAGTGCTGAGAGACTGTGCCGCTATCTGCCACCCACCTCGTTACCAAAAGATCTCGGGGGCACTGCGGAGGTAAGGCACCTAGACTGGCTGAACTCATGTTTGGACCAGAACAGTGACAAGAACCGCAACTCGCGAGATCTGAGCGACGCCCTTGTGGACACGCCAGAGGCACAGGAGGCCAACCAGAAGGCCGTTGAACTCTATGTCCCTCCTGAGCGGTTTGGCACGCCGGTAGACAGCATAGAAGGATTTGTAGTGGATATACACAATACGGGTAGCACAGAGAGCCTGCGGTCGTCGAGCCAAAGCGAAACACACCCAGACATGGTCCACGGGAGTATAGAGGACATGAAGACGAATGGTAGCAGTAGTGACAGTGCCAATGGTACGGGTAATGGTAAATTAATCACAGACTCCAGGGCTAACGGCCCAATGTCCAGGAAGGGCCATGGGTTTAGTGACATGGAGGAAGAGGAGGAGAAAGGACAAAAGGATGCTGAAGAGAAGCACGAAACAGAGATCGTCCACGAGAAAGGGAACAGCGCAGATGCCGACAGTGACGGCATCCCGGAGGGACCCCCACCGAAGCCACCCCGCCCCAGACCCAACGACTCGCCGCCCCCTGTGCCCAACCGGCAAGATATGACGGTGATCAGCCCCGAGTCGGTCCACCAGCCCACGGACAGTGGAATGGACATTGAGACGCTGGTCTCCTACATCCTGACCATGAGGCAGAGTGGTATCTACAAGGAATACGCAGCCATCCGGGCAGAGCCCCCAGCAGGCACATTCCATGCCTCAAAGTAAGTATCGGGGTCTGAGACGATGAGACTACCTTCTCATTGTCTGCAAAGAGGTGTAATTATGTTGCCATAAAGGACATTTCAGCTCTTGAATTGCTAGGATTGCAGATTTCTCTCTTTGCCAGTAACACATGCAGACTCTCTGATGATAATCTGTAGGGTGTCTTCCCGGAGACGGGGAAATTAGTCATGCAGGTGGTGCATCCCTTCACCACTGATGATGCATCAAGTTTGGAGTCAGAGGCGGGAAATCTCTCTCGATTCTGAGATTTCTACGCCTGAAAATCACTTGGCAGTACCTGATCTTGCAGCTTCTTCCATTCCCCTCCTTCCCCCCCCCCCCCCTTTTTTCTCTCTAAGCTCAAATTGTGATTAATTTTCCATAATGGCAGTAAACAGAAATATATTTGTTAGGTGCATCAGCTCTTTTGCTCTAAAGGTATCTTGCTTGTTAGGAGTGCGGAGATTATAATTTCATACATGCCCAAAGCTAAAAATGGTGTCAATGACCTTGTGATCCTGTCCTACGTTATTTTGAAAGAAACTCTCCGTGACAGGATGCAACGAACATCCAAATCTTCTCCTGTCCGTCTTGTGCTCTGCATCATGTGAGAAATGGTATCAGGCTTTTTTTCAGGGGGGACAAAGACACATGGGGAGGAAGATGGGATTTCAGTGAGACTACCATTCATGAGGATGGATCCCTGGCTTCCTGCCCGAATAGAAATAGTGATGGAAAATTGGGTACAAATTAAAGGGAAGTTATAGTTCTCATATGCCTGCAGAACTCTCAATTTTTGCTCTAAAATGCACACAGATGCATAAGAAATGTTTGGAATAATGCTGTGATAACATGATTTCAGGTTGGTCAAAATGAAAATGTGAAACATTAGCCAAAAAGCTTCATAGGAAGTACTGCATGTGTAGTGCCAACGTTTGCAAGTAGAAAAGTGGCAGCATATTCATATGCAAAACACAAAAGAAGAAAATAGCAAAATACTGCTTGGATCGGAGGTGGAAATCACTTGTTCCAACAAGCCTTATAGTCATCTGAAGCAGTCTATTTTATGTATTGATGAGCTCGTATTTAAGGAGATTGAATAATGACAATAGCAATTAAGGTAGTGTATAAAAAGTTAGGTAACTGAACGGGAGTCATATTTATGAGAGGTGTGCAAACACAAAATTGTGCTAAACTTATTGCTTAGTAAACTCTATGAAAGCGTAAGTTATCAGTTTTGTATTTACTGTGCCAAACGGAGGATTAATATAGCTATTCAGTTATGAATAGAATAGATTTACTTTTGAGCTCAACGCCACTTCAAAAATAGAGTGAAGATTAAATAATTTGTATCGGAACATCATCTGCACCTTAATGCATGCAGCAGCATCAAATATTGTAGTGACAGGGTGGACAAACTTTTAAGCAAATTATAGAGCATGAGGATCTTACAACATTATTTCCATTGCTTTTAGGTTTATTGCAGAGGAAAATGGTGACTAGAATTCGTCTATGGTTTTAAAAAAACAAAAAACAAACAGTTGTGAGGTCAGCTGTGACAGGCGCACCAAGGAACTGGTATATTGAGTCATATCACTGTTATCAGCTAATCTTCAATACTCGGTGTGTGAAGCAATTTAGCTTATGGCGCAGCAGGGTAGGGATGTTGATTCGACAATCAAATTGACCAAGTGTTTGGGTCGGATCAGGAAGGATTACTGTGGAAAAGCACACCACAAGTGCCTTGTGACGAATGAACGATGGGTGAGTGTGTGTATGTGTGCGTGGGGGGGGGGGGGAGGTGAGGGGTTGGCAGACTGGGATGTGTATTAGGAGGAAAGGGGGAATCCAGCAAACTTTTGAACTCCTTCAGCAGCAGAGTAAGTCTGACTCACCTGATCTGTTGTGGTCACGTCCCCCGCTCTCTTTTGCTTCCCCCGCTCTACCCGTCCCAACCGATCGTTGCCTATAGCTGCACCTTCCCAACTCCCGTGCGGAATGACGGATGGAACAATGGGTTTTCAACCTGTTCTGACCACCTTTCCTGTTTTCTTCTTGCACAAGATTCATCGATGGCTTCCAAGTCCCAGAGTTACCCCTTTGCTGAGGCTGTGCTGCCTATGTCAGTGTATAGCGCTTGCAATCAATTTCTTGCTAAAAATGTCACAAGTTTGTGTGTGTTTTTTCTTCAGAACACTTCTTCCTACTGATAGAATTAAAGGTTTAGCTGAGTGTTGAAAGTTTGTGAGATGCTTTATTTTTAGGTACTTTTTTTTTAGGTGAAGCAGACATACTTAGTGTTTATGACACATGAGACATACAAATGTAGCCTAATGTAGTTGTGAAATGTCAGTCTCTTGGTAAAGGGTTCTCCTAACACAACAAGAAAGCCCAGTCAGTTTCTTTTTTAACTTTTGAAGAGTTTGTGGTATTTGGGAAAAAGGGTATGGAAAGTATGCTTGTTCTTAGTATGCCTGTAGATTGTGCTGTAAATGATTGCTGCATAGATTTCTTTGAAGGATGATAATCATCATGAATACAGGCATGCATCCCACTTACAGCAGGTTATACCAATCCCCCCCCCCCCCCCCCCCCAACGGTTACAGCTCGTTATTCCGAAGGGTCATTATTCTGAAGGCTCTTCAGTCCAAAGATTCCTTATTCCGAAGGTTCGTTTTTCCGAATTTCATTTTCAGATGAACAAATCTTCGGAATAATGAACCTTCGGAATGATGCCACAAATGTTCAGATTAACGAACCCTTTTTCATTTTCGGATTAACGAACCTCTAGGTATAGGGATTTTGCGTGTTTCGGATTAACGAACGTTCGGAATAACGAACCTTCAGAATAACGAACAGCACCCCCCCCCCCCCAAACACCACCAGTAAAGAAGAGCTGGAACAGGCCTCTGCCATTTCCAGGCCTGCTGTTATTATTCTAAGAGCTCAAACTGTAAATAACCCTAACCTGGGAAAGGCTGCTAGAGCTCGGTGAGAAATTCTTACTCATAAATAGGAGAGAGCAGTATAAGGGGGCATCTTCCTATGTTATGTATGAAAATGGAAAAAATATCGCAACTGGCCTGTCGTGGTTTGGTTTGGTGTGGTTTGTTTAGGTTTGTGTATGTCACATAGCCAGTCAAGAAAAGTACACTTTTGGGTCGTGGCCAAGGGTGCTGGTTGCTTGTGTACCATGCTGGTGGTTTGTCTACCTCCGTCGATCTTTGTGTGAAAATAACTCTTGCCTTTGTTGATCATCCTCAAGTTCACTTCAGATGATTTTGTCATTTGTGTACAACATTTAAGAACGTGGTAGATTTCTCAACACATATTTTTCTTTTCTATTTAAAGACCTCTCAATCATTCTGAGTTGAGAAGAAAGAATCTGAATTTTGATCATTCACAGCTGTTGTTTTGATAAGAGTTTCCTATTTTTCTTGATAATGTTGCTACATACTCCTGTGGGAACTGCTCTTTCTTTCTTTACTTTTGAGCCAAATCATCCTTATTTTTCAATGAGAAAGATTGGGAGGTCTGTATATCATTATTTTCTTAATTTACTGCGAACTGTTTGTCATCCAATCCCCCTCTGCAGAGAGAAAAAGAGAGAGAGAGACAGCAGACAGATAGTGTTGAATGGAGCCAAGAAAGCATGTTCAAATGCCTGGTTCAATTTATTTTACATCTCATAAATTGTGCGATCTACTCGTGATATTGACGTGTTTGGCTCCATTTCTCTGTCTCTCTACTTGAGCCCTGTCCCCAGAACATCTGGAAGTCTCTAAATATCAAAAGCCTGTCATTTCCTGAAAACAAAGAAAAAAACAAAGAATACTGCACTCCATCCAAACATGACTGTATCTGTCACATGGCGGATATGCTCCTTGAGCTTGTCCAGTAGACTGTTACTTCTGATTTGTTTTCTTTCAAAAGCTTTGTGGAGGAGGAGGGGAATCACTTGTTGAGGAAATGGGAGCATTCTTGTTACTATGTTTACAAAATGTTAGAATGCAGTAGTGGTGTTCCTATGCATTAGTGTGGATTTATGAAGAGTGGAAAGAGGGTGGGGGAGGGGGCTTTGTGCATTGAGACAGTGGGTGTGTGAGGTGTTTACTCATCCTCATTGGGTGCCATGAAAGTATCTGTGCGATGCAGAGAAGGAGGGAGGATGAAGGCATTACGGTACGCTGTCCCCGTAGCAGGAAGATCACAGCTTGCATTCCGCCCAAGCAGCATGTGGCACGGAGAAGGGGATATGAAGTAATCAGTCCGGTGTGTGCCAAGGGTTTAGTCACGGGCAGTGGCACTGACTCAGCCAGCACACAGGAGATCACACAAGGGTGTTTCTAGTCTGTTTGTTCTTCTGTGTCTCTTTTTGTTTGTTCTATATTGTTTTTAATTTTTCCAGGGAATTATCATTCTTTGCTGGGCTTACGTTGATAAGACCAGGTGACTTGGCAGACCTGTCCAAAAAAGTTGTGATGAAGAGAAAAGAAATGAATTAGTTTGAACAGAAATTGGCCGTCATCAAATTCAGGCCATGACTGTGCTGTTGTTATAGCATGCGACAGGCATGCCATTTTTAATTCATGGTATATAAAGTCAATGTAGTCCCATATATAGCCTTACTGGTGGTCTGTTTTGTTGCAGAAGAGGATTACATGTAATATTGTGGATGGGATACAATTAAATATATGCGTGCCAGTGTGTGTGTCACATGATCTCTCAATGGGGTGACTGAAGGGCACATTGCTGTGTTTTCTGACATTCCTTTTTACTTTATGTGCTGATGAATCCATGCCAACTTTGTACTTCTTCTGAAATGCAAGATTAGAGATGGTAATTTGGCATACGTCTGTACAATGAAGCAGCATTTTTTTCTTCACTTGAAGGTCATGCTGTGGATATTATTTCTTTTCTTTTTTTGCCGAAGTCTTTGTGGTCATGAACAGTCTGTTTTCCAGGATCATGAATTGGGTGAGGAAAAGTATTGTTTAATACACACAAGAAAAAAAAAAAGTTACATTTGTTTGTTAAGCACCAAATGAAAATTCCAACAATTGATAATTGAATGAAGCTATTAAGTTTGTTGTGCTTCTGTTGGTTGTGGAGCGCATTATATGTTTATTACAACCAAGCCAGTTTAAAATCTTCAGACTCCTCGTCCGTTTCATAAATGAAAGTTGATATGTATTTTGGGGGGTCACTTTTTTTCTGGGTATCAAAAGAATAAGATTTTGTTGTTAAGAATATCTGGATACTCTGTATTGGTTTATTTGCTATTAAAGAATGTGGCAGCAATGCTTTCAACACTGCTATTCGATACAATGTATATATATAAAAAAAAAAACTTCTAGTAATACTGCTTTGGCCCAAACTATCATATCTATTATATGATAATTCTGTGATTGGTGATACACTGACTATTAATAGTAAAACAGGATATTTTGGACTCTGCAGTGAGCCCTGTTGGAACCCCCCCCCCCCCTTCCAAATATTTTAGTCATTGTGTGGAAGTGGCACATGTGTGTCATTTTGGACATTTCACAGAGTAGCCACACATCATTATTGTCAATATAAATTGTCCTACAGATATTAAAGGGATCGTACAGTTCTAGTTGAGACCTAATTTCAGGTTTCTAACATTTTTTGTTGAGATCATGAGAAACTTCTTATGAAATATGGAAGGGCATGTAATTCTATGAGGAATTCAACGTTTATTTGATGAAAATTGGTTTTGAAATGGCTGAGATATCCAAAAAGGAGCGATTCTAATAAAGTGTGGGACCCACACTTTATTACGATCGCTTTGTTTTACATTGTTTTTGGATGTTTCAGATATTCCAAACCCGATTTTCATCAAATAAACTTTGAATTCCTCTTAAAATGGTATGCTCTGTACTATATCATAAGTGTCTTCTTGGTATCTCGCAAAAAATTTAGAGCCCAATTCTCATCTCCACCAATACTGTACTATCCCTTTAAAGTTTACAACAGGGAGAGCAGGCAGTGTGGAACAGTACAAAACACAGTGTACCATGTATTCAGGTAGAAACCCAATGCAGAGTGCAATAACATGATCTTGGAAGATAGAATATTTTCTGACACCAGCGGTTGTGTCATACCCGCGTGCTGCGTGGAAGCGCTATTGTCCTGCACCCACGGGCACCTGTTAGAGTAGTGGTAGGAGGCATCGATGACATTATATTTGTGAAGTTAGATCAGCAATTCATTATTCTTTCCTCCCTCCTCATTGTAAAAAGGGAGCATTCTTCTCTACATTGACTTTAGGACTCATGAAACATTCATCATGATCAATCCAGGAAAAATATATTGGGGGGGGGGGGTATTACCATCAAGTGACTTACCTCTTCCTAAAGACAAAAATTTAGTGTAGATAGTTAGGATATTTATGCAGTAATAACCAGCGTCTTAGGAGTGAGGTAATCTTGATGATGACATTATTTATTGTAGCAATTGACTCGTATCCACTAATCATACTCAACTGTTATTTCAAGTACTGTATATCTTGAGAAGAGAATTCAGTGGTTATTGTATGGTAATTGCTTGAATCAATGCTCAAAGTTTAGTTTCAGAAAAAATACCATCTTCAATCCCCCATCCTTCATATTTTTGTTTTTGTTGTTTTTTGCGGTATATCCTACACGAACGACTACAATGATTATCAGCTTTATAAAATGATTCTCCTCCTGGTGAGGGAGTGGTATATTTTGCTGGATTGGAGGATAATGCACTAGTAATTTCATGGGGCTTTCCACTTTAATTGCATAGTGGGTACAGTAACGACAGCGGCTGCGCTGATTGGTTTTTGTTGAAGGGGCCAATGACCGCCAAATGCTTTGTGACAGAAAAAAAAAAAAGTGGGTAAGATAATTGCGTAGCACAGATGTGAGATGTCTAATTATAGCTCACTGCAGGCAGAATAATGATCCCTCTGCTCCAGCTCTTTTTCCAACCAGTCTCTGTTTTTTTCCCTTTCTTCTTTGCCCACAATGTGGTTTCATGGTATGTTGCTTCCATGAGCTGAATGCACAGGTGGTGGGCTTCAAAAGTCTGTCAAAACAATCTTTCTTCTCAAATCCACTACTGCTGCTCAAAATGTCATGCAGTTTTTGTTTTTTTTTTTCAATTATTTTTGTTGACAGTCAACAATGAATGTGCTGCTAATTTCATTAACAGTACATTCCTCCATCTGTGGTGTGCTTGTCAATTTCAGATTCTGAATAGACAATGCATACACACCTGTTTTGCACAATGCTATGTCCTCCAATTTAACAGGTGGTAGAAATATTTTGGCAGCATATTTGAAGAACCAAAGTAAACATGATTGAATATTAATTACAATTTCATGGTTACTGTTGAGGTTGTAGATGTGATTGAATTGCTGGTATTCTGTCACAGTGAAACTGTGGCATACTCAGGCGCGGTGGAGCACCCCAATTATCTCGCAGAAATCCATCGGCAGCCAAGCCTCATTTGCATAAAGTAAACAACATGTACTCGCGTAGTTGAGAAAAAGTAAACAACTTCTCAAGCTAATAACAATTTCAGGAAACCTATTTTCGGATTAAAATTGAGTTAGTTTGAATTTGAAAACATGTCCAAATATGCACATATAACATATTAAAGGATTTGACAATGATAAAATGTGAAATTTTAGCGAAAACCTGGCGAGCAAAATTACCAAAAATATGCCTCGAAAATCATCCTAAAATTCACGAAGTGTGATTGCGGAACAAAAGCGCCATTCAAACAAAGTACACCGAAATTTATTTATCTGCTTGCATTTTAAATTTCATACCATAATATTCCCGGCCATGGTTGTGTCGGAAAAAAACAGAAGGTGATGTCAAAAATGACACGAACGCAAAGCGTACAGGTCGGTCCCATGTATAATTAATCGCGTCACTGTGGCGTTGCATGTCACAGCACACACAACGCATTGCTGCATGCAGCGTGCGCGGCAGCAGCTCAGCAATCACCGCCGTGCGACACTCAGCAAAATTGACTGCGTCACATGCAAACCAACAATGAGCACGAAATCCTGAATCTCACGTACCACGCATGCCCAATATTACGGGAAAAGAAATGACGTCATTTTCAATTGTTTCGCCGACTACAATTTTCTATTCCAAACCCTGTAGAAACAAGTTGATTTCTCAAAAAGTACAGGTGGTACCAAGCGAAAACTTTCACCATATATGGATTGAGGCCTTATGAACTTATGTTGTCAGTTTCGGACACATTGGAGCCCGGCCATAGTCCAGTCGGAAAAAAACAGAGAGCATGTTTTGCGAGAGGTGATTTTCAAAACGCTTTAATATCTCAAGTTCTAGTGCAGCAAATTTCATAATTTTTTCATCAAAAGGAAGGTTTTTAAAAACTTAGATAGTGTGGGAAGTTTGAGTTTACTAGCGGCACGCATAGCGGCACAAGGAGAAGGTAAAGATTTGACTTTTTCATGCACACAGTTTCGGGCAGCCGTGGATGCCCGTTGGAAATTCAAATAGAACGGGGCAATAATGAGATGCAAATTGGGGTGCTCCACCGCGCCTGTACTGTACAAATGTACATGTGCACACAGAGTATTGCTGTCCTTAATTTATGGAATATGTTGGCTGCCAATACAATACCTGGCTAAATTGAAGATTTCTGTATTAAATTTCAGGTACTTACACTGTTTTGGCCCAACAGAACCTCCAAGAACTCAATCAAAAAATTATATCAGTTGTTAGAAATCTTTGTAGTACAGTTCTCTCTTGGTTTTATCCCCCAAAATCACTCAATTTTTGTGGGGTGCGAACTCTTGCTGTGGTAGCAGCAGGGCTATTAAATGGTCTCCCTGATTATACCAAATATGCAGGAACAATAAATTCTTTCAGAAAAATGTTCAAAATGCATCAATTTTTTCAATGAAATGTTCCACCATGCATTACCCTTCTACATTTTGCTGTATCAGTTGTGTTTTTCCATCATATTAAATGCTTTCTCTCTTTTCTTGCACTTTATACTTTCATCATTAAAGGGCATAGAGATTTCTTTCAGAATGTGATAGAGGTCATGTACGAATAGTTTTATCGTTATTACTTTACGGTGGAAGAAATAATTGGTGCAATGCAATGGAGTTCATGTGCAGAGTCGATGAAACAGGGTTAGGGATTCTGAACGTGAAAGGAATGTGAGCTGTAGATTGAATGATGACTCTCACACTGTGTTGTCAGGAAATGTTGTTCACGTCTCGTGGAGCTTGGCAGTGAGTTTGGTGGCTGTGATGTTTTTCCTCCTCACAAATCAGTTGGGTGTGATGCCAGCCACTCTCAATCAGGGGTTGTCGAGGGTCGCCGTGTCTGCCAGTTGCGTTCTCCCGTTCCGATGACGTCGCAGACTCCACGTGTGACAAGAGTCGCTTCCATGTAAGCCTAGACACGCGTGATTAGCACTTGTGGCTGTCTGAGGGGAGCACACGCACGTCAGAACCCCGCTGACAGACGAAAATACGACAGACACCCCTGCTGATTGCAGGAGGGTTTGAGATCAAACTGCAAGCTCTCACCGTTAGCGGCGAGAGAGAAGCAAGCAGGCTCGTCAGCATACAAGGTGCCTGTAGATATTGAAAAGTCCAGCATCCCTGGCAGCCGTCACACAGCTCAGCAGGAAGGCAATATCCTCCCAACATTCCCTGAATCTTGATCCTTGCATGGTGTATCTGAGTTGGCAGTTGATGAGTTGTCAAGTGTGCAAATCCTAAATGTAAATGCACTGTGAAAGGTCTTACAGGGTACCTTTGATTGAACTACAGGTGTAAGGGAGGTTTATGGTAGCATTCTGTTCTTGGTATGAGCGTATGTATGTGTGTGTCTCTCTGTCTGTCTGTCTGTCTATCTGTCTGTGGTCATTGTGTTGTCATTGATGTTGGCAAGTGGAGATAGTACATGCACAGATTTTGTTGTCGTTAACATGTGATAGAGATTCCGATTCACACTTAACACTCCTCTGGAAGCCGCCAGACTAGACATGTATTGATGCTCAACAGCACAGCACCTCTCATCGTAGTGCATCTTTCTCATTCAGTTAAATTCTTTTGATGACACCTAATTTGCTTGTGAAGTGATTTGTTACGTCAGTAAAGCCTCGAACAATCTTCTGGGTCGCTTTGAAAATGAAGTGGGCTCCCTCAATGTAAAGTGGTGTGTTGTTTAGAACAGCAACTGTTAGCGTCAGACTCGGGTAGTTCAAAAAATTTGAAGTTTCTATGTATCTTTTACCGAAGAAAGAGTTATCTGAAATCTTTCTGAAAATATGACACAAGGAAAGAAGAGATGTGAGTGGATGTTGTTGTGCATCAATCAATTCCTACAATGCTATTCTACTTTTCTTTTCTTTCTTTCTCTTTAATCCAGACATAGACAGAATGTGTACAAGAACCGCTATGCAGATGTCCTGTGCTACGACCATTCCAGAGTCAGACTGCCTCCTCTCAACGGTGACCCATACTCAGATTACCTCAATGCCAACTACATGGACGGCTACAAACAGAAAAATGCCTTCATCGCTGCACAAGGTATTCATTTTGTCAAGAACATTTCCTCCAGTTTACTATTCACTAGCTTTGTTGTATTTGAATGTTTTGTGAAATGAATTGAAATTGAAATTGAAAATTTTGGATATTAGTCCTGTGAAATAAGTGAATTTTTTGTGAAATGAATTGAAATTGAATTGGATATTAGTCCTGTGAAATAAATTGAGATGAAATTGAAATTGAAAATGAATTGAAGTTTAGTCCCATGAAGCAGGCAATCCATACACTGTACATTTTCCAGGCTTTATTCGTGAAAAGATGTCATAAAGGTGTCCAAGAGGCACATGAGTGTCATATGATTGGCAAATTTGGCTCACCACTCATTTTTCTCCCTAGTTGAACTCTTCTCTGTTCTTGGTTCTTCACCGTAGGACCGTTACCAAAGACTTTCAGTGACTTCTGGCGAATGGTGTGGGAGGAGCATGTCCTGACAATCGTTATGACGACAAGGACGATGGAGCGGGGGCGGCTCAAGTGCGGCCAGTACTGGCCGCTGGAGACTGGCGTGCCCACGGAGTGCGGTAACATCACAGTGACCTGCATAGAGGTGGACCAGAATCGAGACTACACGATGTCCACTTTGAACGTCCACAACAAAGCTGTGAGTCACACTCCTGTCGTTCCCCTCTTCCTTCCTCCGTACTCACATCAGTGTCATTCCTGTCATTGTTTCACTCATTATCTTGTCCTCAAGGCGTCAGCTAACGAACCCACATATATTTCAGCTTTTAATGAGCGCATTCTGTGGGACATGCTGATGTTTGCCCAGACAAAAGAGGAAGACAGACCCTCATCTACAGAATCTGAGGGCTGAGAACCTAAAGAGTCCTTTTGGCATTGGCTTCGTACCATCTCTGAATCATGACTAAACTTTACAGTGTGTTAACCCTGCATGTATGTGTGATTTGATATCCAATATGATGACATGAAAGAAGGCTCTTTGTTGTTCTATGTGATGGCAAGAAAGTTACACATTTCAAGTTTTGTAACCTGTATCTTTCACTGAAAGTAATTTCATCTCCTTGGTCATTTACTCACTGCTGTAGACTGGGGAGAATAGGAGAATAGCCCACTTTCAGTTCACCAGTTGGCCGGACTTTGGCACCCCGCGGTCAGCCCTGGCCATGCTCGAGTTCCGCGAGGAGGTGCGGCAGTACCAGATGGCGGCGGTCAAGGAGCTCGGGGACGAGTGGACGGGGCATGAAGGAGGCCCGCCCATTGTCGTACACTGCAGTGCTGGTATAGGCCGAACAGGTGGGTTTGCTGAAGCAGCGAATCCTGTTGCTGTTGTTGTGAAAACTATTGCTTAGTGTGTCTTGTCCTTAATATGTAAATATTTAAAATGTGAAAATGTGAGGGGATTTTTTTTTTCAAAAGTTGCATACTTTTGCTGTGAAAATATTGCATTTAAGATTTCATTCAGTATAAAGTTAGGGCATGGAATTTTCACTAAATATTTTCTCTGAATTGAAATACATGGAGAGAAGTAATGACCGAGAAACTTAAAAACAAGAAACACTTTTCAAATATAAACAGGTTTTGTGTATTTTGAATAATGTAGTTTAACCTGCTGAAGACTAGTCCCAAGTGTACTCGGGCAGATGTCTGTGGGAAATGTGTATTACGGCAAAATCAGCTCGTCTTCAATGGATTAAAAGATGTTAAAATACTTCTGAAGTATGTATCCTCACGCCCTCCACTCAGTGTTTTTCATACATGATGAAAGTAGCCCTCAGAGAGAGAGTCTGTACCCGTTGAATCTCTCCTTCCAGGCACATTCTGCACCCTGGATATCAGTCTGGCGAGGCTGGAGGACGTGGGAACGGTGGACGTCTGCAACACGGTGCGGCTGATGCGTGCCCAGCGGGCCTACAGCATTCAGACCCCGGACCAGTACGAGTTCTGCTACTTTGCCCTCGTCGAGTACGCCCAGCGTTCCAACAAGCTCCACATGCCCATCGACTTCACCGGCTACGAGGACAGCGAGAGTGACAGCGATTAAAGGAAGGGACACTCTGATCTATTGTGAGAATTGAAAGCGAGAAAGACAGACCCATCTCATAAGGCCAAAATTATTCACTGTATGGATTCAGTGAGAGTAGGTTGGGAGAGGAGGAGAGAAAAGAGACTGAAGGCATTAAGCCGTTGACTGCCAGCACTCGAGGACTGCTCATGAGGCGGTGTGTGATATGAAAAACTCCAACAAACAAACAAACAAACCAGAAAGAGTGATTGCACGAGAGCTAGTGGAAAACAGACCCCCCCCCCCCCCCCCCTCCTGCTTTTTTCCCTCACAGTGAATGGAATGGAAGCGCTGGGAGTGAATCGTCACAGTAGAAATCACAGGCAGTGGGAAGCAATCTGAAAGTGTCAACAGTAAGATCTGATCGCAGCCAGGAAAGAAAGAAGCCGCTGATGCAATCATTCAAGACGCTACAATCTTCCAGCAAGTATCTTTGATCTCAGAGAGTACACACGCTAAAAAATGAAAAATGGACTGAACTCTTAGCCATTAGTTTTGTTAAACTTAGAATCTACTTGTGATAGAGTAATATGTTTGTAGTGTAAAGTGGACTACAATTCACAAGATAGAAGGCAAACAAGAATTTTAAAAATGAGAGGAATGGAGAACCAAGGGGTAGGTGAAGAACTATTCCTGTACAGACAAAAAAGCTGCCAATTTACTTCACATCAAAAAATTTTAATTTCTTTTCGTAAGAAGCACTTTCAGGCTTATTTCGTGTGATGAGTTTCAGATCTACCCAGTGAGGGTGGTGGTGGGAGGGGGTGTGTAGACCCCCCCATGCTTGGCCTTCCTGACTGCAGCCACGTAAGGTGGCTTCTGTGAAGTTGTGGGTGGGCCAAGGAAGATGAAGAAGGGATGGAGGTCTGGTGTGGTGGTCAGCGGTCTTCCACCAGGGAGAAGCACACTGCTGATGCGTAGGTCTCTATGAATGTCAGGGATGCAGAGTATACCGGTAGTCATTATGTGGAGACGAGAGTAGACGGTCAGTGCGGCACGTACCGAGTTCAGTGGCGGATCCAGAGGGGGGCGCACCGAATTAAAAAAGGAAAAAGTGTGGGGGGCACATGCGCCCCCTTTAATTTTGTAAAGGTGCCTTCCCTTTACGGAATTCCTGGATCCGCCCCCCGCGAGTTGGCACAAAAATGTCGATCACATGAAGGAAACCCATCTCAGATGAAGTCCATCCATGGCAAGAACTTGCGAAACCAAATTTATCATTATGTTCTAGACTTTTGCAAATCATGTGCGAATCATGTTCACAATGCTTTATGATATGATAATTGCAATAATGGACATTACCCAAGTGCATAATTGTGGGTCCATTCTCTAAATTTAAGGGAGAATCAAATTCAAACTCCCTATGAAGTAGTCTCTATTTCAGGCATTTGGATGAAGGCCAAATACTCATAGAAGGCAAGTACCCATTCATTTGGCTTGCCTAGCAGTGGGTCATATCTGCCCAGGGCAAGCAAGCAAGTTTAGTCTGTAAGGCTGTGTATTAGAGCAGTAACCTTAGACATTGAATCAGTAGAATCAGAAATTCAGTTCGATTTTTACACTTCAGCATGTCTCCATATCCAGTCCATCATCCAGGTATAAATGATTGCGCCCTCTTTGCATCCTTGGCTCCAGAGAAACAGAAGATTTGACAAATGTATCAGATTTATTTTTGATGCTAAAAGATATAGAGAGATAATTATTTAGTTACTCTGTAGTGTATGTCATCGGAAAAGTTTAAATGCTCAGGAGACACACGCAAATCCTCGTTCGATTGAAGAAGATGTTAATAGGTGCCATGGATGCAGTCTTACTCCTAATCATATACAGATTGTATATATTCACTTACTAACAAATTTCGTCTGCTCTGATGACTGATTTGTCTGGTCTGTGACGAGTAACTAACATATTTCTAATCAAAAAATCATGCAAGCCAACAGAAATTGGTATGAAGTCTCGTCATGTGTCTGTACAGTGGAGGGGGCTCACAGACAGATTGCGTCATTTCCAGAAACCTGTGAAAAGTGCAGTCGCAAGAGAGAGAGAGAAAACAATAGAATGTAGAGCAATGATGAGTGCCTGTAGGAGGCATACTGCCTGCTCCCCATTCAACGAAGAGGAAGTGATGAGGTGATAGCCTGTTGGTTGCTTGGTTACCACTCCCTTCTCCTCCTGGTTCTCTTTTCCTCTTCTCATGCCTGGTCCTGCTGGACAAACTGCTTGTGATGTGGCATCCTCTGTCCTCTGGTATTAGTCAGATTAATGGCTGAAATGAGCCAGATAGTTTTGGGTGCATTTTTTCACCCCCTTTTCAGTCAGATGGTATCAAGGCACATAACTGTGCACACCATTGCCCTTGCCAAACACCCAAGATAGAAACAAAGAACATAAAAGAGAATATGAAAATACTCTATATATTTTATTATTTCTGCCTATTTATACAAAAAAAGAAGAAGAAGAAATAGAGTGAACTTGAATTTTTCGTTGAGTAGAATGCCAAGAGAACTATTAGATGAGACGGAGTGTGTATGTTATCCATGATCCTGTACATATTTATATATTTAAGTATCCTATTCAGTTTGTTACGATGTAAATGATCATTCACATATATAACTCTGTGTCATGATTGTCTGTATGACTGTTGTAGAGGGCGCTGTTATGTGTTAAGGTGAGTCGGGTATGTGCACGCTGGTGTGGCAGTTTGTGCTTTTCGTTGAGCCGATTCAATGTTTTCTACTTGTGTACTTAGTTTAATCATGTTATGTAGCTCACCAAACAGGGGCATATGTCCAGCAGTGGTGTGGTGAAATCAAGCACTGGGGATTCTCTTAATTTCTACCTATCCCACTTGTATAAAAGCCTGCTATTAAATCAAAATCAAAATATGTGTGTCCACTTCTATATTATTTATTGGACAGGACAGTTGCTGAATTCATTGTCACACAAGATACTGCACATTTTTTTTTTGTTGATGGAAGAAAAGACAGTCTGGTTTAATATGTGTATAGCAACACAATGGCAAGCAGCAAAAATTGTGTAAATCCACCATGTATGTTAAGTGTGGTCCTTCCTCTTCTATATCCACTTGTTTTTAGCTGTAACTGTGACCCCCCCCCCCCCCCTCCACCCCCCACTTCAGTTGTTGTTGCTGTTGTGCTACAATTTGTTACAATTGTTCAACATTGTCTTGCATTATCATGTCTCAGTTCTTCCTTCCGCTGCTTGTATCTGTGTAGTCAGCCAGTTTTCACTAGAATGTGTTGAATGCTGCTGTGGCTTAATATTTCTTCCCCCCCCCCCCCCACCTTCTCAAGTCAAAAAGCAAATTTCTGAAGAAGTAATGAACTCTTCTAAGCAAAACCAAATCAAACCAAACACCCCTCCCCCCCCCCAAAAAAAAAAAAAAAAAAAAAAAAAAAATGGTTGGACACTGATTCAGCCATAGTGATGATTGACCAGGTTGCAATAAATTTGGACATTCATTTTTCTGCAGTAGCATTCTTGTGTCCTAGGTAAAGCTGAGTACAAATATTGTTGGCACTTATTTGTATTGCAAAATGATTGTGAGATTACCGGTATATTTATTTACTCTCTGGATAGCTGATGTTTGTCCCGAGCACCAAAATGAAGAAGATGTCATATCTTCAGCAGTTTGATAGGCGGTATTATGCATATTTAATATTTCTGATGTTCATTTGAACATCAGTATTGTCAGTTTTCGTTTTCTGAGCAGTAAACAGCCATTGAAGTGCCAGAAGCATTATTCTTTTGGCTGTCTGTCATACTGTGCAGACAGATTGTATTTCAGTGTTATTAACCTGGGTAACCACACGAGGGCAGTATTCACTGTGTGTCTGCCGAGTGTGAATCAGTTTTTGTGCTTTTTCCTTTGTTCATTCATGTTGCACTATGCAAGATATTTTGATACGTGCAAATAGAAGGTGCCATGCATTATTTGTGTTGACTATATGCAAGAAAAACTGGCATATTTAACAGATGTTTTTAAATGTCATAATCTTGATTTAACTTGAGTGAGAGTGCCGTTCAAACGTGGGGATCGTTGTGACATGTTTATAAAACTAGCCTTGCCTCCAGTGGTTGGATTTACACATTTTATGGTTATTCAAACCTACAGTCGCTGGGAAAGCAATGAAGTTATTTACCAACAGTGCCATAACCTGGGGCTGGTGCTCAAGTAGTCAAAACTGTGTCAATTTTTCCAGAGGGTTTCTTTCACCATACTAAGACTTGATATTTCTCAAAAGGAAAAAAGAAGACATCTTATTACATGTGTCTAGAATTTTGTGAAAATGTCACAAGCAGCTGCAGGTCCCCATTCCTGGCTCTGCCATATCTTGTCAGATTGAAGCAAATATGTCATACATGGCATTTCATTTACATCTTTCTCCTGTCAGCCAGCTAAATTCCCTTGGTGTTTTGGCGTTGAAGTCACCTGTTTTTGGTTTATCACAAATTATGCCAGACAGTATCAACTACCCATGGATGCCAGCTTTGGAACTTTGTTTATAGTGGCTAGTGGCACACAATGAGTTAAAGAGTGGCTGTGATGATTTTGTTTTGTTTTGTTCTGTTTTTCTTAGAAATGCACTCAATATGTGGCATGCACTCTATTCTAAACTAATCTTGAGGTAATTATATCTGTTGGTAGGGTTGCTTGGCTAATGGCATAGTCTCAGCTGAGTGTATCTTTACTGGACGGAAGTAGACCTGCCTTAAAAGTCATATAGTCCCTCCCCTATTGTTCTCAAATGCTTGGTGTACATGTAGACCCGTGACGGGATCAAATATCAATATAATGATAACCACTCACTTGTGCTTCAAGTGGGTACAGGGTAAATAGTTTGTGTGTGTGATTGGGTGTTGCTCATCGGGTCAAATGAGGTCATTGTGTCAATTGTGACATCTGCTTGTACTTCCTCATCTGGGTAATGCTAACACTACTGCCTTTGGTGAAAATATTGAGTGTGTGGAAACAGGTCAAGTCAATTTCAAGCATCCCCCCCCCCCACCCCCCTTACTTTGATACTTCTTGTTTAAGTCATTGGTGGGTGTGGCTAGTTCTGTAGGTGATATTTGTAACAGTCTAGTCAATCCCCAACACCATACCTTTTTGTCAAAGAGGGGCAGACCTTCCCATAAGACAAAGAGACTTGGGAGGTACATACAAATTATAATTTTAAAATCATTGTAGTGGCCCCAGAAGAGATGGCCACAGTGGTAATTGTGATCATCTGAATGAATGCAAGCCGGTTCTGATGCTCTACCCACCAAAAAGGACCGGGGGTGGGGGGATCATTAAAGTCTTTTTTTCACCTTACTGCCCAACGCTGAGGGTCTTGTCATGTGGTTATACAATGTTGTAACAATCCCATAATTCAATGCAGGAGAAAAGATGCCTGTGATTCACATACTGCATATCACAAGTTCTGTAATATTTTCATAGATTGATATTTTACGTGGGAGTAGAAATCTGGGAGAGATTTCGGAGTGCAGGATCAAATGAGTTCAATGTATTGTGTTGTAAAGTGCTTGAACTCAGTGTTCACCAATTATCTGTGTTATTTAATTCATAGCTTTAATCTGATGTCAGTATTTTTGAATGGCTCAATCATAGAAAACCAATTGTGAGTACAGTTCACTTGCCATCACTCGAGTTGTTTGATGCTACATTTACTTCAAAATTATTCTTATAATCATTGGCTTGATTTTTGCACAAGTGTTTGATGTTATTTTTATTTACATATTTCTATATCAGTGTATAAATAGGGTATGGCAAAAAAAAAGTGTAAATAATCTTGTATTTTCATTTCTGTAACTTTATTTGTGGGGTGGATTTGTCTGTGTAGTGCGCATGACATAAATGTTGAATGTTTGTTCTCTTCAAGTCTTTTTTTGGTTCGAATGGATTTAATCAACTGAACATGGATATTAAAAAAGAAACACATAAACTCACTGTCGTCAGAGCAAAAGGAATGAAACGTGTAGAAGATGTCCTTTGTGTTGCTGCGTATATTGTATCTCAAAGGTGCATGATGTGTGTGGTGTTTCAGGTGATGATGCATACTGTAGTACCAGATGGGATAATGAGGTGAATATATTATTAAAAGCAAGATGGGAAATGAGATAGAAGTTGACAAAAAAGAAGAAATACATATGTATGTATATACAATGTTTGTACATATATCAACTTAAATTTTATGATTATATGATATATATATATATTTCATATATATATATATATATATATATATATATATATATATATATATATATATATATATATATATATATAATACACACACACACACACACACAGTTTGAGTGCAAAAACAGGTAAATGCCATTTTTCTTCTTTTTGTTTTTAAGATCATCAAATAGAGAAAAATTATATCTTTACAATGATACTGCACCTGTCACATAAATAATATTTTTGAAGATGCCAAAATGATCACAAGCATCAAAATCATTTTCCTTGTTTTTCATCTGATTGAATTTCAAATATCTCAAATTGTCTGTTTTTTGCATTTAAACTCTTCATACATATAAATCAAATGCGTATGGCCCTTATAACATTTTGGGAGAATTCGCATCTTGAAATTTAAAGACAGAATCTACCACTCTCTCTTGGAGGATTTTATGCACATATTTTTTTGAAAATTAAGTTTCATTACATGTGGCTTTGATTGTGCATGTGTGTGTATATACAGTAAGTGAATGAGAGATAAACACACAATTAAAAAAAAAAGCCAACTCAGTTTTGTGGTGAGAAACGATGGTCACGTGTTTCAAGTTACAGATTCGTAGCATTCAAGGAGTATAAAATAGACACTTGTGCTGCCTACACAAGTAGTTGATAAGTGTCCCCTTTAAAACAAGCAAACAAAACACACACAAACTCATAACAGTGAAATAGATTTAAGTAGATTATCTTCGGGAATGAGGAACAGAAAGCTTACTTCTGACACAATGTTTGCTTTCAAACATATCCATGTAGTTCACCACGATCTACGGATCATGCAGTGTTGCATATAAAGACTACAGCAGAGAGATCTATCTTACCTATGTGTGTTTTAAAAGAATAAACCTGAAACTTCATGCTATCAAAATATTCACAAATGAAGCATTTGTCTATAATATTCAAACAAGTTTGATAAACAGATGAAAATTGAAGGTGAATTGCCTTTTTTTCCAGTTGCACATGAATTGTTCCCTTAAAATGTACACTGTAGGTAGAAGACTACCATTCTGAGAAACATACACTGATGTGAGTATTCCTGAACGGAGCAAAAACAAAAAGATGACTGAATTTAAATAAATTCTAAATGCTGAAAAAAGGAAGTATGCTAATGCATAATACTATGCTGTAGTTTTGACAATCATACACTGCTTAAAGTGTGATTCACTATAACTATGCCACCAGCTAGTATTGATTTGCAAGGCAACGCTCAATAGCTGTCTGTATTTTTACAAGATTGCAAAAAAACCATGGCCTTACTAAAACGGAATATGTGTTTTTAAAAATATACGCGATTTCACATCTGGACTGTATTGCAACATGAACTTTTCTTTCTTTTTTATCTTGCCTCTTGCTAAATCTGAAGGTGATGACGATGTCACCAAAATTGAGAGAAAAATCATATCACCCATTACAATTAATGATAATTATTATATTTTTTTAAACTCGACAAAGCAATGGTGGATTGATCACCAAAAAAAGCAAAGGCACACATTGACAAAACATATATACACATATTTTCTGCTACATGCCCTCCAAGAGTTTAATTTCATGTATTTTTTTTTTTTGTAACTAGGGGCTAACATTTAAACTAAACATGAAGTGACTGTGACACATGAACCATCAATAACTGATAAAAATATCATAAATATGCTAGGTACATTATTGTAATGTCCAAGATAAAGGCAGTGTATTATTACATTATCTTGTCATTGCAAATATTATTTAGCAATCTTACATATAATGTAACATCAATCATTGTGAAACAAAGATACCATAAAAATCAGGCACTTCTTAATTTGGATATGACATCTTTGTAAAAAAAAAAAAAATAAGAAGTATACTTTATTTAATACAATTATACAATGCCAGTTTCCTTATCATATCAATGTTGCAGACATAGCAGAGGAATAAAGGCATTGGCATGGAAAATGATGACAAATATTCATAGCACTTAATCATACCATTATGGGCACATACATCACTCCATAGCTATCACTTGTGACATTACTCTACCCCTCCCTATAGTATATACATACACATATTGTAACCAAGTTTTCTTCAAATCCTAGCAATGAGCAACATACACATGAAGTTGGAGAAGGAATGTAGAATGATACACATACACATACACATACACATACACAGACACAACTGCAGACACATACATAGACACAGACACAATTACAGACATAGACACAGATGCAACTACAGACACATACACAGACACAGACACAGATGTGCACACATACACAACACACATACACACACACAAAACTATGATGAATGCAGAACAAGACAAAACTCATTTGAAGTAATTGAAACATTGATAACAACAACAAACAAGATCATATTCACTATGATTTTGAGGTACATCATCATTTCAGAATAAAGATACTACTACTGACAGTGTCTGCGTGGTGTGAACTCACATTGGGAATAAGACGAGAGCAGGAAATAAGTATCGCACATGGACTAGGGCATACAAAAAACAAAACAAAACAAAACAAAACAAACCTGGAAATCAACTGCATATTATTGCCATCAATTGCAATATTTCTTATTCCTTTAACAGTCAATTTATCGTGGCATACATTGTATGATCAAATTGGGTTAATTACCAAATTTATGCACAAAGGTGTATGGCATTCTTAAAATATTTCTGAATATATATGAAAATAATGAAAATGAAAATGAAAATGGAGAAGAAAATTAAACATACACAAATTTACCATTGACTACAAATGCTTATACTTAAACAACATATGTGTGCATGTACAGGACTAGTAATTGAGAATAACAGTACTTGGTATGCCCTAGTTTCATGAATGTTAGTGTAGAAAAGTTAAAAACTTGTCTTACTACTGGTTTCATTTTTACACTTTCCCTGCACACAATATTTCAAGTCCTCCTTTTATAGTACAATGTGCCACATAGTTTTCAAAATTACAAAGGGTCTCTTAAGATGACAAATACTTATTGTGCACAGAATTTGTAACTGATCAGGCCATTAATGTTAACAATGGTAAATGAAGTCTTACAACAGGATATTGTACTATTGTCCGAGACTTTACGAGCACATGTGGAGTGGTCAAGACTGATTAACATCACCAACTGATGAGGCAAGCGACTGGACATTATTTGAGGAAGTGCTAACCCTAAATGAGCCAAGTAGCTATAATTGTTTATTGAAAACAACTTCAGCAAACAGTAAACAGAAGCTATCTTTACACCAGCATAAATAGCTTTCACTTGCCGAATTCTCATCAACTTGCACTGGATAACAGGCATAATGAGTTTGCTCTGGATCCAATGTATTCAATGTAGGTCAATCAACAACAAAAAAAAAAAACAACAACAACAACACACACACATCATAACAGATAAATGTACTTCATTCCTTTGTGATAGTTTCATTCATAGCACAGAGCATCTGTTGCAGACCAGCTTTTCATAACAGAAATCATTAATTGACCTGCAAAATGAGGGGCAAGTGTCGGTTAGTAAAGGTACGATATATTGAGCCAAGATGCAACATAAAGTGCTTGGACACTCTCTCCCATACAATGTTGGGAATCCACATCAAAAATCATGGATACTGCCCTCTGTCCATTTGGTCAGGAAAGCCTGAAAAGGCAACAGACTTGATGTCTTTCTAGCTGATGCATATGGTGTAATCATATATTCCAATTTTAAATACAAATGACCTAAACAGTCAAGTTTAGGCGCACTGCTGGTAATATATTAGAGAGTATTTCCTTAAATAATTCCTTTATACAAAAATCATTGATATATAATATTATGTATTTACAAATAACTATATTCACTTGTATCAATATGCAAACACAGCTGGAATAATTGCCCTAAGATTCTTTGGCATAAGAGCAATCTTTGATTTCTCACCAAGTCTCACAGTAGAAAATAAATGATTTTCTGATTCATTCATGTGAACAATTAATGACAACATCCTTGTTTTAAAAAAGAGCGAAGATATATCAGATCATGAAGGCATCAACTTTGAAATGCATGAATATGATATACACATTGCCTCATCTTCACATGCACTCTCTCTCACATACACACACACACACACACACACACACACACACACACACAATCTGTGTAATGCACAGTCAATGGTGCTCCAAGTTGAACACACACAATTCAACTGAAAGAAATTCGCATAATTACAAATTGCAAATACGGAGGAACGTACTGTGTAAATCTTCAGTTGCTTTCCAAGGACAGAAAGAAATGAAGATGAAAAATTCATTGTGAATAGACAAAATAAAAACATCCCCCCCCCCCACAAAAAAAGAAAAAATTGAAAAAAAGTAGAAAAAAAAATGTAGATTTTTTACAAATTCATTATGTAGAAGACTTTGCAATTTCATCCACCTCAATCATTTCACACTAACAAATCTAATCCTACAAATGGCATGTGTTTGTATTAGGAAAGTGTGATGCATGTGAATCTAATAGAAAGGCTCTTAAGTGATGTATGACTATAAGAAGACAGTGTTCCTTTCATTGCCATAATGCAATGCAAAGACTGACAAAGCTCTTTATCAACATGTCTATTTACAAAAAGCCGCTCTGGCAATATATAATCTAGCTCAAATTAAAAGAGATCTTTGCTTATGACTGCAAACAATTGAGACACGTGGCAGAAAGTCGATCAAAAGCACAAACATTCCAAATCAGCGTTTATCATAAAGTGGTGATATGGATCCTAATCAAATGATTGGCTGAGAGCTATCATGTGACCAGTCTTTCCTTTTGCCTAACATGCCAAGCAGACATAAGTTTTTGCCATTGACCACATACTAATGACAGGCATTAATGACTGCTCAGAGAATATCATTGCTCAAATATGTAACTGTGGCTTGCAGTAATCATGCTCAATGATGTCACAAGTGCATACTTTAGCAGTGTGCACTCAATCACTCATTTACTGTCAACAATTTCTAAGTTCGTGTTCAGTTTTTTTGGAACACTTAGGTATTTACCCATAAAGGTAAATAAAAAACGGTTCATAGAACCATTTTATACAACAAATAATGCACAGGATTATGTTTGTGGCATTAGTGGAGATGCAGCTCACTCCAATGTTGTGCATGTTACACCACTGCAAATACCCTCAAGTGCACTGCATCTCCACTAATGCACTAACACCTGTGCACTATTTGTATACAATTTCCTCTATGAATATTCATAATTGTTCATACCCTCCCATATCCTCCAGCAAATCAATCCAGACTGATTAAATATTCTTGCTCTTCTTCCAGCAAGCTCCTCTGCCCCATCGGATTCCAGCAGTCTCCGCATGTAGTCTCACCCTGGCAAGAAGTGCGGTCAGAATGCCTTTATATTTCATTCTAGCAATCTGTGCAAGCAATTCACTTGGTAGCAATGTCAGTACAATTATTATTGTTGTTGTTTTTTTTAATTCAATTCACTCACTTTCCCCTCAAATATGAGCTAATGAGGTATCACCAGTAATCACCCCACACTCCACCCTTGTAGTCATTGAGATAGTATCATGACTACATACATATCTCCAACAAATCAAACACTTGATGAACAAACAAAAAATAAGAAAGACAACTTTCTAAATTTCAATTTCGCTGGAACCTCCATGGCCAGAATTCACAGAGGAAGCTTAAATCTTGGCCTGGGATTATGCAAATTCTGACTGCGATAATGTGCACCACATATATCCTGTTTGCCAACTGACATCAAATAATGAATGCATGCTGATGCATGCATGAGCAAGGTATGCATATTTCTCAGTTTGATTTTAGTCAATGAATAGATATAAATCATGGATTCATTTCAAACTATCTTTATCTTTGTTTGTTTTCTTTTTCCCATAGCGCTTAGAGACATTTTATGTAATAACACGCTATATAAATGTTGTAAATTATCATTACTTTTTATGTATCCGGCCTTAGCTTCTAAATGGTAAACTGTTTGTCGTACAAGTAATTGGAGCCCTAGCCCATAAAATCTGCTGCATAACAAGCCAAGGTGATTCAGGCATCAGACAGAGAGACAGGAGGGGGTGGGGATGGGGGTGAAGTTTGGATTATTTCATCCTGATGCGGAAATCAATACTTGCACTGAGTATGAAGCATATATCACTAGACATTTACCTGCAAAGTGGTATGATTGCGTAACATTCTTGCTCAGAAAACCTGGGCAGACCGTATAAACAAAGTTTTCTTCCTTATACACATTACCAGTAGACCACAGTACCATCAAAACAAGCAAACAAACAAACATACAAATACAATCAAAGACAGAAATGTAAAGGCTTTGTCTGTCAACTGTGTTTCACTTCACAAATTACCAAGAAGTGGATATGATACAAAGTTAAAAAAAAAAAAAAAATCAATTTGCACAACTGTACCTATGTGTCTGACATCACCCTCTTTAAGTACAGAACAATTTGCTGGTTTTGCATGAAGCCACAAATAATGACACAGCATCCCAGTTTCACACACTTTGACCAAAAAGAAAGAAAGAAAAAACGGTAAATTGACTACTTTCTCTACATATGCAGGGTAAATACGTATCTCAGTACCTGTGGTATAATGCTCTTGGCCTGGCTGTTTGTTCTACACCAGGAACGGTTTTCCACAAGTGATGGACGGGCGCGACTAAAAGCTGTAGCTTCCAAATGAGGATTTGGTTATACAATGTAAGTCCTCCTTGCCCGCAACTTTTATCTCTAGACGCAGTGGAGCATTTGGTGGGAAAAGAGTACTGCATGCTCCACCTAAAATGTATGGCACTCTCATGACATGATTGTGGGTCAATGAAAGAAGAAGAGATTGGTAGATGTGGAGTGTGAGTCACTTGGCAAGTCTCACACAAATAACAGATAAATGCTGTATGCTAATATTGCAGAGTGAATGGAGGTAAATCAAAGATTGAATGTCTGAACCCTGACACATGCTGAACATTAGTTGCTTCACCAGACCCTGCAACAATCTGTATCTGCATTGCCATTTGCTTTCACACCCTGTCACAAAGCAAAGTCACACCCTGTCACAAAGCAAGGTCACACCCCCAACACACTGCACCTAAATCATGCAGGTATGGTAAAATCACATCATTCGTCAGGACGGGTTAAAACCTGACCTGCACTGTGTAAGACAGCAATCTGAGTATGATCATCTCTGAGGATCGGCACATGAAGGATGCAGATGGTTGATACCAGTGGGTGTCATCTACATGTAGTATTCCCAAGGCATTGACCATTATCTTTTTCATCTCCATCATGACATTTCACCTGCCCTTTACACTCACAATGATACAAAACAACTGCACACTGATGCGTACACACCGACCACTCTCCACACAATAAAAAAAGTGATGATACCTTGCGACCACACTCCTCCATACATTGGGGAGGCAGAGAGCTAGAGAGTGAGAGATGGCAAAAATATCTCTACTCCCATGCCTTGACAAAAATCTATCCATCTATTCTTCCAAACACTTTAGCCAATTAAAAAATAAAAATAAAAACAATAAATTACCAGCCACCTCTCTCAGTGTTGCTGCTTTGCTAATGCCTTTGCATTCTTTCTCTCTCTATCTCTCTCTATTATTCTCTCTTTCTCTTTATCTCGTCATCTCGCCCCATCTCCAAGATGGAGAAATTCACTGCTGCATCTCCTGTTGCTGTTTCTTGCGCTTCTCCACGGCCCACTGCATGGCCCAGATGGCCAGGGGCCGCATGTAGCCCAGGGAGCGATAGATCTTCTTTGCCATGTATGCTTCGGGCACCTGGTAGGCGAGGCCGGCCTGTTCATAGCAAGTGATGTAGCAGCCCCTGGCTGTGCGGAAACCTTCTTCCCACATTCCCTGGATGAGAAAAGGGTGAACGCATTGATCAGAGGAAAGAGACGTGAGGAAACAATTATAAGTGAGAAGGATGGACAGAGGAAAGAAGATAGATATGGTTCAGAGTCTGGTTCATAGACTGGCTTATATATCACAGTGACAGCAAATGATACTACAGGTGACTCCCTTTATAACAAAGTCCTCAGAGACAGGCAGTTTCTTTCATTATGTCGATATTTTGATATAGCCAAACAAATAAAGCATATAAAGATATGTAAGTAACAATTTGGGGATCTGAATATTTACTTCGTTGTGTAAACAAAATTTTGTTATAGCTGTGTTCGTTACAACGGAAGTGCACTGTGCTTTCATAATCATCATCGATCGAGATTATACTAATAATTCAAATAGATATATGATTTATGGCAATATTGGTAATCATAAGATAATGCCATGACAAAAGCAATTGAACATAGAAATGTAACAAAATGTTAACACCTATAGCAAGATATTAGCTGCTGGTTGCGTTGGTAAGGACCTCAAGTAGGACAATCACATTCAAGTCATCAATATCTGCTTTCAGATATGAGTTAATTCAACAGTGCTTTCTAGGACTGCAGTAAGGTGTAATATCCATTCCAAGGCCTCTCCAATGTCTCTCCTTTTTGAATAAAACAAAACAAAGATTAGATTTAAAAAAAAAACACCTTAGCAGCCCTCTTTTCTTATTCCTCACCTCTTGTATCATGTTTCCAGCCAGTCCATACGTGGTTCCCACCCACACCTCCTCCCCCTGCAGGCTTGTGTGGTCTGCCTTCCCGCTGGGGCGCATTCCGTTCATGGCTCCAAAGTTGCCCCCCTTCGTTTGCATAACGTTCATGTCAAAGATTGTGCGCAGCGCCGACCGCACATGATCTACGGGAAAGACCTGACCCCTGGCTGTCGCTGGTGATGGCGGCGACGCAGGGCCGCCATCTGGAACCAGGTCACACGCCCTCAAATACCAGTGGCCACACGTCTGGTCTGCCATGATGCTGTCATGGTAGCTCTGGTCGCTGCTGTCATAGTTGTAGTATTTTCCTGTATTGGGAATAGATTGAGGAGTGTGGTGAAGTTTAAGGTAGCTTCAACTTTGTCCACTCTACAGAGAAAATAAAGCCTCCAGCACCCTTCGGGCGGAGGCATAACTAGTCGCCAACACTGATGTGACCTTAGTGCACAGGTTTAGATAGAGTTTGGAAGGCATACATAAATGCTGTGAAACTCAAGTTTTTCACATCACTGTCAGAATTTGTCACCTGCTTGACTTGAACTGTCTTTACTACAATAAATCTTATTCACTTGTGCAATAATTTTGCAGATGACATTGACGTAAAAGCAAAAACATAGCCAGGAAACCAAGCAACAACAACAACAAAATCAGGCATTGCCCATAAATCGTAAAGATATTGCCCATAAATCGTGAAGATAAAGCAGATATAAATCATCTCTTTTCTATCAAAAATGAATGCAGCAGACACTCAGCAGTTGTTTCACTTATATTATATGACAATATCTATGTGATACTCCCAAGTTCTCCAACCGATACATCCTATACATCTGAATACAGATGAAGCCGAGATTTCTTCCAAACTCTCTTCCCATCTCGTTACTCCCTACCAATGATGTGGCCATGTTTGCATACCATTCCAAAGCTTCTTCTCATAGGATGCCTTGCCCCTCTCTAGAATCTCAGAGAACTCCCTCACAGCTGCCTGATCCCCAAGCAGCTCCCCCATCTCACACGCACACCGCAGGGCAGCCAGGTAGAGACCTCCACAGTAGGCACTGTACGAGAAAGCATTGGTGCAAATTATATTCTATGACGTTATGACAAAAATATGTTCCCAGAGGATATTTGTTCTGCTTTTGTTTCATTAGAAATTGTCATTAACATCTTTTTTTTCTAATACTAACAGGGAATGGCTCTATATGTATAATATGTCATGTGTGTTCTTAACTAGATGGCAAACTACACAGTACTCATGAGCTAAAAGTTCCCACTCTTAAAGGACAAGTTCACCTTCATTAACATAAGGATTGAGAGAATGTAGCAATATTAGTAGACCACATCAGTGAAAGTTTGAGGAAAATTTGGACAATCCGTTCAAAAGTTATGAATTTTTGAAGTTTTTGTGCAGTAACCGCTGGATGAGAAGACTACTGCAGTGTGTGAATAACTTAGATGTCACATGCGTACAACAATATAAGGAAAATATGAAGAGAATTTCACAAAATTTCATCTTTTGAAAAAAGTACACGTTTCCCCGACTCGTTACCGACAAATGTTATGGGTAATATTATTCCCCCTGCCTTTAGAAAGAGGCAAGTCAAGTGCTCTTTTATTATGCGAAAAAAGTGAAAATATGTTGAACTTTCTTTACATTTTCTTTATACTGTTGTACCCATATGACTCACAAGCTGTAGTAGTCTCCTCATCCAGCGGTTCCAACACAAAAATTTTAAAAATTCATAACTTTTGCATCGATTGTTTAATTTTCCTCAAACTTTCACTGATGTGTTCTACTAATATTGCTACATTCTCTCAATCCTTATGTTAATGAAGGTGAACTTGTCCTTTAATAATATGCATTTTACATATTATTCCTAATTAATTTAATGGCATGGTTTAAAAAAAAAAGAACTAGTGATCAGACTGAACTCAAATATCTCATCAAGCAAAACCTTCCATTATTGCAGTACTGTTCCTAATTGCTCCAAACACCTTACCTACTTTATCCATTCCACTTTGCCAGAAAATGTTCATATCCTCAAATATCTCCGATTATCTTTTACTTATACATTACAAATTAAATAACAGATAGTTAAGATAAAAATCTCAGTCCAACATATGTTCCATAAACAAACCACAATTTGCACTGACATCTACTTTCTTCTCAGAGGAAGTAGTGCCTGCAGCTATTTCACATATAGTTAATTGACATTTTTCCAACTGACCTGACACCTTTAGATGTCCATGCATCATAGGTCTGGTCAGCTGTACCCTCGTGGTCAATCAGACCATCGCCATCTTTGTCTTGACTCTTTGCTTTGGCCATAACCGTCTGAATGAAGAAAAGATTTCCAGGTCACTATCATAGTACACATTTGTATGACATCTTGCATGGCTTTACGGAATAACTCATACTTCATTTGCAGAGGGTTTGGCACAAACTTATTTTAAGAATTTTACACAACTTGGAAAACAAATGTACATGTATGACAGGAAACCAAAGATAGATTATTCTCAACAGCTTCTGGCTGAACTATTCAAGTAAGTTTAGAGTCATAGGATGAACCTACATTACAAATCACTGAGAATCACTTGAAGATAAAAAAGTATGAAAATTGCTAGAATGCACTTTGAGAGATATTCTGTGTGATGGACGGACGGAACCCGAGTATACATGTATTTGATCCTCTCATCCTGACCATTTTAGCTAATTCCTTTATCTAGTTTGGTTATTACCAATACATTTGCTGTTATCAATGTCATTGTCATCATCAGCACTATCATTACCATATTGAACATCATCTCGATAAATGAATACATAAATAGATGAATGAATGAATGAATGAATTACAAAATAAATAAACCAATGAATAATGGAAATACAGAGAATAAGTATTTACAAAGTGTTGGGGGTACCTTGCATTTAGGCCACATGAACTCCAGGAATTCCTTATCCTTGGTGGCATAGTAGTCCCTGTATGTCATGAGAACAAACTTCAAGTTGAGGTCCTTCCACTCCGCAGTGTCATGGAACCAGTAGCAGTTTAGACTCAACCATGGTTCTTCCTCTGTAGCAAAACAAATAAGAAGTACAGTCTTTAGATATATGCTTATCCAACAAGTATCGCAATGGAGTTTTCTTCTTCTTAAATAGAAAAGGAGAGTGCCTGCTGCATGGTTTATTTTGAAGGAAATTAAAATCTGACGGAACATTAGATCTCATTCATGGGTAAAATACATCGTCTGCATTGTTTTCACTTTATATGACTTTCACACTTTCACTAATAATAATTTTCCACATGCAAGTCAAATTCCAGTGTGGAAAGGAACTTTACGCAGATTTGACCTGACAGGGATGGAAGTGGAAATTTCTATTCAAGATGCTGGCTTTGGATTCCAGATGGAGTGACTCTGATTTCCGGAACATTCTCACCACAAACTTTAATCCTGTAAGCTATCAAGGTCTTTGCTGCTGCATTTGAAGACATTGTGTGATCATATTCTTAGATAAGAAAAGTCAGAAGGTTAGAGAATGCTGCCTTATATTGGAGATAACAATTTCATGGACCATCAGCACGCACAGGAGAGAGATTCTGCAGCCAACTGGCTTCAGATTAAAAAACAAAAAGAAGAAGAAAGAAGAAGCCATCTAACAGTGCCAAGAGTTTGAATGACAAACCTGGGTTGCCGATGTCATGAGGTACGCAGCCAGGGCTCTTCCTGATGGAGCGCAGGCCAGATGTAAGATCCTTGAAAGCTGCATCATCACGGTGATCAATGTAATGGCCTGCAGTAGCCACGTGAGACAGAGGGAGAAAAACAAGAAGGAAATCCATCAACTTTCTACACCTACCTGCAGGACATAATATACTATATATGCCATATATTCTAAAATTTCTTATATTTTCTTCAATTTCACAAGTGAGACGCTATTTGCAAATTGAACAACACATGGAAAATATTTACTCTGATCCCAACATAAATGCAACATGAATGCATACATATTTCTGTTCATCACTGTACTCAAGTTGAGAAGTCTTGATTCGCGAAAAATCAGACTTGCTAGATGGCATATACAGTATTTCCTCAATATCCCCTTCCTAACAAAGCACTCTCTGCTCTGTGTCAATTCTGCAACTTTAGATCACACAACTGCTCTGATTATTTGAGAAAGAAAATTTTGAGAAAATGAGAGAAAAATACAGAAAACCAAATCTCAGAGTTCCTGCATCTCCTCCTGTAATGGAAAAAAGAGATATTCTTGTACAGCATTGATTTCATAATTGTAGTAGAATTATACGCAATGGGTTCCAAGTTACAGTGTAGATTTAAGTTTAGTAATCTTATTGCTGTTAAAGGTAGGGGATACCTTTTACAGACCTCCCAAAATGCAGCAAAACATTAAATATGAACCTCAGGGGACTTGTTTAGGCCACTGCTGAGAAATTTGGAAGTCAACAGTTATCTACAATTTGAATAATGCACAAAACTCAACTACTCAGTAGTTCTGTGTGTCAGCCACACTTAAGCCTTTTTGTTGCAGTCTTCTGTATTTTTTTTTTTTATCTATAAACACAAATCTAAAAGTATAAGAGCTGATGTAATAACATATAGAGTGTGTGGCAAGAATGTATATAGAAATATTTGTAAGTTTTGATGAACTTTCTTCACAAAATATACATGATGGACACACATGCAGTGCATGGGTCTCCAAAGGTAGCCTAGTAATGTACTGGAATTTACGTTGAGCCCCGAAAAAAATTCAATTCAAAATCTAACGGTCAATAAAAATGTATTTAATGTTACCTTCCACTTTCAATACTTTATGGGAGTTTCTAAAATGATACTCTCTTCAACATACCACTGTATTTATACAACTCTTCATTTAAGGCATGCAAATGGGATTCCCTACCTTTAAAGGACTTTAACTTAAAATCCTCCCTTTCTAATTCACTAACAAGCCACTTTGGGGGCTAATTACCAGCACTTTTATGTGCCACATACAACGTCCTACTGAGCCAAATAAATTCAATACATGGACAAAGGGAGATGTTACTTCTGATTCCCTGAAGCACCACAACTGTGCACCATGATCACATAGCACTTGGAAATCACTACACTCTACTGTCTATTATTGAATTCTTACTTGGGCTTTCTCATTTGGGTTAAAAAAAAAAATGAAGACGAAGTCGTCATTCAAACAGGTACAGCACGCAGTCATGGTGGATATAGTGTTCACGTTTTCTAAATTTATCAGTTATCAAATTCATTAGCATTAACTTCTACTGTCTAAACGTACCATACAGTTGTAATTTACACAGAAGAGAATGTTAAACACAGTTAGATAATTCCAAGAGATTATTTCTTTTTTCTATTTACATGTAGATAATTCCAGTTTCTTCAATGCTTTACAATTATATTGCAACACATCGCCTGTGTGTCTTCTTTGTACCACAGCAGAAATAATCCCTTGCACAATCTCTCCGCTAACAGCTTGTACAAGTCTTTTTGACTCACAATGTAAAGGCAGTCTCACAGCTTAGATTCTTTCATTGAAAACAAAAAGCTGCACCAATATCCTACTTGATAAAAGGAGCAGGCAAATTAGTGGGGGGCGCAAGGGATTTTTGGTTCAAATTTTTCCAAAAGCACCAAAATTTGGCACACATGTAACCCAAACCATACTATTTCGATTTTTGATGGGCGCCAAGAAGGGCGCCCTCTGGGGCGGCCATATTGGCAAAATCCAATATGGCCGCCATATAGGTTTCAAGGTCACCTGCATTTGAAAACATAAAAGAGTTACAATCATTTAAAAAGTCAGGTTAAGAAGTTTTCTGGGTCAAGGAATTCGAATCTGAAGTTGTTTTTGTGGTTTGAGGTCAATTTTTCCTTATAAGGTCACCTTAAGGTCATATAGGGGTCAAGCCATTGTATTCATAACAGTTTATTGAAAAAAATGGCTTGCCCATATTCCAGGAATGCCAGCCTTAGTAATAGAATTGCAGTTGTCGACAGCTGAAAAAAGGCGTATTTCTTGTGAAGGGCGCCCTCCAGGGCTGCATATTTGCAAAATCCAACATGGCTGCCACCTACGTTTAAAAGCCAGTATAACAATTAAAAACCTTTAAAGTGTTACAATGATTCGAAAAGTCAGCTGTAGCGGTTTTATGGGTCAAGGAATTCGATTCTGAAATTATTTTTATGGTCTGATGTCAACTTTTCCTTATAGGGTCTCCCTAAAGGTCATTTGGATTTTATATTCACAATAGGTGATTTAGACTCTTGAAATGGCTTGCCTATAGTCAATATAGGAGGAATGCCAGCCCTGCTAATAGAATTGCAGTTGTTGAGGGCTGTGAGAGAGGGAGAGGTGGGCTTTCTCTCGAGTAACATCAATATGAATTATCTGCTTTCGTGTTAAGATTTCAAACACTAGGTATACACTCATGATTTATAATAAGAACCCCTTTCTGAGAGTAATTAGGTTTAAGGGATCTTACTCAGATCCTTATTTCACAATTAAATTTGAAGACTTGGTAACCCTTCAATTTCATTTTTAATGATTACTTACGGTATTTTTTTTTTTTCTGCATCATTTCAATTATGGCCTGTTATAATATGGCTACACGAGCTTTGAAGTAAGGTTCTGTCCAAAGCTATGGAATATCATAGTTCATGCCACAATCATTTCAATAATTATTTTTACATTACAGGCGCTAAGAAGAAATGTCCTCACCGACTGGTCATATTTGCGGAATTCAATATATTTGCATTTGCTTTAATGTCGGCCAAAAGAGCTAGTTAGAATTATTGGTAATGCCCTTTCAAAGAGTTTTCAAGATTTGATTATTGGATTATTATTTTCATCTTCATCTGCAAGGAATGCAATAAAAACATACATTTATGAGAAATAGATTCCTATTGCTACCTAATATATTAATAGTTTAGCAATAAGGGGAGGTGGCTACTCTCTATATTACCAGCGTTCTTGACGTTGCCACTAAAAAGAGAAGTGTTTTTATTCCTCTGTTGCAGTTCAGGGATCCTCAATCACAATAGATATTCATAATTCAGATTCAAATTCAGTGGAATAATAATTATGAAGATCACTCTTAATCTGGATGAAGAAAGAAGAAAAATCTGTCGTGTTTAAGAGAGTTTTTAGTACATCAGGTAGGCATCAATTTGCTATTTTCGAACTTGTGTAAGAAAGTTCGACTCTAAAGTCCTTACAGGAAATTTTACGTGCCTCCACAGCTAAATATGCCGTTCAGAGAACATGAAGGTCCTGGTGACGCCATGTAGGGAACAAGCATATTTCACAGGTGCCACAGTGACACCATTAACAGGGTACAGATTAGATATGCTATACTACAACTTCATGACACCTTCTAGGGTCTATTGAGATTCTATCCAAAGTGCTTGGACGCAAATTGGTATGATATCACAAGACTTTATAAGTTGGTATCTCGTTGGTCTGAAGACTATAAGTTGCAACTCTACGCATCTGGAGACGAGCCCAATCTCCAGGATTTGCCGGAGAATCGAACATTTTCGATTTTTTGCAGAGACTATTTTCGTCTTCCAGCTTGTCTCCGAGACGTTTACGAGACGTCTCTGAGAAGTCTTCATCACTGTGGCCATGTCGTGGGGACTAAATTTGTCTGCAACATCTTCGCGATGTCCCCGCATATTGTGGAGGCCGTAATAACGTAATGGCGACGAGATGGAGAAGTCGCTGAGAAAAGACGTCTCTGATAAGTCCCTGCGACTGCAAAAGTCGTGCCAACATCCCTGTGACTTCCAAGCAAATAAGTTGTCCCTTTGTTTGAAGACGTCTTGGACGTCGCCCTGGAAATCGGTTTAGTTGTGATACCGAAAATAATTTCTTCGAGACGCTGGCATTGCGACAATGTTCCTCCCGTCAGATAGGCCCTCAATTCCCTCCCTCACCCCCACTTTAAGTTTGCAGCAATATCAATCTACTGACCTTGGCTCATCTGACAACTGCTCTACATTGTGCATTTTCACATTCATTCATTCATTCATTCATTTCATTATTTTTTTCCATTTCCATGTTTTCCACCTCCCAATGCATGACTTGAAAAAGCTGTGGTGCAGAAGAATGAAATTTGGTACTGAAGCATTGCGGAGAGTGGCTGATAGTACTAGCAATTGCCATGTACCTGTGCCATCTTTCCTCCAACTCCACTCCCTGAAGTCGGGGATCACATCATGACCCATGCTGTCATGATTCCAGTAGAAACTCACTTGCAGCAGCACTCATCTCCGAAATGTTGATACAGCGCCTCTTGAGCAGATAGGGTGGTTTCTGATGATCTGCTCCCACGTTATGACGAGATGATGCCTACCCTCGTTGACGCTGGCTGCCCCATAAACCTTGTTGCTCATCAGTCCTTGCTGGACATGAGCACGATTACTAAAGTAGTTAATGTGTCAGTGAGCTTTGGTTTGCTGACCCATACTACTTAGGCATTTTGCATTCCACATCAAAGCAAGTCTGAAGTAATGTCGCACCGTGAGAGTGCCTGATGTTGTGCTCTTTAGCTGGAAGTCAGGTATGCTGTACAGGAAAGACCACGACCCACCCGTAACTCCCTCAGATCAAAGGGATTAAAAAAAGCACACTACCGAAAATGTGATGTTATGCTCATCCGTGCGACTGTATACTGTTTTCAGAAAATGCTTTCAGAAAACATTATGTCATCCTTTGTAAGGATATCTTTGCATAGATCGCATCTAAGATGTTGGAAAGCTGAAGGGTTGTGAGATCACAATTCCTGTTGGATATTTCCTTCTCGAATCAGGTGGTCAGGATGAGTTGTCCGTCCAATTTATTCTTGGATATCTGTGCGCTGCAGTTCTTTATTTTTCAATCGTAATTTTCAGGAAGACGCTACGCTCTTCCAATCATAACTTGAGATTTGAGTGGTGCCTTCACCATCTCTTGTCAGAGGACTGCACAGTGTTGCTGCACAAAAATGTTAAGATTATTTTCTTCAGGATCAGTGTCCCATACAACATCAATAGATGTTCAGTCTCCCTAGTCATTTGCGCTTTCAGTAAAGAAACGGTTCCGTTTGATAAAAAGAGAATTAAAAAAAAAAGATAAGAAAAAACCTTCAGCTGAATTGTCTTTACCTACTCTGATAAGATACTGCCATTAAAGGACTTTAATGATCGAATTTAGTTAACTGCCCCTATAGAATACTGGTCTGACCTCGATTGAGGAGCTCCATTCCCTGGGAGCTTCGGCCATTGCTTCCTTCACTGAAGAAGCAGACGCTGTCTTGTCAAGGGAGAACAGGCATACACCAATTTCAGCAGGAGGAGAATCATATCGCTTGCCAGCTGGAAAATTATGTAATTGACCATGAAAGGTGACGAGGTGGCTCAGTCGGTAGCGTATGGCTTGCGGTCTAAAGACTTGTGTTCCGGCGCGGGTTCGAATCCCACTTATCTCAAGTCTAGCTGAGCAATGGTGTGTGTATTAGAGGTACAACACTTTGCACCCCATCACTTGGATATAAAAAGTGGAAGTCCCTTGTGTGTAAGAAACACAAACCCAGACAGATGGAGATCCCGAATCGGCATTCCGTTATCGGAAAACTCAAGGTGCATAAATTGGTGAAGTGGTCCACCCCAAGTACGTACAACTGACCAGCTAGTTGTATACGGGCTATACAGCTATCTCGTCAGAAGGAAAATAGAAGGCAAAATAAGATTAGGCGTGTTATTACCCTCTTTGCCGTATTTAAGCATGTATATATATATGTATATATATATATATATTGAAACAACGAAAGGAAAAACTGACCAGAAACAATTGATAAATAGTGAAAACTTTGAGCAAAGAAAATAAGAAAAGAAAACGAAACCAATGGAAGCCCATTTTCTGTGCTCAAAGATTTCAAAATATATATATATGTAATATATATATACTTATATCTTAAATATAATTTTTTCATTTATTTGTCATAATCATTATTGATATGTAGGGGGATGGAACCGCTCTTGGCCCTAATTGACCACTGAAGGAGTATGGAAGAGGTGACAAATGGGACAAAATAGGGGTACCAGTGAATTGCAGTTGAATGCTCACAGACACCATTTCAAAAAATGCCTGAATTGACCCTTATTTGACCTTGAAAGTGACCTTGAGAGGTGAGAGTGACCTTGAATTGCAGAAATGATATTCAAAATCACATTCTCTAACGTCGTAAAATCTTCCACATGGGATTCATAACATTAATCAACCTTTTCAATTTGTAACTGCAGTTGACCTTTAACCCGGATGGCGGCCATATTGGATTTCACCAATATGGCGGCCCCAAAGGTTTTTAGTCTTGGCGCCCATCAAAAATCGAAAGAGTATGGTACAAAGGACCTATGAGCCAAATTTGGTGCTTTTGCAAGAATCTGAACCAAACCGCCCATTTTGAGCCCTTAGGCCCCCAACTAAATGCCTTTTACAGCTGAAATTTCAGGGAATCCACTCACCGATATCATACTGCAAGCTGAGTTCCAACTTTGGCCACAGCATGATGAGGGCAAATGATGCATAGAAGTGAACATCATATGTGTTGTACATCCTGTATTCATGACCTGGTAAAAGAAGGGTGGGAGGAGGGCACAAAAGTCACTACACTGAAGGTAGTTTCCATTGCATTTACATATTGTTTTTCAAACACAATATGTTTTCTTTGTTTCCTGATTTGTTGGTCTCAGTAGTTAAGTTGAAAGTTAAACAGCATTCTAAGGATGTGCATGCATTTGCTTGTAATATGTAGTTTTAAGACCTAGGATTTGGCCTTACATTTTCACATTGTGTTACTGAGTCTGTGACTTATGTACAATTCATATAATTCAAAATCAATAACGACGACAATTACTAATACTACTTCTACAACTACTTCTTCTTCATCATCTTTTTCTTCTTCTTCCTTTTCTTCTTATTCTTCTTCATCTTCTTCTTCTACTTCTTTGGCTTTCACTTTTTCTTCTGACCACTCTACCCATTATTACCTCTGCCAAGGGAGGAGGTTATGTTTTCGTTACCGTTGGTTTGTGTGTTTGTGTGTTTGTTAGTTAGTTAGTTTGTCCGTGTGCAAAATAACTCAAAAAATAGTTAACGGATTTGAATGAAACTTGCAGGAAAGGTTGAGAATGACGCAAGTAACAAACGACTAACTTTTGGTGGTGATCCGAGAATTTTGGGGGCATTTATGAAGGATTTTTGATATTTTGGCAGGTAGGGTCAATGAACTTGGGAGTTCAGGCTGTGCGTATTTGAGGTTTGCATGCGCGCACTAGAGTGCGTGCTCTAGTTTCTGCTAGGACGAGGCGCGCCGTGCAGCTGAGGGTTTATGACGAAACAAAGGCTTCTATATTGGGAAATGGGCCGACTTTCAGCACATGATGCTATAAGTACGTACGGGTGGAAATCACTGATATCTCTATGGAAGAACAAGATCAGTGGTGGAAATGAGCTGCATGCTTGGTGGAGGTCTGCGCTCTCAGAGTGCTTTTCTAGTTTACTATGAAATGAATCCATATGTTACAAATTATTTTACTGAAGCCTCTGAAACAGTATTCAATACCACTTGATAATAACAGGCCAAAAATGATGGCTATAAACAATTGATGATTTTAGTTTTATAACAGAGGTAAGAATTAATATACTGTTTTATGAGGGACTACTAAGAATTGTAATTTCTGAAATGAAAATTTGTCAAGTGCTGCTGAATACTGTCATTCTATTGGAAGTTGCATGATTTTCCCAAGCCTGAGCTTTATAAATGGAATAAAACTGACATCTACGCACTATGATCATTCAAAACAGAAGTGTCCTATAACTTCAAAATTGTGACTTTTTCCCCCAAAGAAGTGATTACTAGTGGTACCTTCCAGGTATGCAAATCTGCCATACTCTTGGACCAGCGGTGCAGCTCTTGTATGTTGGTTTGTTGTTCCATTTGGGAATTCCTCGTCAATATCCACCCATATTCCCCCTCCATCGGTGATGAAGTACAGCTCGTTGAACAAGGCAGACTTGTACCAGTCAGGTAGAGTCCTATGATACAGTGTTATGAATAAATACACAATGATGCCTCATGTAGTATGATTTCAAGCAGCCTCTTTACACTTCATTCTATGTATCTATAAGGCAACCCTGTTTCATCTTGCATTCTGTGAGGGGTATCAAATTCATATGATTTCATTATCAGCATTTCCTTGAACATTTCATATACATTATGGTTGTGTAAACATGGTCAGAAAGGGCCTCTTTAAAGGGGATTTCCATGCTGATTTACTACTGCTCATTAGAATATCATAAACACTTGCAAAAAAAAAATCAGTCTTAGATAAGCCCACTCAGAATGTAACGACAAAATCATACCTAGTCTAAACCTCATCAAATGAAAGTTATGGAAGCATATTTCTTGTATTTTCTCTGCATTTGTTCTTGCTAATGTAGGAAACTTATAATAAGTCACACTTCATATCTAAAGGAATTTGCAGTCTGTGGTTTCAAATGCTTATAAAAGACAATGTTGGTCAAACCAAAACCAGCAAACATTCCAGCATGAATTCTTCTAATTCATCCAGTTGAAGTAAAAGATTGATAATTGGTTGATTTTTTTTTTTCAAAATTAAAGTCACTTGTTGCGACATCTTGCCAATTATCATCATCAATTATCAATTATCATTCGACCAAAGAAGCCAATTGATATTTGGCAAAATGTCACAACAAGTGAGTTTCATTCCAGGTTTTTTTTTTGTTTTTTTTTTAACTCAACTAATTATCAATTTCAGCATAAACAAGAAAAAAAGGACACAAAGAAATCAATTTACAGTCTTGTATCAGCATATAATGCAGGAGATGGTGACAAATACCACAATCTCAGCAGTGTAATTGATATGATTCGGTATAATACAGCAATCATGATCAAACACACAACACAAGCATTCTTCTCTTTCTAAACACATATGAAATGGTCTGAGGTAAACACCGAGAGACACAAGCAGGGCGGTAGATGAAACTTACTCGTCGTTGAGTATCGGGTCCTGCCAAGCTGTGATCTCCTTCTCCCACTCCGGGTACTCCTCCAGGGCGTGGCTGCACAGTGCTGGTGATGCAGTCCCATCTCTACCAAACCATCTCGTGTACCGTCTATACACACAAACATATAAATAGCACCAAAAGAGTTTTGACTGGAAGTTTGAACACTTCATCAATTGGAAGATGCCTATACATGTAGCTCTCTGTACAGATGCTTGTCATTTTTTTACATCACTTCAGAGTGCAATAGCAAACACTCCAAATATTGACCAAATTACATACAGCTGTATAATTTGCTTGTTTAAAAGGGTCCCCAAGAAATAATCTACTTGCTGGAAAAAAAAAAAAACCAACAACAACTATGGCAATTCAGTGGAGGGCATGAAGTGAATTACTATCAACCAAACACAAACCATGCATTTGGCACAAAAGTTTTCCCTGTAAGTTGTAGCATATTGCTCATTCTTCATGAGACAAGGTTCTAGATATTTCTTTTTCTGACAAAACTTTCGTTTGATTATGTGACCTTATAAATGAATAGGAATACCCTTTAGTTTCAATAAAATCATTTTTAGGACAAGTTTATTCCTATTCAATTCTCCACACGGAAATGCAACTGTTGAACACAGACACACAAATTACCAAAACGTTACAATGTAGTTATGAGATATCTAATTGGGTGGTACTACTGGTACACTACCTTGTGCTTTTTAATCCATGTTCATTCTAATATTTGGAGTCATTTGACCATACATAACCTTGCTTTTTGTGTTTTTGTGACATTACTAACCTGAAGTACAGATGTGTGACATCATCAAAATGAACCTTAGGCATGTCCCATGAGAGAGAGAACTCCAGAACTTCCTTTTTGCCAGCCTCCACGTGGCATGATGCAGCCACAGCACCCGCTATCCGGTGACCCTTTTCTGTTCTTTCACTCGGTCCTATGAAGTTGGTGTGCCACAGAATGGACATATGAATTAACCAAGGAGGTTGAAGAGATGGAGTAACAACAGAGTTATTCCCTTTGATCTATGTTCGAAGCCGCCGCTCAAAAATATTTGAAGCATGTGCCAAACAGGATCTGCCGCGCCGATACGAAGACAATTGACTCGTGTCTCATTGCATAATCACCAGCCACTTTCAAAGGAAGATATGTCTTTGTGATGGTAATTACTTTTCGCTATCCCTTCTTATAAAAGGTAGGTAGTACAGACACGAGGATGCACGAACAGAAATTGAGCAAAAAATGCTGAAATGAAGATGAAAATTACTCGACTGGGGATACGTGGGCACTAATCTGATATATCTATCAATAAAGAATTATACTTGAAGATTATTACATATTAGTTTCATTTGGGCAAATTAAGTCGAAAAGTGATAAAACCAGCTTTCCAGGATGGTTCAGTTTTAAACATTTTCACATAATACAGCTCTGATTTAAACTTTTGCGCAATTTTCTGAACGGAATTGACTTTCGTTTTACATGCTTTATTATTAAGTGAAATTTCATTTCATTCAATGAATAAATAAGCAAAATATGGTCAACATTATGATAACGTTCAAAATGAATCTTCAGATTGCTCAGCAAGACGGCGGCTTGGAACATCGATCTTCAAAGGCACAAGTGCACCTGTGGAATTCTTTTGTACATCAATAGATATCTGACAACCGTTTGAATAATTACAGCCAGTTGGAACTGTATGTATAAAACCTCCTTGAATTTACTAGTATTAATGCTATTACCTGAATGATTGATCTATGGACTGGTTGAAGCTTTGTTTTGAACAAAATAACAGACATATAGTCACTTCAGAGATGTGAGATAAGTAAAGGGTTAACATTATGTATTTAGAGGCAAAATATTGAATTGATGGAAACATATAGATTCATTTAATATGCACAAAATTATGAAAATTGCAAACAAACGTCAGTATTGTAACTTCAATCTTCTCAAAATATGCTGCCAATTTTAAGGATCAGTTATGAATTTTGTTATCAAGAGATTTTTGACAATTGCACAACCGAAATTAACAATAGTATATAACCATAATCGGGCTGAATGAAAGAGGTTCTATTTTCCCTTCTATTGTAATACCAAAAATGAATAAATAAATAAATGACTAAATAAATAAAAAGGAAAATAATGACAAAAAAGATACATCACCAAATGTGGTTAACAGGATCTGATGTGTTATTTGGATATGACCTGAACCAGAGGTTTTGCTTAACCTTAAATTTGAAAGGATTTGTACCGTGAATAGTTCACCAGTAAGTATGCGAAGAATTTCACAATATAGGGTCAAGATTATGAAGTGTTGAACATGTTGATAGAGAATATGAAGGGGCTCCTGAAGTCATAGTGAAATATGCACCACATGGCAGTCTATGTCACCACTGAATATTTGAAAGTTACACTGACATTGGTTCCTGTCTTCAACTACTGCATTAAGTCTGTTTCTGCTTTCCTTTATTTTTCATTTTTATTATTCTGAAAATAAGTGAAACTCATACAATTTTCAGTCTTGCTGATAAACTATGTCAGAACTGCTGATATACATGTCAAACATGGTTGACCTGGGTTCCACGTCATAAAAAGATGTTAGGACAGCAACTCTTTTTAGAATAACAACTTCCCATAAGCAACAGCCAGTCAGGAAATAGATCATGACCTAGATGATGACTGCACAGATTTTTATTTGTTTGTTTGATATGATTCATTCTCTGAGAACCCAAGATTTAGAATACTTAGGTGTAGTCCTTTATGGGTTCAGTCACTCTAGAGCATTGTCAGCTGAAAAGTAATGGGGGAAAGACATTCCTTTAGCTTCTTATCCAGTAAACTCAAGAATCCACATTCCCCATGGGGATTACAGATTAGACTATAGAATTGGAGCAAAATACCACATCAGACTTTCTTGCTCTCCAGTATGTGTGAACACAGCATGACGCATAAAATGCAAGAGACATCGGCAAGCCTCTCAAGTATCCCTTTGAGTGGTTTGAATGTCAAACGGCACAGAAAACCCCATAGCACTGTACACACTGTCCAAAGTCCTTAGCGCAGAAAGGGTTAAGGGTATAAAGTTAAATTTATATTCTCCTGACTGGGGCAACATCTATGCTCATCTGAGACTGCTACAATATAGCTAGTGTTAATGTGGTGAAAAAAAACCCAAACAAACATACAAATGAATAAACTCTTGTACCCTTGTACTGACTGGAAAAAAAAAAATTGTTTTGCTCTCTTCTATTCAATTTTTCCTTGCATCTACCTCATGTACACAAGGGCACAGCTCTTATCCTCAAAGCAAGGATGACCTGCAATAGTTTAAGGCTTCTGTTAGAAAAACATCTTGGCAAGTGTTCCAGCAGCAAAAAAAAAAAAAACAAAACAACAGCAACAACAACAAACAAAGAGAAGGATAAGTGAAGTAGATTGAAAATACATGTATCAGGATGATGAATACAAAGTACAAGCACTCAATTATTAAACATTAAAATCCTACTGAAAGCTGCTCAATATGACCTGTTCCTAATCATATTCACGGTGGTGGGGTCCGACCTTGATACATCTCATTTTTCTCATCTCATTACAAATCCACACAAGGTCTACACTGGAGGACTTGAAGCCAAACCAGTATTTCACCCACCAATAGTCTAGTCACAGCAGACCTTTCTTTTGTGATATTGGTATACAAGCACATTGCAAACAGCAGGGAGAAGGCTGGAGTCAAGGCTACACAATCATTACACCTCTCAATATCAGCGGATGGCAAGGACAGAGTTAATGAGCGCCCTCACCCTTTGTTGTGTTCAGCTGTCCATCTGTCTTGAGGTCGTTCCAAATCTCTTTCAGCTGAGACGAGGGGTCGAATGATGAGCACGTTGTCACGTTCACACCATCCTAGGGAGTTGTTAAAATGATTGCAAGTGATGCTATCAGCGCCTCAAAATGGTATAATAAATCAATGTGCTATTTTACATGCCTATGGCAGCAAACGTTTAGTATTTTAGTCAACATGAGGATAGTATAAAAACACATGAACTGTAAGCAAGTAGTGGAAATATGACAGTCTTTCAAAATGATACAGTGCATGAAAAATGGTAATGGAGACATATAATTTGACAGAAAAACAAAATACTTCTACAAATTGTTTACTGGACACATTGACTAATTTAGTAATATGGTAAAACTCTGAACACTCATCCAATTCAGTAATATGGTAAAACTCTGAACACTCATCCAATTCCTCTTTGACACTCTGACATTTGAGTTGGTTCACCGTATTTTGGCATTGTACATCTTTCCAAATAGTTCCATTTTGTCTTCAATAACACATTATGTCCTGGGGAAGTTTGCTATAAAATTCATGACTTTGTCATTATCAAATTGGCACCTTTGAATTTCAAAATATACCTTAAATTGAATGAAGATAAGATACAACCTGTAAAATTCCATAAATCTGCAAATATCAAAAAGAAATTTACCAAATTGCCAATTTGTGAGACAAACAGTAATCTTCTATCAAAATGTGTAGCAATTTTCTTCCTTTTAGAAACAGTCATAAATTTCGCAATTTAAGACTTTAAAAAATATCTACAAATGCAAATAAAAACAATTACTGTATATTCATCACCAAACGGCTTTTATGAAGAAAATTGCTGACTTTACCTAATGATAAACTGCCAACTTAATTGTAATGGAGAATGGAAATCCTAACAAAAAGACACAATACCAAACCATGGAAAAGTGGTTTTCCAAGAATTGTTAGGTTATACGAGAGATGAACATACGTGTGCTCACACGTCCACACTGACCATGTGCTACAAACAAGTATTAAGATAATTATCCTTTGGCATGCATCAGGCATTTTGACCCACATCTGTTTCAATGTCCTTCAATTAGGTGGCTGCCAAACCTTACTTTTCAACTCACCGACGTCATGAAAACCACACTAATGATTCACAAACTGTTAGTGCAAGGGCAGCAACAAAACTACAAAAGTCGTTACGCTTCCTGAAGGTTAAACAAATGTTAATAAGAGTACAAAATACCTGGAAAGTTCGCAACATCAAGCATAACAACATGTAGAATACAAAAGAAAGAAATAAGTCAGCATGGCACGGAGAATAAACTTGTTATCTTTTGCTTTCTTTTCATTCAAAAAGTCTGAAAAGGCTTGTGGAAGATTGTGTAGGTGTGTATCTGTGTGTGTGTGTGTCTGTTCTGCTTAACTTGTTTTTCTAGTTTCTTTGCTTATTTCAAGCACACAGAGTTATAACTTGCATTCTAGTAGCACACCTTGCATGCTGCTGCTATGCACACAGTGCAGGGCTGAGTGGGGTGACCATCGTGGAACATGACTCCTGACGTTGAAGCTGACGAGAAGCCAGTGTTCCAGCGGCCCCCTTTCCTGCAGAGGAAACAATATAAGTACATTGACCTTTATCACATACTTCATTCCTTATAAACACATTGTTTCTTCACTACCACAATCAGTCTTCCATCTCCATGGTTATATACTGTATACGCCATATATTCAGCGCGTCTAAGATTTTGCAAATCAAGGATGTCCCGACAATTTTATGAGTCATTTAAATTCCTGATCATGGATTACAGATATGGACGGACAAATACACATGTGCATGTTGCTTTCATATCAGAATCAGAGTCAATATTTTCCCATGTTTGTAAATTTTCGAAGAGCATCCCACTCTCAAAATTTGCAAAATGACCCCCCCCCAAAAAAAAAAAAAAAAAAATATATATATATATGGCATATTAAAGTAGATCATGACATAATTGCATGCTGACCTCTTAAAAGTAAAGACAACCTGATGTTCCTAATTTTGTTTCCTTTCTGTCTCCCCCACCCACCCCCCCCCCCCCCCCACACACACACACACACTTTCATTCCATTCATGAAAAAAAAATCTGACTCATTCCAGCCAGGTTAGAGAGAGGAAATATTTGTTTGAACAACACACTCAGATTACTTTCAATACAATTCGTACATGTACTCATATTAACTATTACAATACTTGGATGTCTTAGATTTACAACATTTATCATATTACATTTCATTTACTGGTAATTTTCAGGGGGAAGGGGGAGACTATCACCCTGAAATGGAGGAATGGAATTTTCTCTTTGCCATTTATTTCAAAATCTGAGACTAAATGATACTAAAATGTATGCAGTGGTGAAGCATTTGTGAGTGAACATCAACAAAGACATAAGGTAGAAAAAAATCTTCTGTGGCCATCACACCCAGTATAGATTAGTTTGTCGTCACACTAGAATCACATCTTCCAACATACTTGTCCTCCGATTCTCCAGTTCCATTCTGCCATGTGAACATGAGCGACACGTCAGCTGCTTCACTGCCGTTGTTGTACACGTCCCAGACGAACACGCCAACAGGGAGACTCGTTTCCTATGGAAAGGTTAGCAACAGGCACCAATTACATACTGTCACATGGGTATATATATCTTTATATATATATATATATATATATATATATATATATATATAAGAGAAGAAGAAGGAGTCTCGAATATATATATATATATATATATATATATATATATATATATATATATATATAAGAGAAGAAGAAGGAGTCTCGAATAACCTGACAATCTGTATCTCGAACAGGACTCCGAAATGGTCACAAATTAACACTGCCAAAAATCAGAACAAAAAGGTACGCACAATCAAGCATCCCAGCAATTGTGAGCCTCTTGAATTCTCTGTAATTGTATATACATCACTCAACTACAATTAGAACAATAACAAATTTTATTATGTTTCTTTCATACGTGAATTGATATATTTGTATTAAGAATAAGATTTATATTTCTTAAAGAGTTGGGTAATCAAGTACTCCGGTAATTGTGAAACTTTTGAACATTTTGCAATAACATTACTCATTGGTAAGTTGAACAGATAAAGCCTCATTGTGCATTTTGTATTAAGAATAAGATGTGTGCACTCAAGTATTTCAACAATTATGAAATTTTTGAGAAATTTGTTATTTCATATATGGTACTATACATCTGCTGATTTAATGTTGTTGTTTTTTATTCGTTAAGTTGCATGTGGAAATTTATTCTGCTCTAGCCATAGTACATGTATATTGTCTGTTTTTGAATGTCTGCATCTATATGTATGTTTACAGCAATATCACCACATGTGTATCCAGTTTTAATCTTGTGTAAATGTAATGCATAATTATAGGACTGTAAGGAATACACTTTGTATGATATTGGTATGACTGAATAATTTAATAGGATTTTTAACTTTTTGATTTTTTCTTGGATTGTGAATGTTCTGTAATCATGCATGTATTTTTATTCTGTACGCATGACAATATTAGTCTGCGGACTAACTGTTATGATTCTTTTGATTTGAAATAAAACCGAATTGAATTGAATTGAATTGAATTGAATACGCCATTTTGCCCAAGTGGAACACATGGAAAATTCCAAGATTAACACATATATGTACAGTACAGGCAACTCCTGTTATAATGAAATCCTCAGGACCAGCAGTTTTCTTTTGTCACAATGAAATTTCACAATGGCCAAACGAATAAAGTACATGAAGATAATAATTTGGAGGACCTGAATTTTGACTCTGTTTTATCAAATTTTGTTATCTCTAACAGTGTTTGCTGTAATGGGAGTGCCCTGTTATATATATTTGTTCTCTTCACAGCAGCTGAGGAGGAAGCGTATTTGCTGGGTTTCTTCTTTCATCTGCCTGAACTGCAATCACTAGGAACTGCAGTTGATTCCTTCCATAACAAAACATAGAGTATATCCCCAGTGCTTGAGTGTTTGCTCACTCATGAAAAGACTTTCCAAAACACTATCAGAGCTTTAAGAGCTTGTTTTGTCAAACTGGACAAACTATCAAAACATCTCTGCAAGTGAGGTTAATTTACAACCACAACCTGAATAAAAGACAAGCACTGATCAGATAACATTTACAGCGTATAATATCATGTACAACTTAAGGTTGTTATGAATATTATCCTTCATATAAGATTATATGTGTACTTGTATTTCTCGTTTATGATGAATGAACAGAATTGAACTATAAGAACAAAAATGAGTAAATGCAAATAAGACAGATAAATTGCCCTTCATGGACATGAATAAGTGCCAATTATGCATTGTTTATAGGTACGAGATACAACACAGTAGCCACGATAAAAAAATCATACGCATGTATACATACTCGGGTTGGACTAGAACCAAAAATCTACTGATTACTAGACAGGTGTTGTGACCACTAGACTGCCTAGCTTCTGTCCTGCAGCCATGCCAATTCTAATCCTTCATTGCAGGGGGCACTGCATATTTTCACTAAATTCTTGCTTCAAGATGTTTTGTTTTGTATTTTGCAACTGACTGATGAATTTACATCGATGAAGGGCAATTTGTCAATCAGTTGCAAGAACACATCTCTATGCAAAAATTCATTAATTTGACGAAATGAGTTAACATGAACAACAAAAGTCATAAAAAGTGGCAATCTCACCTGGTAGTTGTGAGGAAATATTGGGGACACCTGGCGACACACCAGGGTGATGTTTTGCCCGGGGAGGAGGTATTTGGTCCAGGCCCTGGGGTAGAGCCCGTGGTAGGAGGCTCTGTTAGCTGGGAACTGCCACTCCCATGAATGGGCCAGCTCCTTGTTGGACGGTTTGTTTGGAGATAGGACCTGTTGGTAGACTGTCTTTCCACCCCTCCGGACACATACTGTGAACTGCAGAACATTCAAATTCAAGTGAAAATACAGATGCACTTGTTTAGATCATTACAATTATTTGAACTAAAAATTAAAGTATCTGCATACATAAGCAGTTCTATAATATTCTGATACAATCAGAGCATCGGTACTTTCCTCTCATTTGCCCTTCCACTTTTTTTTTTTTAATCTTGTTAATCAGGTCTATCTTTTTTCCACTTTTACTTGTAGTGAAAAGTTACATTATCACTAGGAGAATATGAATTGACTGAGGTGGTTAGAATTTCACACTCACTTGCAAAAAACTTTACAAATACTATTATTATTCATTTGGCATTTCAACACAAAATACAAGGAGAATATCATATCATATGAATTTTGACTTGCCATACCCAATCTACATATCTCTTAAGTAAAGTACAGTCTTACAACAATCATAAATGGCAACATACATTTCAACAAAATACATTCATTTGGTTTATTTGGGTCTTTTTACAATTAAAACATTTTGCATTTCTCAATGTAATTGCTACCTACTACCTTGTCCAATTACACAGCACAATTTTGTATGATTCAGCTTCCAAATATCTTAATAGGTACATGCAGTTAATACTGAATGATATGAGTAGATTTTTGCTCAATTTTAAGTTAAAGCCATTGCCATGACTAGCATCAGCATTTTAAAGCTAAAAACACCCCCCCCCCCCCCCCGTTACTTGCGGCAATAAAAATGTAACAGACACTTTTTACCACTTGAACATATATGCTTCTCTTGAAGTAAAAAAATACAATGTATATTTCATCATATAAAGTTAGTAGAAATTTATCATACAATTCTTACAGGCTTGAGTCAGTCTTATTTATTTGAGCTTTTTTTTTTTTTTTTTAATTCAATCAAATAAAATATACATTACAACCATTGCCCAAGCCTGTAATACATTTTTGGTATCATAGAATCATGTGCAATAACAAACTCACATTACAAAAAAAAGGCAAAATAAAACAGTGACAGAAAAAAAAAAAATCAATTTGATCAATTGTGCTCAACTACAAAAGAAAATGACTGAGCCATGTGTTTTGGGGGAAGAAAAACTCTAAATATCCTATCTATGCTGACAAAAACTCCAACCTGAAACATCTGCAAATATTTGCTGAACAATACTCCATATCAAAAGAATCGTATTTCATTAACAGAAAAGATCACACTCTAGTCCAAAATATGACGGGCAAAACTGTTCCCTAACCAAAGGAAGACAGCATCGTGGGGAGTTGACCTTTGAGCCCATTTTTCACACCACACCCCCAACTATGAGGTCATATCTCTTCCAAAACAAAGAGAGGGATGTCTCAGTTTCTGTTTATGGTACATGAAGTCATAACATCAGATGATGATATTCTCCCAAATATGAGCCTAGGTGTGCCTACAGCCATCTGATATTAACTCATTAACATTTAATGACCAACAATTACCAGGCTTCCACAGCATTAGCCTGCCAGTGAATCCTAATGACTTCTACCCACTACTGTTAATTTTCTACCACGGCAAACATCAATATTTTTTATGAGATTAATTTGTCGTGCTGGGCAACTAAAAAAACATATTCAAGGGTCCTTGAATTCGTGCTGCACAATTGCTTTATGCCTGTTTTGTTTTCATCCAATTCTCAGAAAAGACAGAATTTGATTTAACATTTTCCTGAATGAACACTAATGTGCTGCACAGAAACTACTGCACACACACAAGCTCAAATGAATACTCCTACGGCACATACACACACACACACACACACACACACACACACACACACACACACACCTACAGTGTATACCACAGACGCATCTCTATTAAACAAAGCCCACAATTCAACCTGTTCAAAATGCACAAAGAAAATAGTGAAGATATTTTTGCGAGTTATAAAATTCACGCTAGTCAATAGTGTGATATAAATGCGAAAATTAATGTAAAGCAAAAATTTCCACATACATTACACATGAAAGTCAAAAACTGAAGTATCTGCTCGCAGTGTTGTCACAGTGACAGTGTCTGTTTGTGAATATGACACAAGCTAGTACATAGTTGTACTATTTAATTATAGCAAATGCAACTGATGATGTTATATCTGGGAAGGGTCTTCACACGGTGTCATCACAAATATCTAAAATCAAATACAGAAGGAAGAGAGAATATTATTAATCACCAAGTTCCTGCTTGGTGGAGGGGCCAAACTAACAAATACCCACTCACATTCAAGCCTTGGGTAATACTGCACTGTTGGTAACAGTAATATTGTAGTAGCACACATTGCACAACCAACGGCTTTGGTACTGTGCTGAATATGATATGTTACTATGGACCCCTTTTGGGAGGCAGACTTTTCTCCTGTTTAAAGGACAAGTTCACCTTCATAGACATGTGGGTTGAGTGAATGCAGCAATATTAGTAAAACACATCACTGAGAGTTTGAAGGAAATCGGAAAATCCGTTCAAAAGTTATGAATTTTTGAAGTTTCCGCTCAGTCACGGCTGGATGAAAAGACTACTATAACTTGTGATGTCACATGTGTACAACGATATAAAGAAAGAATAAAGAAAATTCAACATATTTCCATTTTTCTCGCATTACAAAAGAACACTCGACTTCTCTCTTTCAGAAGGCAGGGGGAATAATATTACCCTTAACATAAGCCAGTAACAAGTCAAAGAAACATGCATTTTATTCGTAAAGTAAAGTTTTGCGAAAGTCTCTTTTTATTTTCCTTATATCGTTGTACGCATGTGACACCATACACTGTAGTAGTCTTCTCATCCAGCAGTGACTGCGCAGATACTTTGAAAATTCATAACTTTTGAAAAGATTGTCCGATTTTCCTCAAACTTTCACTGATGTGTTCTATTAATATTGCTGCATTCTCTCAATCCTTATGTATGTGAAGGTGAACTTGTCCTTTAAGCATTTTATGGCATTTACAGCGTAAGGACAAATCCATTTTTCTCACACACACACGGTCAGAAACACAAAAACAGAGACTCCAACCCAAAGGACCTTCTGATCTGGAGATTCTCCCGCCTGAAACCCCTAGCAAACGGGAGACTCCAAGTTGATGTGTGCAAAGCGCGGAGTTCCTAAGATTCTAGACGCTCTCTGGTGCTATCGAAGGCTTATTTTTTCAACATACAATAGCAATAAGTAAGAAATCCTTTCCAACGGGAGACACAGAGCCAGGGCGGGAGAAATTAAATCTCAAGCGGGAGAACGGGAGATTTTGCAAAAATGTGTTTTCGGCGGGAGATCTCCCGTCGAAAACGGTAGAGTTGGAGTCTCTGCAAACACTACACATACAGACGCACAAAGACGGAGAGCATGGACTGAACATGGTGAAGGTGACTCTCTGTACTCAAACTGAAGTGGTGGTAATTGTGTATATCTGAGTAGAAGCTGACAGTGCTCAATGATGACCACTGACAGAATGTCCTACTGCCCAATGGAAAACGTTTAGCTGTGTTATCGGCAGAATTTGTCTGGCACCGATTAGAAAATACCTCTTCTAGAGATGAAGTTAAATCACTGTAATTATTTCTAAGGACTGAATTAGAATTTTTAGACATCAGTGATGGACAATGGAAGTGTTTCAGCCAAAACATGTCCTGATAAAGTGGCTTGCGGTTCCGATTACATGGTGAATATGACACATAAAAAGTTTGTTACATTGAAGTCTGTTGCACTTCCTGTTTATAAAGTGGTTTCCGATTTCCAAGTTAGCAATGTATCAGTAAGAATGGCAGGCACAATTCTATTTCCTCTATGCTTACGACAAAGTAGGGAAATATTGGTACATCCTCTATAATTTGTATCTGTTAAATAGTACACCTGTTATGTATATACATTTATACTTCTTTTTCAATACCACAAAATATTGTTTATTTTTTTTTGAGAAATATCAAAATAAAGTAAACTAAAACAAAAATGCACTAATTTATATGTTGCCTGAAACCATCCTAGTGTGAATTTACATGGCTACATTACAACACTACATTGATACATGTGGGTTAACCCTGATCAGGTATGATGTAATTTTGTGGATTGCAGACGTATAGTAGAACACACCAGTGACGTTCGACGAAAATCTAGACAATTGTATCAAAAGTTATGAAGTTGTAAAATATCTATTAAATCCACATGTCATCATCACTGGATAAGAAGGCTACAACAATTCATGACAAAGTAGTGGAATGGTATAGAAAAAATGTAAGGAGAATTCCACAAAATGCCATTTTGTTACCCTGGGTAAGTAAAATTGAATACTTTGGCTGTCTTATCACTGACCAGGGAGGTGAGACTCACCTCCCTGCACTGACATACTATGCTATTAAAAGGGTAATATCATTCCCCTGCCTTTTCAAGGAGATACAATGCAAGTCAACTCTTTTATTATATGAGAACATTGACAATTTGTGGAATTCTCTTGTATTCCTTTTATATCCTTCCACTACTATGATATCACAAAATGTAGATTTCTAATCTTGTATTGGCAGCAGCTAATCTTTAAAAAGAATATATATGATTTTTTTTTTTATGTATTGTCCAATTTTCCTCCAACTTCGATGATGCATTCTAATTATATTGCTACATTCGCACAATCCAGGGAGGGCATAAATTCTCCTTTAAGTTATTGGCCTTGGTAGTATGCCAACATGAAATCATTCTTTTTGCATGTACATACACCTTTCTAGCCAGTCTGGATTTACAATGCTAGATTTTGCCTTACAAGTCTGTAAGAAAATTCAGACTTGGAACATTAATGAGAAGGTGTGAATAGACAAGGTCTTTACAAGATACACCGGCCTGGTAAGGGCAGGGAAGTGACACTTCCTTGGTGAGGCCAATCGACCTAGTTATGAATGTTTGTTTGATGATCTGCCAAAAATGATAAATTGACTTTTGTGCTGCCTGGAAAATTAGATAACAATAATTGCATCTATCTTAATGCTGTCCAATTTGTCTCCTTTCAGACAACATTTCCCTTTTTATTTTGGTCAATGATTAATCAAATGCTAAAAACTTTAAAACACACCTGAGGAAGTTTGCTTGTGTTGAATGTACACTTGTGCCCGACGCTCTGTTAAATGTTAACTAGCAGAGTGGCGTAACTGATAAGCCATGAACTGACTTTCACACTCTGCAGACACCATAAATGCAATAAACTGATGATGAATTCTAATCATTTTATTCCATCATGCACACTCCATGACACCATGTATAAAAATGGAAAATGACCAAAGGGAACTGGAATAATGTATTGTTATTTATTTACCGTCATTCTTTTAATGAATTTTGTTGATAATGCAATTGAAATGTCACCTTATCTCTTAATAAAAAGAATGCAGGCACAATATACTACATGTTAAATCTGGAGGTAGAATAAGCCCTATTATGACTTACTTGATAACCAAGAGAATTCTACACAGAAATACAAATTGAATGTTTTTTTTTTTTTAAGTTTTTTTTTCTATATCTTGATCCAGAGTAATTTTACTAACATAACCCTGCATCCTCCCCAAAAAAGGCAAAATATAAATAAATAAATTAAAAAAAACAAAACAAAAACAGATGACTACAGCCTGATGGAATGTGCCATAACCGCATGTAATGAATCACTCTTGCCACTATACCATGAGTAGTGAGTTATTCAGAATTCCTGATTGTAAAAGCACTTTCATTATCTCAGTAAGGCCAAAAAAAAAAAATTTTTGCATTGGCGTAACCCGCCCGACCCTAAAAATTCCGCCGACCCCATGTTTTTTTATTATTTTTTTTTGCTATCGATATCAAATATCTTGTTGATTGCGATCGCGATCGCACAAACCCGGAAGTAGAAACGGCTCTGGGGATATCGGATGTACGAGGGAGAGATCTAGCGCCTCGCATAAGCCTTCCTTGATCAGTACGTCATCTGTTTCCAACACGGACACGTACTCTAACAAGATTTATTCAGTGTATACGTAGCATTCAGACTGCGATGTATTGTGCACAGTTTTGCCGTAGGTTTCTTGTGTGGAGAACTTACACGAATCTGTATATGTGGGACTGTAATAGAGATCGCCGTGTGCGATGAAAAGATCGTACATATGGGTCAATTTGCATCTATCTTATCTAAGTCAAAATAGTAAAATATAAAGTGAAAACATTCAGGATAGGGATTTCAACATCTTTAAATTCTGTGAAGGGGTATAATTCCAGTAATATTGGCCTCATAAATGATTTGTAGAATAGATGAACACAGCACATTCGGTGCAGCAGGTGTAACTGTTTATTGAGCTGAGCACGAGTTTTACACGTAAAATGCAGGTAGCAAAAAAAATAAATAAATAAAAAAAAAAAAAATCCGCCCGACCGACCCCATTTGAAAATCTCATGTTACGCCAATGCAACAATTTTTTTTTTTTGGGCCTAATGGTTATAAATTTGCACAGATGCTAAGGGTTACGCTCCCAATATTCACATCATTTTGGCAGAGTCTACAAAAAGAATGTATACTTTCATTGTACCCAATACCCATGGCAGATGGGTGATGTGGTGAATATAGCTCATTAGTTCCTGTTTTAATGCTTACAGAATAAGTTCTAAATGATCATCACAGCAAATGTGGCAGTAATTCATTAACTCTTTGTCACATATACTATGAATACCAGGATTTATTTGCATGGGTCAATGTCAGCTACACCATAGGACTAGTTTAGGAAAGACACAAATTTACTTCATATTCAAAGCCAATAGGTTTCAAATACTATTACGGCTGGAGTAAAGAAAAGAAAATCACCAGATTTGTTCGTTTGTTTGTTTGTTTGTTTGTTTGTTTGTTTGTTTATTTGTTTGTTTGATTCAGTTCCATCTGAGAAGATGGCTGGATAACCCATATTCAGCTGCAATAGCTGGACTCCCATGGGGTCCAGTTGCTGGGAGTCTTGATAGGAAAGTTAGCCACTTGCAAAACTGATTCAAATCTACATTATGGTATGAATACATTCAAAGCCAAAGTATGGTACTACTACTTTCATGGCCAAATTAGAGTGAAAGTGAGAGAGAAAAATAGAAAAGAACTCACCTGATTCAAATCTACAGTATGGTATGAGTACTTTCCAGGTTTGAGGGACCATCGGCAGAAGTCGCCCTTCCAGCCTCGGTTGATTGCACCACACCCAATACCACCAATAGGGACACCTGATTGTACCAAGCCCAAAAGGGATGAGAGAGAATAAAAAGTGTAGACCCAAGTTTGTCTGAAGATATATGATTGGGTTGCATTGTACTGTAAAACGAGGAATGTTTGCGCGCATTGTAATTTAACGAATTTTGCGAGCCAAGATTCGCAAAAGTTCTTGTCTACACTATATGCATGGAAAGTTAGAGGCAACTCATGTAAAATTTCATGCTGCAGAAAATTTCATGCTGCGAATATATCATATTTTACAGTATACAAATAGGAACTCACGGAGGATGAAGATCTTCCGGGCTTGAATCATAAATGTCCCTTAAAGGGATGGTATAGTTTTGGTTAAGATGGGGATTCAGGTTGTAACTTTTTATGAGATAATTAAAAACTGCTTAAAGGAAATATCAAAGAGCATACAATTCTAACAAGAATTCAAAGTTTACGTGATGAAAATCAGTTTTGAAATGGCTGAGATATCCTAAATCAAAGAGGTCCTTATAAAAGGTGGGACCCAACTTTTATTATGACCACTTTGTTTTGCTCTGTTTTTGGATATCTCAGCCATTTCAAAACCAATTTTCATCAGATAAACTTTGAATTCCTTTGAGAATGGTATGCTCTTTAATATTTCATATAATTGGTTTCTAATTATCTCATAAAAAGATTAACGCATTCCTATCTCAATCAAAACCATACCATCCATTCAATGTTTGTAAAGGTGCTTGTTTCATTTCTCTGGATTGAATAGGATACAACACTTGGGGTCCAGTGTGTAAACATGGACTACAATAGTATTAGTGACACATTATAAAAATAACAACTAATTGTAAATCCCATACATCAACTGCTTTTTTTTATCATATTTCTAGAACATTGTGAGTATTGAGTAATTTTTGCAAAATCGATAACTTTCTAAAATACTGGCTTGAATGAAATGTTTATTTGTGGAAAAATGAGCAAAGAAAATGGGATTCCATCGGGATCCTGATGGAATCCCATTTTTCTTGCTCATTTTTCCACTAATAAATCATATTCATTTCTGGTCAGCTTTCTTCTGTTTGTGTTGTTAGCATAAATTTTTTAGCATTTTTCTTTAAAATCTACAATAAACATAAACCTACTCACTGAATATACTCACCAAATATGGGTCTAAATTTGACTGGATGAAGCACATCTATAAATGGCCTCTTTCCACCTCTCCACATCTTAAAGTGCATTTGTGAATATCTGCAGAGATTGGACAGACACACAACAGGAGATGCTGCAATGTGCAAGACTGTTTTTGCAATTAATTACAATCTAGGGATGTTCCTTTTCCTACAGCCTAGTAATGAAGCACATTATCCATCTGCTCCCTCCCATTAAAGGGACATTCCAGACGATTTTCATAATTTCACATCATGTAGTACAAAAATCGACAACTCCATGCATAAATCTCTGGAATTCATTTTGGTTCTTGAGCAGAGAAACAATACTTTGAAAAACCTCAAACAAATTACACTGAACAAGGATGATGACATAGGAGGTTCACATATTTCAGAAATGTAGCAGTGTAATTCCATTGCAATACCGCTTGCTTGCGAGTTCACCTGTGTCTAATCTATGCATGCCTTCTTCTTTTGTTCTGCTTCCTTGAGCCACATCTCATGCATTCTTTTGGTGACTCTGCCATGTCATCATCCTTGTTCATTGCAATTTCTTCTAAATTTTGAAAATATTCTTATTCTTCATCCCAATCATCACAAATTCTGAAACTCTGTCCTCAGTTTAATTAATTTATAGTTATTCAAATGTAAAAATCTGAAAATCATCCGGAGGTCTCCTTTAAGTTCCATAGGCACTGGATGTTGCTAGATAAGGCAAGCCTCAGTAAGCTTTGTGGTTGATAAGGGCAACTTTTGGGAACAAATCATGCAGAAAATCTGAATAGTTACAGAACCAGTCTACTATCAGTGGATTATCGCCATGACAATAATATTATTGATACTCTAATGAAATTGGAATGTGTTTGTTAAACATCGTAATAATGGGGAGACAAAAAACTTGTGAAAATATTTCCTTTTTTTTGTTTTGGCACACACATCTACAATTATGGAAAAGGAGGGGGGGGGGGGGGGACCCAATGTTTGGCATGCATTGAAAGGGTCCAAAGCATTTTTTGTTTAAGTTTGTGATAACAAGTCACAGTCAAAAAGTTAGTATGTACAGGGAAGGCCTGTTATAACAAGATTGCTTACAACAAGGTACCATTTTTAACGATGTGACTCTGCCAGCCCTGCTTTTCCATTATTGTATTGAATACATGGTCTCATTTTTAAGTACATTTACAATGCGGTATCAATTGCAACAGGGCTAAATTGGTGGTCCCAGTGGCCATGCTAAAACAGGGCTTGCCCCATACAATGTAGGGGCTTTAGAATGAAGTGTCTCACCTGACAGACGGCAAAATGAAGGCTTTTATCTGGTTTGGACGGACCATTGTGAGAGGCCGCCATTTCTCCTGGAATTTGTGGTTGAGAGTAACCGTCCAGCAGTAGCGGGGAATCCGAAGCTGCTCCAAGAGTTCAAAGTTCTTGGCAGCGTGTTTGTCTGGCGACGACCTCAGACTGGCCGAATTGTTGTGGGCTACTTGCCCGTCGGTCCTATAGTCACTTGCCCCACTCAGGGACGATGCACTCTCTGCCATCCCATTCTCCTCCACTTCCGGGAGGTCGCTGTCGAGGTCGTCTTGGCGATCATCGTCGATGCTGAGGCTGTTGCGGAACTCTTCGTCGATGGCTGCAGCCATTTCACCTGCACACGCATCCGCCGTCTCTCGTTGGTGTGAGGATCAAAAAAATCTACTGAACTCGGTTATGTGCACTTCAAAGAATTTGATCCTCGCCTCATGCTCGCTCTTCACAGAGTCTGAGTGTCTGTGAGTGACTGACACTTCCTTTCCTTCCAACAGTCTCTGGCCGCATCTCAGTCACACCAATCCTGCAACAGCTGCACACTTCATGTCATTTCCTGGAAATCATACCGGAAGCAGAAGAAGATTCAAAAGTACAAATTACCTTCTAAGGTATGGGAAGCGGATATATATATGGCATGACTACACACTAATTTACCAACCTCTCATGATTACATGGTGGAACTGACAGGTTATGCAGATGATACCAAAAAAAAAAGTATTTGTTTATGAATTACAAATAATGTCTATGAAAATGGAAATACCTCCTCAAGTATTGATTCACATAACAACATTGTTACTGTTTAAATATCTACATGACAAAAAAAAAAATAAATATCTACATCACAAAGATACAAGTGATCTTATTCTTCCTTTTGAATTCTTACACAAATATGATCATTAAAACCGGTTACTGAAAACTTGAATGAGTTTGCCAAATTTAAAAATTTAATGGTCATGACAATAAATCTGAAATCTTATCATGACATCTATTTCTGCAGCAAATTTCCTGTGTTGAGACAAAACAGTAACACAAGCAATATATTGCTGGTAACGCTGGTAAAATAATAACACTGGCAATATTCAAATCAGACATTCATTCAATTACAGCTCTTTCTTCTTTTCAAACAAAACCTCAAATGAAATGCAAGAACATCAGGTACATGATCATGCTAACAATACTTTTGTACAATGCAAAGGTGTGAAGGAAGGATGTTAGTACCGTCACAGACTGTATAAATAACTACATAGGCTATTGTCAACAACGCAATTGAAGCGCATTGTATGCTCAGGCTGGTGAGATTAAGTGCAAATCATGCTGAATGACTCTTCACCTGTAGCATATAAATAAACATGACAGTATTTGAGATCTAGGCTTATCTTTTGAATAGTAAAGCAATCTATGGCACAGTACATGTATTTCTGCTTTTATTCCATGCGTTCAATAGCTTTCATAGTGCATACAACTACAAGATCTTTGAAACCCCGATACTTGATAATGACATTACTGTATGTTGCATTTCAATTAAAGCTGATAAAACTTGAAAAAAAAAAAAGAATTATCACTGAAGGTGATTAATACCCCCACCCCTAGTGTTGCTTTATAGTATGTGATGTCATGAGGGCAATGACGTTAATACCAAGTTTGTGCACTTATCGAATTGGAAACAGAATAATTTTAGTTTACTGTACAATTACAGAGTTGACACTGAGTTCCACAAGGTTTGGGTAAAAAGTGTGGTTACCATGGCAATGCATTGTCTGATACAAACAGAAAGGACATTTTGCATAACTACACTTAAAGACCATCATACACACCAAATTTGACCTTCATAGCTTGAATGGTTTATTTTGATACAAAAAAATGAGTGGTTACCATGGCAACACATTTTCCTTAGACTAACACATTTGTGTCTTGCAAAACCACACTCGTAAATCACGATACATACTAAATTTGACATTTATTGCTTGAATGATGGAAAAGTTATTCGATCTGCTAGGTTTTGGTAAAATTGTGGTTACTACAGCAACGGTTTGTGTGACAAACACAAAAATTATGTGTTCCACATCTATACATGTGTACCTCAGGGTCATAATGCCTACCAAATTTGGTTTCAATTGCTTGAAAACTGTGGAAGAAATTCACTCTACAGGATTTAAAAAAAACAACATGCAGTTATCATGGCAACGCATTGTCCGATACAAATACAAAGGACATTTTGCAAAACTACACTTAAAAAGCATCATACACACCAAATTTCACCTACATAGATTAAATGGTTCAATTTGATGCAAAAATGAGTGGTTACCATGGCAACACATTTTTCTTATAGTAACACACTGGTGTCTTGCATAACTACACCTCCCGATCATCATACTAAATTTGACCTTAATTGCTTGAATGATGTGGAAGTTATTCAATCCACAAGGTTTTGGTAAAATTATGGTTACCATGGCAACGCTTTGTCCGACAAACACATAAATTATGTGTTCCACATCTATGCCTCAAGGCCATAATGCCTACCAAATTTGATTTCAATTGCTTCAAAACTGTGGAAGTTGTTCACTCCACAAGATTTTGAAGAAAACATGCGGTTACCATGGCAACGCTTTGTCAAGTACAAACACAAAGAGTGTCTTGCATAACTACACCTATAGATCATCATAGATACCAATTTTGAAATTGATTGCTTAAATACTATGGAAGTTATTCAATCCACAAGGTTTTGGTAAAATTATGGTTACCATGGCAACACATTGTCCGACAAACACAAAAAACATGTCTTGCACATCTATACCTCAATATCATCATTTACCCTAAGTTTCATTTAAGTTCCTTCAAAACTGTAGAAGGAGTTTGCGACGCAAGATTTTGCAACAGACCGACCGCCCGACCGCCCGACCGACCGCCCGACCAACATCACAGTGATTCCTATATACCCCCTTCACACTACGTGTGGTGGGGGTATAAATACGACAACATCAAACATTTTCAAAGCATCACATCGATCATGAACTAAAAAAAAAAAAAAAAAAAAAAAAATCACATAAAAACTTAAGAGGGACTGGCGACAAAAGTCACAATACTAACTTAAATACATTGTCCCTTCAATCCTTGCATTTAACAGGGATGATATCGAGGTTTACTGAAAAAAAAAAAAATCGGAAATCAACATTGTCAGGTGATTTTGATACATGGAGAAAACAAAATGTGTATAGACTCGAGAAAAAAAAAATCTGAAATCAAATTTAAATCTACAGAATAACATGACATACAGTTGTACATGCTTGTCATGGTTCAAGATTCCCATACTTCACAAGACCATCATCAATGATCTGAAGTGAAAAGTGTTGGACGTAATTGAATCTATTACTGACAGAGTATGTGAACACCACAAAGTTGTTTCCTACCTGGCGTACTGCTCCTACATTATTTGAGTGGTTAGAAAGGTTACTACGCACTCACAGCTCGCAACACTAGCAAACACCGCACAGCACGCAAGTCTGAAAAGAAGCAGCAAAAATTGTGTCTTCCACACAGAGAACACCCACACACAGCATCTGACCACATAATGTGCTTGTACCGGTACACAGATTTGACCAGATTACACAAAGTCTCAAACTGTGTGATGCAAATAATAAGAAAAGGAAAAACAACAACATCAAAAGACTCCAGTTTCATGTGGTCAAAGGAGGTGTTTGTATTGTCAAAGAAGTCAATGTATAACTAGCTGGGCCATTTATCCAAAGGAGGTTTTCAGCATGATAAGGGAGCTGGTTGCGAAAACAGTGCCATCGATCTACTTAGTGATAAGACCTAGTACTTATACTGAAACTTTACACACACATGAAACACACACAGATGCACAACACATGCTTCAGCTATGATATGCTTTTGTGTAATCTTCCATTCTAAAAAGGCAGGTAATGCTGCATAATTAATTAACTGTGCACCATATTTCAACAAAATCCAAACAGTGAGCACATGCTTGTTCTGTTAAATGGCAAGTTATGCACGAGTTTGTTGGTCCGCATTCAGTGCCTCAAAAGTCACAGAAATTTATCTGCACCGCCACTATTTGGCTAACAGTTACAAATGTATCTTGTGGTGTTTTGAGATATTTTGTCACTGCTCTGTAAAATAAGAACCTTTTGTAGAAAGGAAAATTTGCATACAAATCTCATCTTGAATATCATTATTTCATCACATTACTTATTGCAATCATACAAATTTCACTCTTGATAATGAAAAGAAACACAGTAGGCCTACATCAGAAGATCAGTTTCCACATCACTAACACTTGAGATAAAAGTCAGAGCCAGGATCTGATCTCATTGTTATGTCATGTTAGACATAATACTGTATTTTTTTATGCCAAGTATTTCGCGAGGTTTTTATTTTTGTGAATTTCACGAGCCAGGTGCTATTCACGAAATTAAAGACACACAAAAATATTGACTTTGACCCCGATGTGGATGTGACGTATGCGTGTGCATTTCTCCGTACAGTACAGGACTCCATGATCGCTAATTTAACCACTCGCGAAATCGTCGGGAATTCCGGATTCGCGAAAATTTAGACTCACGAAATATATAGCGTATACAGTACCACATTCCAGTGCTCAAAGTCCATCACAATGGCAGCACTCAAACTGATCCTTCTTTTTTTTTCTTTTTCTTTTTTTTTTTGAATCAGTGCTTTTGTCATATTTATAGCATATGGCCCATTCTCAGTAAAAGCGTTCAAATACGGAATTTTGGTGTCGCCGACATTCCATGACAGTTTGCGGTTCCCTGAAACCTATTAGATACTATTTAAATGTTTATAATATATCACGAGGACTTTATTTGTTAAAAATAAACACGATCAAATGCGGTTGTCTGCCTTTTTGTATAAAATTTTGCTGTTAAACTTCGTTAAGACCCCCAAAACGCAGTGTCGCCGGCTATTTCAGAATTATGTTTTATCGCTCCTCTCCGTCCACAAACACACTTTCCAAAAATCATTTTCTTGGACGATGGGCATATCATATGTGCTAATCACAATACTCGAAAAGTTCCAAAATTTTTATTGACTTCTTTTTTTATAGCCTTTTGAAACCTGTCACCAAATTCACCGCCAGATACGTTACCAGTTTCTTTAGTGTTACAGCATTGCGAAAATAACAAGACTATGCAATGACCCTGTGTATATGAAACCCTGAGGATATACTTCATACACTGCAAGTACTTAGATTTTTTTGTGCAACAGCTCTTTATTGAGAATACGGTACAATGTTTGCAATATCGGTTTTCTACACTTTTATTTGGACAGATACGTTACATACTTTTCACGCCACCCACTGCGACAGATATTGCAATGTCAGACAAATTGTATATTATACATTACTCCTCGGAATGACGCATCGATTCAACATTAAAGTTTAGTACAAGTGAGAAATATTTGGTAGATATCGCTCTCATAATAATATGATCGACCATATACGTTACCACAGATACGTTACCCCAGATACGTGACCGAATTTTGCTCATTGGTCTTGTGCTTTCTGGGGATCAAATCTGGTCAAAATATATCCCTACACATTACATGCTTCGTTTTATTGGACCTCAGGATTATATTCTTACACCAAAAGGACAGAGAGGTGAAAAAGAGCAACACTTCCACATGATTTTTCTTTGTGCGTCAGTGTCTCACAATTTAATCCCAAGTTTTCCGACAGATACGTTACCACATAATCAAAATGCTGAAAAGAAATTGTAAATGTTTTTACAAACAAATCGTTGTGTGCTCATAAACTCCAAAGTTCTATTCTATAAAACCCAGCCTCTTTCATATTCTATGCAACAACTTTGAACGTTTATTTTACAAGACGAAGCTAAGATTCAGCATATCAGTTTTTTGCTTTTCAAATTTAGCAGATACGTTACGTATAATTCAGGGCACCCACGGTGACAAATAATGTTATGTAAAACAAAGTATTCATAAAACAATTCTGCATAGAATGACGCTTCCATAGAAAATTAAAGTTATGTTCAAATGAAGAATATTCAGTAGAAATTGCTCTGTAACTTCACCGACAGATTCATTTACGGTACGCCAGATACGTTACCAAACTTTGAAAGAGTATAAAAAAGTAGTTTATGAAACGCTTCCGAGAAAAGTTTCATTGTTCTGTTGCATATTTATTCTAGTGTTTTTCAACATATGAAGAACTACTCAAGATTCATTGATAAGTTGAACAATTATTTATTCATTTTCATTAAAACGGATGAGCCAAATACGTTACCATAGGTCAAACAACTGTTTAGTATATCGAGTTCATATAGACTGTACCTACTTCCTTCTAAGTGCCTGCAAAAATATATTTTTTAAACCTTGTTTGCATTATCCATCAAAACTTAATGAATATTTGTAGTCAGATGGATAAATACATTCAGACGTAAGATGAGAATATTCTGTGAATGAAGAACTCAGCTTTCACATTTAGGGCTCTTTTCCACTACATTTCATAGTTTAAATATTACGTACAATGTTTAAAATTGTTAATTTGGGCTTACATCATTCATTTTTACATCAATTCATGAGGTCAATAATTAAACAGGTGATATTTATTAATTCATACACAACTAAAATCATTACTTATATTTTACCAGATACGTTACCAAAGGTGATTCGATGTTTTTCAATAGTTATTTCCCCAGGAAAGCAATTCATATTTGTTTCCTGTGGAAATTCCAGATCGGATCGTTCCCTTTGCATGATTTGTGGGATTCGAAACTTTATTTGTAAGCGAAATTTGCTAAAAATACAAAGTGAATCTTAAGGTTATATTTCCTTTCAGCAAAAAGCATATTTCAACCTACCACACAGAAATAATTTCTACCAATTAGCAAGGGATGACAACAACTTTACCTCTTGAAAAACCCCAATATCTTTAGGGGGACAGATGTCTTTTCCTGAACAGAAATTGGATCAAAACAATAAATTTAATTCAGAGTTAGGAGTCCATTACAACATGTAAATTTGCGGTAACGTATCTGATTGGTTATCAAAAATCATATATGATGCTCTATTTCCATTCATTTTAACTCAATGAATGGCTATCACTTAGAATGTTCCACTTTTTGTTTCGTATTTGACCGGTTTTGAAGTTTCCGAAAACACATCTTTGAATGTATTACTTTGTGGTTGATTTTTCGGTTTTACTCACATGGAATTGAACACTTAATCTGAGAATGGCCCATATTTCTCTTTAAGAGGTAAAATTTCCTCTAAAGATTTCATGTTTATGTAGTCTGAATGATTACCATTGCAACAGATGAGTAGAATAAAGAGAGGAATTGTGATCACATTTCTGCACGTCGGTGATGGCAGTGTTAAATTCCCCCCCCCCCCCCCCCCACTAGATTCTCGCATGTCATCAAAGCCCACAGTGGAAGTTACATGGTTACGGAGAAATAATAATACACACATGAATTGTTTTTGCCCCTCAGGCAACGTGTCATTTGACGTCATGGACCCTCATCTATAGGTATAATGCTCACAACCAATTACTTATTTTGTGTCTGGTGCCATAGAAATGGCAAACCTCTCTCTATTATACATGAAATACCGTGGTAGACTCTAGTATGACGCTGTTGAATTTCTGCTTCAGTGATACAGCTGTATACCACTATTATTAAACATTATCAGCATCCAGAATGTGTCTATTTACAGTGTGCACACATACGATTGGTGTGTGTGATATCAATGAAATATTTGCTTAAATACGCAAATATGAATGAATGCACAAAGGTCAAAGTGCAATTCCACACCATATAAAAGTTGGCTTTAATAACTAAAGCAAAAGACGATGGACAGAACAGCAAAGATTTTATTACAGATTGGATCTATAAACAGAAGTGATGTCACATCTTTAACTTTCTGAAGTTTTTTAATACTACTAGTGAAATTAGTTGCAACCACTTACTCAAATTTGCAGAGGTGATTAGGTCATGACCATTGAACAGTATGCAAATCTTCACCTTTTTTAAAAAAACCAAAACTCATTAAATTATCTTTAAATAATATATCATTTTTACCATTTGAGAAATTCCAGAGCATGGATCTCCCAAAACTTTGTCAGTTATCACCCACTGGACATCTGTATCTACGGGTAACAAAATTATGCATAGAAGCAACACTTTACTTTCAGCTAAATATAGAGGCACAATGGGAACAGCTCTGTTTGCAGCAACTGCAGAGAAAGTCTATAAGTGCAATGAACCTGTACTGCAGTTGAATGCCAAATACACTCAATATCTGAGTTATGTGATGCTACCAGACTGCACAAAAAAAAAAAAAAAAAAAAAAAAATGCAAAAGAAAACACCACCATAGATTAAAAGTAAACTTCCTCTCCTGACTGTGTTCAATTTATGCAACTTACGTATCATGAGTGCCATAGATAATGCACTGAAAATGAAGTCATAAAACCAAGAAATCTTTCTTGAGGTGTGCCCACATGACAAGGTATAGAAGGTTTTGTCATTTAAGTGGTAAATCAATATTTCTCTCTTAACTTCATTTATTAACTTACCACTGATGCATTGCCTTCATTCTCCAATTTCAAATCAAATCCTCCTTTGAGGTAAGCCAGGTAGGTTATAAAATGTGAATTCTACAAGTCTGTCAATAATGATAAATGATGTGCATGCCAGTTTTGATAATAATTGCGGTAATAAATCAATAATAATAATAATAATAACAAAATAACAATAATAATAATAGTAATAATAACCAGAATAACAATGATTATTATTATTATTATTATTATCATCATTATTATTATTATTCGGCATAATAACATATACTGCATTTTAAAAAATGTGTATCTGACAAAAGAAAAAAAAAAAACACCCTGCAAAACACTTTACATCCAACCTTGTGGCTGAATTGTCACGAAGTCAAAGAGAAAATTTAATTCTTAAGATTATACTGATTCTATAGTTTATTTTTTGTCCAAACAAACATTTAATGTAATGCTTTCTTCCATAATGAAAGAGTAATAAATACGTTGTATGATCTACTGGGACAAACATTTTGTGTTAAGTGAGGACATTGCTTAAATAATATATCTACATGTATTTCTACTCATTGGATCTAGATCAAGTCCGTCCACGTACACTGTACAAGTGTACTAGAGATCTGCTTTACCACAAAATAAACCCCTGGTTACTTACTACATATAGGTCAATAGAAGATTAGCCATTTCCAATGATTAATGACCATTGTTCATACTACCTTTTCTCTTCATTTGACCTCTAGAGCCTAGAGGTCTAATTTGTCCTTGACCATTCTTCCTTTCCTCTTCCTTTTTCATGCATGAACAACATTTTGTTCTGATGATTACAAATTTAAACAAAAACAAACTTTCTGTCTTATAAACCATTCTTTTCTCTCTCTCTTCTTGATTTGTTTTTTGTTTTTTGTTTTATTTTTATAAGAAATAAACTCTTTATGAAATAAAAAATCAATTCTAAAGTTCAGGTAATATATTGCTGTCTCTGCATAACACAGTTAGTAAAGATCGGCTAGAAAGACACATCCATACACAGGCAACATGCCTTGCAGGCAGAGGTTTAGAATTTGTGCCTAGAACAGAATTTGAATATCGTGGAGTAGAAATGTAAAGTGTTCAAAACCTAACATTTTTCAAAAGTGCACACAAGAAACATTTCTCTACCCAGGAAGGTTGATGACATAAACAGTGTAATGGTAGCTGAGTATAAAGAAAATTACTAAAGAGGAATGTGGGGGAGTACATTCTGTGATTACCAGTATTGCTATTAAGAGCAAGCATTATCCAAGCATCATGCTGTTTGAAAACTGTATAACTTCACCTAATAACTCCACCATGTAACTTGCCACACAGTTAGTGCTTATCTATAGATTCCCCCAACATTTGCCATTGATGCTGGTTGACCGTACATTGTATTCAAAACAAATGGACTCACAGGTAGCAGTGTGACAAGAACTAAATGTTTCATTCATACAACAGGCATTATAGGGATTGGTGCCTTGGCTATGTACATGTACGTAAATACACGTGTACAACTGACAATTAGTTTAGGAATATTTTGTATTGATCAGTTGCTAAATCAAGCAATGGGATGTATCAAACATCGAATGAAGCACAGAAAGGAAAGAAGAATAACTCAAATAGAAAGTTGACAGCAGATCAGCAGTTTAATTTTAAGTACAGAAAGAAAGAAAAACAAGAGACCCGGGGGTCTCGCGCTCACCTGAGTATCGCAAGTTCATCTTTCATGCAGTCACTAATCTAAATTACACGCAGCTCTACTAAAATTTGACCAGACATTCTCAAACATAAGATGAAAATGTACAATTAGGGCCCAAATTTGGACCCCCCTCCCCCCCCCCCTCATAGCATCAAGATTAGCTCTTCGCCCCCCCCCCCCCCCCCCACTCATAGCATCAAGATTAGCTCTATCACTTCTGGTTCTAGAGAAAATTTTTACAAGATTCTTTACTGGGGGGGGGGGGATAGGGGCCCCCTGGGGGCCCCCCTGGGTGGGACACGGTGCCCATTTGAACAAATTGAGATCCTATCCCCCTAAGGATGCTACCTGCCAAGTTTGGTGAAAATCAGTCATGGGGTTCTCAAGAAGGAGATGAAAATGTACAATTTAGGCCTCATTAGGACCCCTCCCCACCCCTCTCCCTGGGTCCCAAGGGGGGGGGGGGAGCACCCCTGATTCCACCATGAGCAAACTTGAAACTACAGTCATCAATGTACTGACTCATACAACTTAGCTATATCACTGCTGGTGCTAGAGAAGAGGACTTTTAAAGATTCTTTAATTTTGGGAGGTTTGGGCCCCTTGGGGTGCCCATTTTAACAAATTGAGAAAATTTTAACAATTAATTGGTGAAAATCCATCATGAGGTTTTCAAGAAGAAGATGAAAATGTACAATTTAGGCCCCTATTTGGACCCCCCCCCCCCCCCCGGGCACCCCTGGATCTGCCATGAACAAACTTGAAACTACAGTCATTAATGTACTAACTCATAGTATTAAAGGTAGGGAATCCCATTTGCATGCCTTAAATGAAGAGTCGTATGAACACAGTGGTAGGTTGAAGAGAGTATCATTTTAGAAACTCCCATAAAGTATTGAAAGTGGAAGGTAACATCATACTTTAGTACATTTTTATTGACCGTTAGATTTTGAATTGAATTTTTTTCGGGGCTCACCGTAAATTCCAGTACATTACTAGGCTACCTTTGCAGACCCATGCACTGCATGTGTGCCCATCATATATTTTGTGAATAAAGTTCATCAAAACCTACAAACATTTCTATAATACATTCTTGCCACACACTCTAAATGTTATTACATCAGCTCTTATACTTTTAGATTTGTGTTTATAGATAAAAATACAGAAGACTGCAACAAAAAGGCTTAAGTGTGGCTGACACACAGAACTACTGAGTAGTTGAGTTTTGTGCATTATTCAAATTGTAAATAACTGTTGACTTCCAAATTTCTATGCAGTGGCCTATACGCGTCTCCTGAGGTTCATATCTAATGTTTTGCTGCATTTTGGGAGTTCTGTAAAAGGTATCCCCTACCTTTAACTTAGTTCTATCACTTCTGGTTCTAGAGGAGAAGGTTTTTAAAGAGTCATTAATTTTGGGGGGTTTGGAGCCCCTGGGGGCCCCCTGGGTGGGGCATGGTGCACATTTAACAAATTGAGATCCTAACCCCCTTGGGATGCTACCTGCCAAGTTTGGTGAAAATTGGTCATGGGGTTTTCAAGAAGAAGATGAAAATGTAAAAAAGTTTACGCACCACGCACCACGCACGATAGACGCCGGACGAAGAATACTCGCAATAGCTCACTTGAGCCTTCGGAAGGGAGAGCACAGCCTTTGTCATGACCATGATATTGTATGCACAGAAATTCTAATTGTCTCTTTCACATGAACACATTAGAAAAGCTCCATGTAAAAAGTACTTTATGTATGTGCAGTTACAGGTACAAAAGTCTTGGTTGAATATGTATGAAAAGCACTAGGGAATCAATGTCCATCCTGTGAAAAGTATAAGCATATACAAATGTAGATCCAAAATACACTGCAGAAAAGATAACATCTGATATCTTACACACAAACAAAAATACTGAACAAAAAATACATACAATACTTTCTATTATCAATCGGAAGACCATCTCAAATGAATTACTGAATATAAAATAAGCTGGTTTACAATCAAGAGATTTGAATATTATCAGTTCAAATTTCAATAGTCTACTACTTTGCTTTCACCAAACTAATGCAGTACAGTACTGTACCTTATCCTTCAAAACAGCAACCCTCCACTACATCCAAGAGCAAAGCAACTACTTAGTAGTTTCTAAGCTTCTCTCTCCGCGCTATAAACACCAGTGCACCCCCTGTCCGGTTGGCCCCTACTTAGGGTGTTGGGACAGTAACATAGAAGAAGAAGAAGAAGAAAACATTCACAATAGGCACATCATCCTTGAAATATTTATTGACCACTGACTATGAAGGCTGGCCATATCATATGACATCCATCTTCTTTTTCTCCACCACATACCCTTGCCACCATATCAACTCCTGACTCAACAAAGACATACTGCAGTGTCATATGATATCTAATATATAAAAAAACAGAATGGTCCCTGTGCACCATAGAGCAACAATGGGTGTTGCCCACAATGAACAGCTCATGGGGCCATATTTCCTGCTAATAGAAAACCATTCAGAGTTCTGCCTTGCAGATGATTAGAAAAAGGTCATTTGCACCCAACGTGTTGTACATACTATGATACTGTACAGGCATGGGGTTATACAAATACGACATCCACTATTAAGATAAGCACTGTACAATGTATATTAATTATTCATGTACTCCTTACAGATGGTGCTACTGTACTGTAGCCAGGCAGCACATCCATCCACTTGACAACATGCAAGTCTGATATTTAGAAATATTGACAGAAAAAGTTTGTAAATGCTTTCAATGCTATAAAATCAAAATGGCTGCTTTCCCAAAGTGTCAACAGTTTAACTGATGGTCCATTCTGGTCACCTGGTCTATGTAAGTTCATTCTTTGTTTGAACATAAATTTCATACAGCAGACTCCAACTCTCCTGCTTTCGACGGGAGATCTCCCGCCGAAAGCCCATTTTTGCAAAATCTCCCATTCTCCCGCTTGAGATTTAATTTCTCTCGCCCTGGCTCTGTGTTTCCCGTTGGACAGGATTTCTTAGTTATTGCCATCGTATGTTGAAAAATAAGCCTTAGTATAGCATGTGAGAGCATCTACAACCCTAGACATGCTAGAACCGCAAGGAACTTCGCGCTCGTGATGTGCGCTTCGCGCACATCAACTTGGAGTCTCGTGTTTGCTAGGGGTTTCAGGCGGGAGAATTTCCAGATCAGAAGGTGCTTGGGATTGGAGTCTCTGATAAAGTGTCACACTGGACATCACTTTCAAAACAAATGAAGTGCCCAACCAACCAAAAGAAATAAAAAGTAAGGTCACTTGCACACTTGTACCAATGTGTACATTTGTAACATGAGCTACTTGTAGGTTCTCTGAACTGGCTTCAAACTCAGTTGGCTTTGTAAATTACAAAACATGGGATGAATTCACAGAGACTTGTGGGCGGATTTTGCTACAACATGCATTTCCCATAGACACTTGCCCGAGTATACTCGGGACCGAGTATACTCGGGACTCCTCCTCAACGGGTTAACATTGTTGGTCCTTGTGGGCCATTCTTTGTCAGGTGTGAGTTTCTTCACTTTGTCTCCCTCTACAAATTCAATTTGTTAAGATCGCAATTGCTGATCTGTACATGTAAATGTAGCAGTAGATGACAGGTTTGAGTCCCACTGGTTCCTTTTTTCCGACATGTTTGTTAATTTACAGATCAGCAGTTGCGATCTTAACAAATTTAATTTGTAGAGGGAGGCAAAGTGAAGAAACTCACACATGAAACTTCACCCCTCTGAATAATATCTTTCTGACATTCTTTATGTTAGAGAAGTCTATGTGTGAGAGTTCCACATTGAAACGGATAAAATGGTTCCAAACCAAAATCCTAAGTTCTTGTGCAAGTTGTGGATGTGGTGTGGCGCCTACTCCTACAAGTACACTGCAAACCACAGAAATTTAGAAGATTTTGATTGGTCATATGTCCTGCTGGCTCACTTTCTGGATATATTTCTTCGGCTTTGTTTCTTCTTCTTGTACTGTACAGAACGTCCTGAGAGTACACACTCGCACACTTGGTGGGCTCTCCCATGTGACAGACATGAGACTCCAGGCATAAAAATGCAAAAAAAATTATATTCATGCTTCGGAAAAAAAAAAAATAAAATAAAAGTTAAAATCCTTCTGACTACCTGTGCTGCCCTGGGTGGCTAATTGAAGGTGACATCTTTGAGCTTTGATTTAAAGATCATGAAGATGTCAAGTGATGTCGATGTGGGTATGGATAGATCTAACGTTACCTCTCTATAAACATTAAATTTTACTTAGAGTTGTCTACCTGTTAGTTGGTTAAGCTATAGTTACCACTACTAGGCCAGTTTTTATATGTTTGCTTGCCGTTTGTTTTTCTTGTTTCATAACGCTGCATCTAAACTCTACCAGTACATCTAGTTCTAGAGTGTAAGTGGCAATTGTTGAATAGCCTGATATAATAGATCTAAATAGATCTACTCAAGAAAAACCGTATGCGTAGGCCGTAACCACACCGCACCATCAATAATCATTCGGAGGCAATACGGCATAAACTACTAACATGAAAAGTGACGAATGGGGCTTAATAAACAAATTCGACTACAGGCAACATACACGAACTACCCTTGCTACATCTTCGCTTCGATTTTGTCTTTGTTTTCTTCTTTGTCCTTTAACACGTTGTCAACCGAGAGAATACTAGCGCAATTTCAGGGTAATATCAGGTGATAATAGCTTACCAAGTTATCATGTCAGTAATTATCCTTTAGAGCACTTTTTTAGCACATCCCCCTTCAGCTGAAACAACCTATCGTTATGTCGTTTATTACGCGGAGGATAGGAGCGCTAGCCAACCATGAAGAGCCAACGATAGCGCTTGCATGCGGTATGCTGCGATGCGGCTGAATACACGCAAGCTGAAAGGGAGGTGTCAGAGATCACCCCGATCCCACCCCCTGGTAAAGTCCCACGCATATATACGTAAGGAACAGGTGATCTTGTATCAATCGTACCATAATGTGAATTGACCCATCGCCATGGAGCTAGAGCTATTATTGAATTGAACTAACGCAGTGAAATTATCGTTTTGATATTTTTTTTTTTTTTTTTTGTCGCAATGGCAAGGGGAGGGGGGCGGCGGCACCGGGCGCGCACCCCCCTTTTTGTTATTTTTTAATATGATAAAAGCATGATTTTTTTTTTTTTTTTTTTTTTTTTGGGGGGGGGGGGGGGGGGGCTTGGTCATACTAATGAAACCCGGAAGTGGCAAGAGAAAGGGAGAAAATTTGCACTGAATCCCCCTTTTTAAGTTATTATTACTATTATCATTTTTCTTTTTGCTTGTCAGCTGATTACCCCCGGAAGTGCTACAGGAAAATTCCTGTTAAGGCCTGTTGTTGTTGTTGTTGTTGTTGTTGTTGTTGTTGTTGTTGTTGTTGTTGTTGTTGTTGTTGTTGTTGTTTTGTTGTTGTTGTTGTTTTGTTGTTGTTGTTTTTGTTTTTTTATTTGCTTGTCAGCTGATGAAACCAGAAAGTCGCTCCCATGCTAAACATGCGCCCCCTTTTATGAAATTCCTGGATCCGCCCCTGTATCGGCTCCCCAGTTTGTGTCAGGTCTCTTTTATTTTATTTTCTTGTCTTTTGATTCGTACTGTTTTGTCTCTTGAAATGTATAATATTGTATCAAGAAAGCAGTGATATGTATTTCTCGATAGCCTTCTACTCCCGTGGGTTTCCACTCTCAGAAAATATGATTACTAATTTATGTTGCACGTTATGATGCACATTAGTAATATAGTAATAAAGACAATAATCATCGAACGATGCGAGAGTGTGTGAGTCATTGTTGCTTTTAGTCGGAAGTATTACACGAAGCAGTCGCAGCGATTTCAAGCTATTTCACTGTATATAAAAGGTCCTGCTGTACGTGTTGGGGGGGGGGGGGGGACGAAAACCGAGGGCGAAAGAATTATACTCTCGCGGGAAAATAGCTCCAAAAGATGTAGGACCTACATGACACATTAATGGTCGTGTAAAGCATGAAGTAATGTTCAATAATTATGTGGGGGGGGGGCACTCAAGCGAGGGGCACAGGTAGGATTTATAGCGAGGGTGGATCCGGGAGGATATGGGATATCTGCCATGTACACCCTGAAGCCCAGTAGCAGTTTCAACGGTTTTAGAACTGAAATTCAACTGATGTGGCCTCGGTGGTAACTTTGGTGGGATATTTGCAAAATTTTCAATCAAACAAGTACCTTAAGAAAAAATAAATAACTCATAACAGGAACAATGTGAATGGTTTAAATCATAGTTTCATCGCTTGATCCGCATGTCAGTCTACCAATTATTAAGTTAATGATACTCTGTTTGACCGATAGGAACGCTTCCCCTATAATGAAACCAGCAGGTTTTGTTGGTTTTGTTGGAACAGCAGTGATAGCCTGTTGGAATTTCGACCCGGGTATTAAGTTTATGAAGGTGGACCTGGAGTATGAAGGGAGAGGGTGCGGGAGGGGTGTGGTCCTCCCTCCCACACGAGGGAGCTTTTGCATTTTGAAAATGGAATTCAACAATTTGGCATCATATTTCGGAAATGCAGCACCCATCACGTGCACGACCAAAACAATGTCACACTAAATGTTCTATGAATATATGCAACATATAAAGCGCAACCAAATGCATGGGAACACGAACACCTGACCTTTAATACTTTAATATCTGATTTTGACGAAACTTCCGATCATTCTTTGACTTCATGTTTAATTGAGATACAACAATCTACCACCCTGTAAGCCCTTTATCTAACAATATCTTTATAAGCTTTTTTTTTTTTTGATAGAAAAGTAAGCCATTTATGATGACTAAATATTTTATGTCCTAAACGTGAAAAAGATATTGTTATAAACGATAAGGCATTGTGAAAACCTGCAACTATCCCGGCAGTGTTCAGAGGCCTACTAACAGGGGCCGCGGAACCCGGGGACCAAGAGGGCATTATAGGGCTGCCCCCCCCCCCCTTGGTATACAACAACAACAACAACAACAACAACAACAACAACAACAACAACAACAACAACGAATCCGAGAAATACTTTATTACGCTTTCCGAAGGATCAGATTCTTCTCATCTCTTGAGAGTGAAGAGGGAGGAGGGTACCAGTGACCCATTATACCATCGCCCCCCCCCCCGCCCCAATCACCTTAAAAAGTACCTCCCATTTTCTGTTCTTTTTTGCGTACATTAAAAAAAAAAAAAAACTTGATCGAAAAAAAAAAAAAAGGAAAATATGCTTTCCTACTTTACGAAGGTTCTCTCGCTGGATCTTTCCCATCTATTGAATGCGAAAAAAAGGGGGGGGGGGGTACCATTACTATGCTACATTATGGGGTTTTAGGTTTCCAGCTATAATGTTTGATAATGATTTTCGGTTGAGATAATGACAGACCTCTTGTGAAATATGAAAGAGCATACTGATTCTAAGATGAATTCAAACTTTATTTGATGAAAATTGGTTTTGAAATGGCTGAGATATCCAAATTAAAGCGGCCGGAATAAAAGGTGGGACCCACCTTTCACTAGGATCGCTTTGCTTGACTTTTTTTTTTTTTTTTGATAGCTCAACCTCTTCAAAACCAATTATCATCAAATAAACTTTCAATTCCTCTAGAATTGTGTACATGCTTTTTAACATTTCATAAAGTGCCAAAAGTAGGCCTCACCTCAATCATTGGTCCTATATACAGTGTACTATACCAAACCCTTCTCTTCCGACGAGCGTTCCGTGGTGCCTGTATTCCCACTGCTCGCTCCCCCTCCCCCCCCCCCCCCACCCCCCAGACACCTGCCTGGGGGTTGAAACTAATCATTTTAGAGACCCTCTTTCAGGATTCTTGGGAAAAGATTTGAAAACTACCCCTAATCAGAAATATTTTGGGAAAAAAATCCAAAAGACCCCTATTTCAATGATTTTCCGGGATTTTTCCCCCGTGGAATTGAGCCCCATACCCCTTTTCCCGAAAAATCGGGAACGCACATGTTACGGTACAGATGGGGGGGGGGGGGGGGAATATGCTGCAAATGAATTTAAAATGTTCATATTTAGGTCGGCAATTGCTCATCAGCAACCCAAGTACATTGCGTATGGAAGCATGTTTAACAGATCCAGTTTTAAACATTTAAAGAAGCTTGTGCGATTCATAACAATTACATAGTGCTGCTTCAAGGATTTGATTCCAAAGGCTGAAAGGCGCAGCGATCCTATATACTGTAGGGGCCTAATATGTAAAGTGTGGCTTGATCGTAATGGTCGAGACAAACGAAATAACATTACGTGATATCCTGAATTTGTAGCCATTTGTATACTCAATAGTTTCTAGCATATTATTTCATCTATGCTTGCCACTTTTGTTAAAGTACAATGTTTTATACTTCATGAATTTATAAATATGTATTATTCTCATGTTATTTTTTGTAAATGTATTGTACTCTCATTGTACCATACCCCTGAAGGGGGTCGACAGATTTAATAAAATACTGTATATAAATATATCTTCTAGATGGTTTTGGATCTCGACGGCAATTGCTCGTACAACTCATTTTTTTTTTCTTTGTAATCATCGTATAGCTCTTCTAACATGTCTAAAGAGCCTACAAACATGACAGTCCGCATGAATCCAATGAGTAAAAACTTACGTAAGACATACTAGTAGTGCACATGTGACGAAACCATCGCTGGTATGACGTAACAAATTCAACATGTCTGCCTCCGTGGGAAGGTTAAGCCGACAGGTTCGTACATTTGTCACAGCAAATTCCTGACTATTTATTCATTATTTAAGTCTTTGTAGTGATTATAGAGGAACGTTAGAGTGATCCTTATGTGCAAGAGCTTCCTCTTTATATCTATGGCGGAATCTTTCACAAAATAGTTGCTGTTGTGTCACAGTAAACGTTCGTGCCTGCTAGCTCATCAGCCCGCATGGCATGGCATGGCCTGGCTGCCCAGCCCGCAGCGAGCTGCCTGCATGTCCGAGTGTCACATATCGGTGCCCATACTAGTATTACTACTAAAACTGCCGTCGCGCTATGAAGTGTGGTAGCACGTGTACGTACGTGGTGCGGCCAATCTGCAAAGGGATTGCCGGGTTAGCTTCCCTGCCTTCAGCGGTGTGCTATCGTTTCTGATGTCGGGGGGCTGTGTTCTGTCAGATGATAACGATAATTTGTTGCTATGGTTTGCATTCATTAGAGAATGCCGAGTCATTGCAATGTCCCAGCCTTACCATTCAATGAAAGAGTTCATATTTTTGTTCCCCCACTTGAAATTAAACAAAATTATTTGTGCAGATTAAATTACTGTACTGACAAATATGGCTACTTATTTGTATTCATTTTACTTTTTCAGTTGTATTGCTCACCTAAAATGGGATAAAATGAGTAGCAATAACTACATCTACTAGTCTAGGGCAAATATTGCCATTTCTTTCATCATTTTTTGCTATAGATTTCTGCATGCAGGCTAATTAACGTTATACACAGCCTAACCCCGTCGCGGGGCGCTGTAACACAGTAACAGCGCCCCGAAGCATCGCATGCGATTTTTAGGAAGTACTGCGACGCGTACAATTCTGTCACAAACTCATTGTTCAAAACGACACATGGATTCGCAACAAAAAGCCACATGTTGTAATACCATAATGTTGAATATTATAGCCGACTATGTATTACTCACCATTACCTCCGAAAACAAGAGAAATCGCCATCATCTTTGCTGGAACCCCACTCGACACTATCGACACTGCCGCTCGCCATTTTGAAAATATCACATAAGTAAATTGATCTGGGCATGCGCAAATGAATATTCATGTTTACGTCATCTGCCATATATGTACAATGTTGCTCGTAGTTCTCGGACCATTCATAGCTATCAGTATCATCATCATGGAGTTCAAAGATGCTCTCAAGGAATTAGAGGAGGAGGCTGGAATTAAGTTTAAAGAGGAGCAGGTAGAAATAATGGAAAGCACAGTGAAACAGAAGGACACCTTAATGATATTGCCAACTGGGTTTGGCAAGAGCGTTTGTTTTGGTTTCCATCACCAAATCTTGGATAAAGTGAGTATACAATGGCATCAATAAGTACAGTGAAAGTAGCCAACTGAAGCCATACAGGGTACTAGTAATGATTAGATATTTCAAATCATGATAATAATAATCATTATATCATTATCATAATCTTATATAATTTATCAAGCACGGCAGGTTCTGATGACATATTAATAATATTAGAATATTGATCAATTAAAGCAAGCATGGTTATGAGATAAGGAAAAATGATTATTGATTGAACACGAATAGAAAGGCTTAAAAAAGCCATTGCCGGATCAAGCAAGACAGCATCAAAAGAATAAAAATGTGTGAATGGGGTCTACAATTTATCTTTCCTAGCAATAGGCCTACTGATTAGACATTTATCATCTTACAGTTTAACAATTTGACAAGTTTAACTATTCATGAGAATGAGTACTAGGGACATGACATAATAATTTAGTGCTTATTTTATTCCTAATGCCAATGAGAAGGAAGAGAATAAGTGTATGAATATACTTGTGCATTACCATCACTAATACATAAAAGGTGTAATCACACACTCGTATGTATAAATAACAATATCAATATGAAGCTATAATTGAGTGTATAGTGTTATTAGATATAGTGTCGATAATAGTGCAAAAAAAAAAGACACTAAATGTTTTGAAAATGAAATAGGGAGCAGTGGAATACAATCCCCATGACCATATGGATGGATCTGAAAGGGTTAATTTCTAGTTTTTCATTAACCAATCCATCATACCTTTAAGATGAAAGCCAGTCTAAAACTTCATCTATATTTCATGAGAATGAAAAAAAATCCAGGATAACACTGCAAAAATGATAAAATCAGATTTAAAAAAAAAGGAAGTTATGACATTCTGATATAAAAATTTCGGAAGACACTTCTTGTCCCGTTGCTATGAATGAATGAATGAATGAAGAAAATGAAGGACTACTCAGAGTCAACTTTATTGATCTCTATATTACAGTACATCCAACTTGTTACACACAAATAATCATTAAACACACATGCGTGCAGACACACACACACAATCAAACAGCAAGTGAAATGCCCGAAAGAAAAAGACAGGAAAGGATTCCCATACGGTGGAAGTCTTTGAAAAAAGAAAGGTCTCTTTAAGAAATAATCAAACAATCCTAAAACATTGAAAATAAACAAGACATGTATGTAACAGAAGTGTATTCAAATCAAATCACAGCAGATAATAAACATGAAGCAAAAATGAATATGAGTCCCCAAGAAGCAGAGCTTGTGAGTGGAGCCCATTGTGAATGTACAACATTTTACAGTGTGAAAGGAAACTTGATTTATAGATGAGACATCTGGGACATTGCCCCTGCAGACTGGGATAAAACAAACAAACAAAGAAACAAACAAAGAAACAAACATACCCTCTATCATGAAAATCACCTGTTATTTTCTTAATCCGTCATATCTCCAGATGTTCATTATGTGTGCACTTCCTTTATTGCAAATAAATAATGAACCACACATTCGAAATGTGCTTTAAAAACGAAATTAATAAGTGCCGGTAGGCCCGATAGTAAATCAGCGCCCAGCATGCATTCTTTTTTGTTACGTCTCATGAATATTCATTTCAGTTCTCAGCGAGCCGTCCGGTTTTTTTCCACACGCATACATTGCGTATTATAGTATGTGCTACGTTTTATCCATATTCGCGCATGCGCTGTGTAAGTCGTACCACAATACGAAATGCGGTAGGACTATAAAAACCCTCGGATAAACTCTTTCACTGGGCTCTCACAACAGATCATATTGTAAATCGACTTCGCCTGCTGTGATTGTAAGTATCTTATCTAAGAGTAAGGCTACTAATTTCAGTGTAAAACCCTGTATTTTGGTCTCTGGTCACCGAAATGCTAAGCCATATCGGGTGCTTCAGTGACAGGTATAGGCTTGCTGTGCGACCCCTTTACGGTACGTATTTGTCCGTATGGGGTCGCTGCTGCGGTTATACACAGCCCAGTCGCTGCTTTAGTGTCGCTACTACAGCAGCGACTGGGCTGTGTATAGTTACGTGCAGGCAGAATATGTGTGTGTGTGACTGTGAGACTAACTGAGAGTAAATTACGCATTTACACTATTACACTGTGTTAGACATTTACACTAACACTAGTAACAGTGTTAAAAGTATAGTAGGCTATCACTAGATTGATATATACTGGTACAATCTAAGAATAGATACTACTGCTGTACCAGTAACAGTATATACCAATGCCCCATCATGATCTGATGAGGCACCATCCCTACACAGAACACATTGGCCTACATACATACATGATATTATGAGAACACACATGGTATGGTTATCCATATATCTTGTAGGTTGAATGATGTTACAATTACAAGTGAAAATGTGACATTTTGCTTCTCATTTCCTTGCATCTTAGAGATCTTCTATTTTTTCTCCTTCTGTTTATCTTGCCTCCTTCAGTCTTGCTTTTGATTGTCGATGATGGGTGTGTGCCCCTAAAGATGAGAAATATAAAATAGATTTAATGTATATTTTGCCAGTGTCTGTGATTAAGGTCACCAAACGATGTTTTCCAAAGGAAAAAACAAAACAAAACAAAAAACTAGGTACCTTAATCCAATAATTCAGCTCATCAATTGATGGACTTTTTCTTCGTATGTCAAGCTTCTGTGTTATCCTTCAACTTCAGGTTTGCACAGCAGCAAGATGCCAGAGACTGCCACCCAACCATCTTACTCCACTAGCGTCTGTGATAAGTATAAATCCTGACATCAGAGGTCCTTCGTCCACCGTCCCTACAAATCAGCAACTAGATGTGAGGTTATCACAGGTGTGTATGCAGTGTTATCATGATGACATCTTCAATAGTTCTGTCTTCTTTTGGGCAGTACACAGTTTATGTTCATGTCTTTGTCCATATCATGCTGGAAAATTTTGTTTTTTCTTAGACATTTGTAAAAAGCACCAGTTACACTGTATGCATATATGTTGGAGCAGAGATGTCAACTTTTACTCCTTTTTGCAGAATTTTTTTACTTTTTTGCCAAAAAAATACTGCAACTTTCATGGAAAATACTGCTTTCCCCAAATTGTATAAGTATGGTACACATGTCTGTAGCAGGAAATGTAGAATATTGTTTTTCCACCAAAAATGTGCCTTTGTAGTCCTCAGAATACTGCAGTGCTGTTAACAAGACTGACATCCCTATTGGAGTACTTTTTCCACTTTGTTTTTGTTGTTTCTTTGTGTGTTCTTTTTCATTACCAGGTAGTTCTTGTCAGTAGCAACTACTACAGACCTCATTAGATGACTCTACAGTCTTGCGAAGCAGTTTATATCAGTGTGATCAACACTTTGCGTTGTCGCTTTTGCACTTCTTATGTGTCATGAAATGTTGCCAGAGTGTCAAATTAAAACACAATTTCATTTTTGTTCCCTATATGCACCCACTGTTTTTATTCATTACCCTTGGCTGTTGTTGTTTCCTTTGCAGACAAGATGTTATTCTCAGCAGCCTCAGAGAAAGGGGTTCCTCTCAGGGTTCATCGACAACATCAAGCAAGAGATGGCAAAAAACAAAGAAATGAAGGTTAGATACTGTACTTGCATTTGATGTTGGATTCAATTGTCCATTCAATCTTTTGTGCAAGTTTTCAGTCCCCAGCATATAGAAGTGTAATTCTTTTCAGAATTGATGTATCACCAGTTTGAATGTATCCTGCGAAAGTTTCAAGTATGTTCAGGTAGAGAAGAAACATAGACATGGGAAATAATGACTCCTTGACAAAATTATCAATTGGCACTTTATGCAAACAAGAATGAAAGGCAGCATATTTTCTTCATTTTAAAATCATTGGTCCTGGAGAGTGAGAGCAGTCTTTGAGATTTTTTTTTTCTCCTTAACAGAAGACTTGTCATTGGTTTGATTGTAGAAAATCTCTTTTTGTGTGTAGCTTGGTTGATTAAGCTCCTAAGATCAGCTTGTGAATGTCTATGTTGATGTCTTCCATTTCAATGCTGTGATGGTCACAGAAGACTTTTTCTTATGTTTTGTGATGCAGGAAAATATCAAGAAATTCAGGGAGGAGGCAGAAAAATTAGAGCAGTCTGAAGCTTTGCAAGAAGCAAGAAAGAAATATGTAAGTACGCTTTAGTCTCTGCCTTTGTTGTAGTGATTTTTCTCATGTTTTCCTTTCCCTCATGTTCTATATTATTATCTTAATTTGTGTAGATGTGTGTTTGTGTTTTGTCTCGAATGTGGGTAGATATATGGCAATCATTTGGTGTTAAGGCACTACACCTCTTTTCAGTGATTGTTAGTAAGTTTTGTCAAGACTCAAAATGTTACAATAGCAACATTCATAATTGCATGCCTATGTTCACCATGATGTCTGTGCACACCAGTTTGAATGTTCAGCATAGGTTTCAATTCATAATTAGAATTCCTTAAAGGAATATACTGCTAGCAGTCACACAACTTGAATAAGTGTGATAAATCTGATATATCTTTTTGCTCCTCTGTGTTGATGTATGTGTTTCTTGATTGTTCCTCTTGTTGTAGGAAACTCTTGAAAAGGAGACTGCCCGTGGCTCTGCAGCTTTCAGACATTCATTAGAAGACTTCAAGGAAAAAGTGTCCAAGGTGATGAAATATGAAAGAGAAAAAGGGGGGGGGGGGGGTTAAGTATGGGCTTTGTTTCATAAAAAAAAAAAAAGAAGTACTTGCAATATGTTTCTTGCAATTTGGGCATTGACAAGGCAAAATACAACTGAGTGGATGTTACCATGCTGTTTCCATAGTAGCTGTAAATATTTTTTTGTGTTACACAGTAGGCCCCTACTGGTATGTCTGTATTGCTTGAGGAGGGGGGGGGGGGGGGGAGGTTTCAGAAGACTAAGAAATTTTAGTAGTGTCTGTGACTGATATATGTTTTATTTTGCCTTTCTCAAATCTTAGAATTTTGCTGTAGTAGTTGATGCTTTTCAACAGAATATACAGATATTGTGTGGAAAAGAAAACCAACAAAACAAACACCCAAACAGTTGGTGAGTCTTGAACTTTTAAAGTTCAGTCACAAGGAGGGGTTGCTGTCAGTAAATCTGATATTCAGAAAATTATATTGTTTCAGAGATGAACAAGTCGAAGAGATTTCTTTCCTTGATTTCAACAGTACAAGCTGTCACGCTTCATGATGATGTTTTACTGTACTTGTAATTTTTTTTATTTGTTTACTTATTTGTTTATTGATTTATCTCTTTACTTATCTATTTTTTTCTGTGTGTTTGGTTCCTGAGCAGGGCATGGAAGAGGCACAAAAACAAGAGTGGGTGAAGAAAGGGCTGGATGATATCTCCAAGTCAGCCAAAGGAGCCGCTGAGCGAGTGAGCAAGTCTGGAGAGGAGATCAGCAGAACCGCTGCCTTCAAGACCATCACAGAGGTGAGTAGTCAAGAGTGCAGTCACACAAGCAAAAGGCAAAAGAAAACAAAACACAGAATGATAGGACAAGTCATCAGTGCAAAATACAGTCAACCTTACTCAAGTTGATCTTGCATGAGTAGAATAATCACCTAAGTCGAAGGTCTTTTCGAGTCCTCTTCTATTTACATTCTATTGATTTTAATTCCTTGTAAGTCATATTTTCTCTAAGTCGAATCTATTTCTTTAGTCCAAATAAATTCGACTTAGGCAAGGTTGACTGTCCAGTAGGCAAGTTGTGACTTAAATCTTGCATTCTACAGTGCGCAGTGACCCTTTTTTAATGGTTAAATCTTACACTTTGTTTCAATTCATTGTTAATTGTGATTATATGGGTATTTTGGCATGTGCCATACCTTCCTTTCAAATTTCACTCAAAAGAGTCTGTCTTTCCTATTAGATTTACAATGGCTAAATTTTGTTCAATCAGGGCGTGAAAGCAGTAAAAGAAGAGATTGACGAGAGCACGACATCAAGAGCACGGCCGTATCGAGCACCAGGTATGTGGATGGCGATGACGCTAAAAGCGTCTCTTTCTGCAGAGGTATTAACCACTGCCACTGGACCACCTCACTGCCAAGAGTAAACATGCAAAAAAAAATAAAAAAAAATGCACCAAAGAAATAGATGCAAAAATTCAAACGATAAAGAATACAGACAAAAGAGTAAAACAAAAAAGAAATAATAAATAAATAGGGCCTTAAATTATCTAAAATCATGTTCAAATAAGTGATATATTTTAGAGTGTTTTGTGATTTCATCAGTACATGCTTTTAAATTCATACCATTTGCTTTGAAGAAAATTCAAGAGAGATTACTGATACCATATTAATGATCAAATGGCTGAGTGATTATGTTTCTGGTCTCAGTACATCACATGTTAAATGGCAGACACGTCGTGCCACTAATTGTACACAGCTGGTTCCATGGCATGCATAGCTTTATTGTCAAACAGTGATTTTGAGTTTATTTCAGGATTATATTTTTGCCTTGTGACTTGGCACTTGCACTGACAGAACCAACAACTTGTTTCCATCCCTGCAGAAAAGTTACGAAAACGAACAGAAGGCATGAGCGAAGCAACTGAAAGAACGTTCGAGGCCAATGAGTGAGTGTGATCTTTTTTTTTTTACTTTGGTTGGTTGACCTATTTTTCTTGTATATGTAATACAAACGAGTGTTTTAGTTGTCTTAATTGTTGTCAAATATATCTCTTGCCAACAATTACTAATTTTCTATCATATTTTATTTTTTATATTGCCTGTGTTTTGCATGTGCAGGTTTATTCTTTGTGCGTTCCAAAATTCAATACGCATATGCATACCGGTACGTAAGGCACCCCAAGGAATCTTTCCATCATACTGTGTTGTCAGTGGATAAGACCGTGGATTCTCAGTTTTGATTCGAGTTTTGTTAGCAATAGCATTTGTGTCCTTTACCAAGGTACTGTACGAGCTGAAATTTTCGCGTACAGATATTTTCGCGAATTGCTACTTGGAGGACATTTGCGCGTGTTGTTAATTTCGCGGTTGCAACGGTCTAACTGAACGTAACTATTTGCGCGTTGTTATTTTCGCGGTTCAAAGGCGATTCACAAAATTCGCGAAAATAAATCACCGCAAAAATTTCAGCTCGTACAGTACCTTATCACTATTATCTAGTCATTCGGATACAACTGAAAGCTATCAGTCTTATGGTTTGCTTGTGTGTTGTCTACTGATTACCTTTTTGGCAAAATTGAGTTTCAAGGGTCATGTGCTATAAAACACAAATATCATTAAACCTCTTTATCCTTTTTCTCTCTAATTCTATGCAGGGATGCAACGGGAATGGTGTTACACAAAGACTCCAGATTCTTCCAACAGTGGAAAAATTTCAGTGAAAACAACCAGGTCTTCAATAGTGAGTACATATGGTGAAGCAACCTGTGATGACTATGTAAAAAAGCATTTGTGACTATGTTTTGTTGGATCGTCTTCGTGAATAACATTTATATAGCTGTTATTTCTTTAGGAAAATTTTCAAGTTCACTCCCTCTGTCTTGGGTAAGGAAGGAAAAGCCAGACAAACAAATCCATATTGTCTTCACATGGCATTTATTGTCAAAGAGTTTGATGAGGCTTCTCCTTCAACAACACTCTAAATTCACATAGATTTTAGCTGATTTATGCCCTAATGATAGATTTATTTACTTCTAGCTTCCAAGATTTATTTATGCCCTCATGTTGAATTTATTTACTTTTGGCTTCCATGAATTATATATCAATGATCCTGGCTAATTTAGCAATGCCTGTTGCAATAAGCAGGAATCCTGAAAGCTGATGTGCTATTGCTATGTGAATATACCAATTGTCATACCAATTGCTATCTTTTGGGGTCATTTATGCCAAGGGGCCCAAGTGCCTCCACTCCTAACTTCTTTTACTGTACTAATGATCAAATGCCTCATTGGTTTTAATTGGCTCCCAATATGTCTGCTTTGTTTTTCCACAAATTTGCACTTCCCCAACCCACCCACACCACACAGAGTTATTTGATTTGAAGATGAAGTATGACGAGAGTGACAACATCGTAGTCAGGGCCTCAAGAGCGGTCACAGACAGAGTCAGCCAGCTTCTAGGTAAGATATTTCTCTTCTGATGGATGAAGGTGATATAACCATACACCAAAAGTGATGATGGAATGATGGAACACAATACAATCAATTATTACTTCCTTGCAGATATGATGTCGCCTAGTAGATTAGTTTACAAATGGATGCAAAGATGTGTGTAATTTCTTCTGTAGAAATAGTGAAAATTAGTGGAGACCCAAGATATTGCACATGAGCAATTAGATAAAAGTAGAAAACTTGTCTGTATTTGAATTTGGTTACACATGCAAATGAGTGGATTGTAGAGTGGAAAAACTAATGAGGATGTGGATGGAATCATCTTAGCTTCACACCTATGAAATTGAAAACTGAGATGTTTGTGTTTCCAAGAATAGCATTGGAAAGTGATATGTTTGGTTTCAGTTGTAAAATTCATACTATTAAAAAGAGATTATCAAAATCTTATGCTAGATTGTGCAGAGGGTGGAAACCCTTGATTCTTACGAAATTATTCTCTATCAGTTATTTGTTTTATATGATTTTACCCAGCACATGTTGAGACCTAGTATACACTACAAAATTCATTTCACTCTGCAGTATGTACCATCCAAAAATGTTTCTTGTGTCTCACTATTTTCTTCATGACTTGGCCGCAAGGAATTGAAATGTTATTACATTCCAATGTCACATTTCTCTGGTAGGAGGTGTGTTCTCACCAACGGAAATGTCTGAGGTCTTGACAGAAATCATCAAGATTGACCCAACCTTCACAAAGGAGAACTTCCTGAAGATGTGTGAGCTGGAGATTATACCTAATATCCTTGAGGTAACACAACAATGTATATACCGATATTTACCCTAGTTATGTAGCTTTATCATGTCTATTACTAGTATCATTTTCATTTGTTGCTTATCATTTTAGTTATGGAGGTGTTTGAGATAGAGTGAAGTTACTAGTAGAACTCCATGGAGTATTATCTTTATATTCACTTCGTGAGAACTATGAAAGATGAAAATGGAGTTTCACGAGTGGCATTTTCTGTTGCGTCCACTGAAGTTTTGATGCATTGATTAATACAATCATAGTACGTGACTGGATTGTTTATATCTGTGATTATTGTAAAAATAAACAGAACAAAAGAATGAATTTGTGGCAAACAATCAGGTTGTGGTCTATTGTGGCCTTATTGAATGGGTTTGATTCAGCAACACTAAAACAATGACAAAGTTATTTGAAATAGATAATGGTTAATTGACTGCCTTTACAGCAGGTCACCTATTTTTGTCTGCGTACAGCCAGCATGAAACGGCAAATGGATTTATGTCATCTGTTAATTCCATGAAAATAGTTTGTTCACAATATTTGCATACTAGGTGGCTTTACTTTCTTCCAGCTGTAAAGTGTTAAACATGGAATTGTGCAGTTTCTGATGTGACAAAGCTCATATCTTCAATAAGCTTATGATAGGACTCTCTGTAAATCAACTTGCTTTAAAAAAAAAAAAATATAATATTTTTACTAATACTTATTGGGCTTCTGAATGGTACAATTTATTGAGGTCATATGGGTTGCATCATCAGCATTCTAAATATGCTTGAAGTGAGCGTTATGTCATGGTTCTGTCATTTTTCCTTTTCTTTTCCCTTTGCTTTTGCAGGCAATGATTAGGGGAGACCTGGAAATCTTAAAGGATTGGTGCTATGAGGCAGTAAGTCATCCTATGAACATTATGGTTTTTTTTTTTTTTTTTTTGGGGGGGGGGAGGGGGGTAGGCGGGGAGTGATTACACTATGAATGTGTAAAGTTTTACTTATATGTATTCTTTTTGAAGTGTTGTATCTCTGTATGTTTATCAAATGTGCTCCTTTTGTTCAATTTGACTCCATAGCTCCAGTAACACGCACAGACACAAAAACAGAAAAGAAATGATCTTGTACCCTCACTTTTAACAAATAGAGCTATGTCAGGTGTGTTTGGGTTGTCACCCAAACAGTTTTGAAAGTTAATGATAATGTATGATTGTAGATTCCTTAATATCAAAGCTTCATTTTGACCTCTTAGCAGTTTCTCTGCCCATTTACTGTATTTTTAATCTTGTCTTATCCTTTAAGTTTAAGCAGAAAGTATGCCAGTTTGTGCCTGTTTTTATATGTGTGCATTTATATCCCATGCTCCTCTCTTCTTTTCTTGCTGCAGCCCTTCAACCAACTGGCCACCCCCATCAAGCAGGCCAAGTCTATGGGTTATCAGTTTGATTCCAAGGTCCTGGATGTGGACAGTGTAGATGTGAGTAGTATGAGCTCAGAGTGGTGGTTGGAAGTCTTTGTAGTCTTTGTATTAATTATTGAATTTTCAAGACAGAAAATTATTTGTTAACACTTAGCAGACGGGATGCAATTTTGCTATGTCGTTTCAGGTGTAGATCACACCGTTTACCAATCAATAATGGGAGGTTTAAAACAAATCTAGAGGACAGTGATATTGAATGCCCATGTTGTGATTTGAAAGTTAGAGGGGATGAATTTCACTACATTTTTGTTTTCCCTTTTTTTATGGAAGAAAGGCAGAAACATTTAGGTAGTCAATTGCCCAAAGGCAACCCCAGTACACTGATATGGAAAGTATATTTAACAGATTCAGTTTTAAGCACTTTAAGAATCTTGTGCATTTCATAAAAATTATAACCCAGCATTTTGATTTGATTCCAAAGGCAAACAGGCTTAGTCCTGATCCTGTATATAACGTGTATTTTAAAAGCGTAGTTACTTGTAGTGGTAGACAAACCAAACCATGTGATATCTTAGATCTGTAGCCATCATTTTGTACGTTCAGTAGTTTATAGCCTACAGTATTCTATTTGTACTTGCCAGTTTTTTATTACAGTATTATGTTCTGTGTATTGTAACTATGTATATAGCCCTTGTATTGTCCTTTTGAACATATGTTGTACTCTCATACCCCTGAAGGGGGTCGACAGAGATAATAAAATATCAAATATCATGTACCAGCTTGATACTTTAGGTGGGTTAAGTGTGTGAGACTGCAGGTTGATAAGGTTGAGTTAAGGATCTAAGTCAGATCACAAGCATAATTCTTCACCAAGCTCTCATTACTGTGACTACAACTACAACAATGATTGTTGTTATTTTCTGCCAAGATTCTTGTCACCATAGTACATAGAGCACACTTGGCCAAACATGCCTGTGTCCCTGGAATCAAAGCCTATACCAACAGTGTACTCACACCACCCAATGGCTGGATATCCATTCCTAGTATGCATGTTCAATACCAAGCCATGACGCGAAGCTTCTGACTTGACACCCAATTATAGACTTGGATAGAGAGAAGCACTTTATAGTATCATGTCATGTTAACTTCAAGAACAAGAGTGTTGTAGGACTTGACTCTGGGATTCTCTCATTGAGAGCCCAATTGTGCCTATTCAACTACACCACAGCTCTTTGATCATAGCTTCACTTCACCCCCATAATCATGGGATAATTTGTTGCAAACAATACCAACATCAAGGTTGTTCAGTTTTTGCTCTGATTTTTCTAGTCCACATGAACAGGAATACAGTGCACTCCCGTTTTAACGAACACTGTTGTAGTAAAATTCTGGTTACAAGGAAGTAAAAATTCAGGCCGCAACATTATCCGCTCTATGTTTTTTATTGTTTATTTGTTCGGTCATAACAAAATTTCGATAGAACAAGAGAAAACTGCTGGTCCCGAGGACTTCGTTAGAACGGGAGTCCACTGTATGTCTTGATTAAGATTTGTATAAAAAAAGAGGAGCAGAATGTAACTTAGTCGATGATTTTGTGGATGTGTGTTGTCAGTGTAAAGAGTGCAGTAGGACTAAATGAGATTGATGATGACACCCAAGTTTCTGTCTGTCGTTTTTCCAGCTGTCGATGGGTAAAATGATGGAACAGGGGCCGGTCCTCGTTATTTCTTTCATCGCTCAGCAGATCATGGCCGTCAGGAACTCCAAGGGAGTCGTCGTCGAGGGTGATCTGGTGAGAATGAACACCCCTTCTCTTTCCCTCTCCCCTCCCCTCTTCCCCCTCCCTCCCCCCTCGGGTCATGCATGCAAACACACAAACACACACATGTGCATATAACACACAGTTATATTTCTTGGAAAGGAACTTTGTTATACAGAGCAAGTTGTCCCCGACTTATACCATAAAAGTGCAGAAAGCTTGCAGAAAGTGCTCAGTGAAAATTTGTCGAAAATGAGACCGTCCTCTCAACAGCCATGAATTTATAAAGTTTTGGTTAATTTTATATGCCATCCTCTTTAGATAGGAACATTACGATAAATAACATAAAATTAGTTGAACAATGCAATTAACATATAAAAAGAATTTACAGAAAGATACATTTTTCCTAGTCATTAAAAAACCCCTTCACCCAGCTCCTGGAGAATAATATTCCCCTTATAGTAGTCTCAATAAGAGGTCAAGGGAATGTCTGCTTTTTGGAAGACATGACAATTTGTGAAGTTCCTTACGTGAGTTCTTCATATCACTCTACCACTTTGACCTAACATACTTTTTCATAATTATGGTTTATGTCTAGAAAGGGTAGTGCATAAAATTACCCAAAACTGTTAAGATTCATATTCTTGAACTTGGACAGATTGTATGATTGTCCTCAAACTCTCAGTGAATGTTCTGCTCATCTTTAGCATCCACCGCATTCACAAGTATGTTTGGAAAATAATAGGATTAAACGAGAACTTACCTGTTTGAAGTTTGATCCTTATTTTAGGAATAAGAGGAGTGAGAGCTAATGTGAGATCCCGTTCGCGCAGGCGCAGTCAGTCTTAATCGCTACATGCAGGACAGAGTGTACTTCTACATCCAGTAGATGTACAATTTGTAAGCTTATTTCCCTACGAGGCCAATGCCAATTGTTGTACTTCGAACATTTAGTCTTCACCACAATTACCACAATTCACCCATATGTCCTAGTCTATGGGTGGGAGAGGAGGGCACATTAGCTCTCACTCCTCTTATTCATAAAATAAGGATCAAACTTCAAACAGGTAAGTTCTCGTTTAATCCTATTATTTTATTTCATAAACGTTCGATCTAATGTGAGAATTCAAAGACACTCTGGCCTGCATGTGACATCTTACACAAGGTGTATGGTAGCAACAACACACCAGTGTACAGTTTCCAACAGCAATAAAACTCTGCATGGTGGACCACAAAAATCAATATGCACTTGTACATGTCTTACCCGAATGGTGCAGGAACTACTGCAATACTGCGTGAGCAAATCCACTAGCAGTACTTGGCGTGGCGACAGGTTTGAGGTATATAAAAGGCTTGGAAGGTTCCTTCCCTGCTCCAGCCGACATGTGTCAGAACCTCTGACATTGGAACTGAGTTGCATGCGGCCTTCGAAGTTGTTGCTGCCCGCGTGGAATGGGCCTTGTACACATCTACATCAATGCCAGCGCGTGTCATAACGTCCTTGAGCCATCTTGAGATAGTATCTGTAGTGACTCGTTTATATGGCTTCCTATAGCTAATGAAAAGGTACTTTTCTTGACCTCGAAGGGAGCTGGTGCGGCGTAAATATTCATTAAGGCAGGCAAGAACACAAATACGCTTATCCTGGGGATAAGCAGCGAGAGCAACCTTTAAACCAGTCCTCCCTGGTCTGCTCTGCTTTACTAAATCTTGAACTATGAACGTACATAGAGTGGGCGACATAAGCATATGTGACCCGCTACAACAAAATGGTCCTAAAGTCGCGCACGGTCGAAGCCGTGAAAATCGAGTTTGAAGTTAGAGCATCAAAATTGGTCAAAACTTACGATTTTCTGAATTTGACATATTATTAGAGTCTGACATGTCTTCTATCATCTGTCGAAATTTTGAAGCAAAATGATGAAAGGAAAGACCAAAAAAAAGCGTTTTTCTGGGCCATGTTTTTTTGGCGTTTCAACGAAGCAGAAACTGGTTCGAACATTTGGATTGAGTGCCACACATAGGCTCCGCCCCTAACAACAACCAGAGTGATCTCATTGGTCAGTTTGCTGCTTGCCGCTAACCGAGGCGTGAAGCTCGCACACTGCCCAGTCGACTGGTGCGTGCGGGCGGGTTGCGCTATACCTGAGCATTTCGGAGGTTGCTAGGGCATAACTTCTATTGTCCGGAGGTGAATACTGACTTGCGTGTCTCTTGATTGTGATTGCATCGCAAGGAGAACTTTTAGGGCGCTTTTCTCGAAACAGTGATTTCCCAGACGTCTTGACATGCTCTCTTTTAAACATTGATATCTCCGCAGCCGATTATTTTTATAAGGCGTGTTATATATCAATTTAAAGCAGAAAGATTACGGAATTGTGTCATGCAATTTTCAAATAATCGACCTCTCCCGACTTTAGGATCATTTTGTTGTAGCGGGTCACATATCATCAATGTTCAGTAATTGTAGCGTTTGCACTCTCTGAGCACTGACGAGGGCGATCAACATACATGTCTTCAATGAAAGATCCTTAAGTGACATACTATTTAACTCTGGAAGGTTGGGAAGATAATCCAGGACAAACTTGACATCCCACGTAGTCTGATATCTGGCCCTGGGAGGCTTAAGGTGAAAAACTCCCTTCATAAAACGTGAAATTAAAGGATGGGAGCTGACTGTGTATCCATCAGTAAGAGCAACAGACGCGAGTGCTGACCTCGCAGTATTTAATGCACTGTAACCTGAATTCTTGAAAAGTAGCGTTAGGAAGTCCAATACTTCCTTTACAGGCAATTGCATCGGATTAGTCTGTCTCCGATTGCAAAAATCCAACCACTTCCTTGTGTAGACTGAATACTGCTTGTGGGTTGACTGACGCCAGGCGGACAAGATGATCTTGGTAGTTTCATCTGAAAGGCCTGTACCTTGAAGGTGTTGCCGGATAATCTGCAAGACATAAGATGCAAGCGTTTGTACAATGGATGTGATACTCCTGATACAGGCTGTGTGACTAGGGTCTTGCTCACAGGCAGGATTATTGGCTCATCTATCAGCAAATTTAACAACCTCCCAAACCAAGCCTGAGTTGGCCAATTGGGCACAATCATAAACCCCTCTGCTTTCTCTGCTTCAATCTTCTGCAGACATCTGCCAATCAAGCAAAAAGGTGGGAATGCATAGAAATAATCCCCCTGCCAATCTATTGAGAATGCATCCGCAGCACACCCCCCTGGGTCAGGTAACCATGACACATATTTGTCAACTTGAGCATTCAGTCTGGTGGCGAACAAATCCACCTCTGGGTTACCATAGTAACCACACAGTTGACGAAACACATCCCGATTGAGCATCCATTCCAATTGGTCATTAAACTTCCTTGATTTTTCATCAGCTATTTGATTTTGCACCCCAGGCAAATGTGTAGCTGTAATCCAAATCTCGCACTTTTTGCACCATTCCCAGATTCTCTTAGCCAGCTCATCACAATCTCTTGATTTGATGCCTCCCTTGTGGTTTATATATGCCACTGCTGTTGTGTTGTCTAACCGCATATGCACATGCAAATGAGCAAGGTGAGAACAAAATGCCTGCAAAGCATAAAATGCTGCTAATAACTCTAGGAAGTTAATATCATTGAGCTCTGCTCTGACTCTCTCTGTCTCATTCCATCTGCCCCCAATATGGGTGTTCCCATCTGATGCACCCCAGCCTAGTCCTGAAGCATCACTAGTTATCATCACTGATGGCGGTGCTTGACTAATGCTGCCGCAGCAGGAATCTATGTTCTGTACCCACCACATTAACTCTGCTTTTGCTGCCATAGACAGGGACATTTTACGATCATAATGACCTTTACTCTGGCGTAGTGCCATAGATTTCTCTCTCTCAAGCTGCCTATAATGCATCTGACCATAGTGAACTGCAGGGAAGGCTGCTACCAGTTTACCTATTACAGAAGCAACTGTGCGTATCGTTGGGGCATGTGCTCTTAAAAGTGCATAGCAGAGACTCTTGATCTGAATAGCCTTCCCTTCTGCCAATGAGATTTTCATAGCATTGGAGTCAAGTACAAAACCAAGGAACTGAATGTTTTGTAGTGGCATTAACACAGATTTCTTTGGGTGAATGACAAAGCCGATCTCACTCAACAATTGAGCAGTTTCGATCACTGCCTTTTCGGCTAGTTCCTTTGATTTTGCTATAATCAGCGTATCATCAATGTAGGCAACTATCGTATGTCCCTTAGCTCTCATGGCAGCAAACACAGGTTTGAGTAGTTTGGTGAAAATACGTGGTGCTGATGCTAGTCCATTTGGCATCCTCTTAAACTGCCACAGCGAGCCTTTCCACGTGAATCTGAGATACTTCCTATGACTTTCAGCTATTGGGACTGTTTAGTATACGTCACGAAGGTCGATGGAAGCCATATAGCAGCCTGGGGTAATCAGTTGCACTGCTGTATCAAAAGTATCCATTTTGAAATGGTGATAGGCAATGTGCTCATTCAGTTTCGAGAGATCCAAGATAATTCGGTGGGCACCATCTTTCTTCTCCCGTACAAATATGTTCGAGATAAATTGCCCTTCTTTTGGCATTGCATGTTCAATAACGCCTTTCTCTTGCAGGCGAGAAAGCTCATCATCAACTGAATTAAGCTCAGAGCTATTCAATTTGTAAGGTAATGGTATCCTAATCTGTGCAGGGGGAACCCCTTCCTCAAATTCCAGTTCTAATCCATTCACTACATGAAGAATATATGGATCTGAGGTGATTCTTTCCCAGGCATGTTTATGGCTTGTCAAATCGACCACCGATACATGTTACATTGGTAGTAATGTAAGGAAAATGTGAATGTTCACTGACCTTAGCTGAGTCATTGGTGGTTGGATCTGGTGTAGTGCAGACTACTGCTGGTTCAGGGCCGGACGTCTGTCCGGCGCCAGGGCTGTGTGTGTGTGTGGGCGTTGTCTGTATCGTGGAGTCCTCTGATTTGGATTCCCTGATGGCCTGCCTGCAGCAGCTGCCTGGCTGTGTGCTTGTGCAGACAGGGCTCTGTTGCCTAAAAAACCCCTGGCTCTAGGCTGCATGGATCTCGTCCTCAACCACCCTGCAGTAGCATACCTCTGATGCTGGAAAGGAACTGCTTGAGACCCAGCGCGTGGACCCTGCTGGTATGGGTTGTACCGTTGTTGGCGGAAGAAGGTACGACCTCTGATGGCTCCAACTGTTTTTTGCTGCTCATCCATCTCTTTGACAGTTTTATGGAGGTCATCCCCAAAGAGCCACTGCGTGGTCTTAACCAAAGGTTTGCAAAGATGTGTGTACCTTGAATTAATGTCTGGCTTGATGGGAGACTTCCTGAGTGTATTCAGTTCATAGCTGGCATTAGCAATAAGGGCTATGGCATCCTGTTGGGTGTCTGTTGGCTCTTCTGCCTCACCGCGGGAGGTATTCGCTGTGCGAAGCATGGCTGTCATCCCTTTCACGAGGGGCTTTAGACACTTCTGTAAGCGTAGGTCGAGTGCTCTAACCTTACCAGACAAATTGTCCCAGATTATCGGGTTTACCTTAGGCACAACCAGTTGGGAGTTCTCTGGCTGGGGGTACTTGTCACACGTCTCAACAATGTGATTTTCTTCCAATGCATGGGTCATGAGAAAATTGAAGCTGCTATTGAGCTTATCTGGGAGTGGGTCCCCAATGTCCGTCTGCGTCGCAAAACGGGAGGCAAAACCAATGTCTTCCTCTATTTGCCTCGCCACATGCTGAGCTGGCACATCTTTTGTCAACTGTTCTTGAGCGACTGCTCGGTCAGAAGCCTGCCCAGTCTGCTCACCCAAACTAGACATGTTCCTAGCTGTGTAACCAGGATGTGCAGCCTGAACAGATGACGCATCATCATCATCATCACACAAAAAACGGTTCTGCTTATTACGAGGGTCCAGTTCAAAGTCCCAGTCCATAAAGTCTAACTCGGGGTCGTCAATTTGGTTCGAGCGAGGCAACATAGATCTAGATATCTGAGACTGGGTGTTGCACAATGTCTCTATCATAGTCTCTAGCTTCTCGAGTCTGCTCTCCATTGAGACCTGTGCTGGAGCACCTCCAGCAGTACTAGTACTACTACCTGTAGCTGAGCAACCTTTTGAGGTGGCACTACTGCCAGATTTCTCCGCAGAGCGTTTGGCTTTCGTCTTTTTAATGATCGGAGTAGCTGCACTGGCCTTTACCACACGTTGCACCGACTGTAACTGCACACTATCCTTACCGTACGTGCTGGGCTGACCGGTTTTCCCCGTCTGCGATTTCCCCGCAGGGCTGCCACTGGGAGTATGCGTTAATGTTACGACAGTACGCGACTGCACCGATTTCTCCACTTGCGCAGGCGTCCTCTCAAAAGGGACCTTTTTTCCGCCATCTACTGGCCCCGCAGGGCTTTTGGTCGGTAAACCTTGTTCCATCCCAAAAACGAATTTTGGAAACAGCTCCGACAAAGAACGAAAGACGAATACCGATTACTCAATATGATAAAACTGAACTGTTTTGTCGCGCTCATGCGAGAAACGTTTCAACAATGCGCCATGTTGGAACGAACTGACTGCGCCTGCGCGAACGGGATCTCACATTAGATCGAACGTTTATGAAATAAAATTTCCTGTTAAACAACTACTCTACAGATATTAGGAAAAATCTTACAATTTGAGGATTGTCTCTGTCTTCTATTCATCACATATTCAGTGAAGAGAAAATAAGCATACAAGCTCTGATACAGTTTTATTTGTGGTTGCATGAGGCTTTTCTGTAATGGAATGTAAAAGGCCCTTGAGGTGTATTACTTGAGCAAGGTAAATGAATGTGTGACATCAATTCTCTGAATGTTTCATTTGAGTCATTCACAGGACTCTGGTGTTTGAAATTTAGTGCACAAAATGAAATATCGGTATTCACCTTTAACACGCTGCAGGTTAGCTTTTGTAAGTGTTTGTTTGGGCAATTATGGAACATGTACTGTAAAAGTGGATATTTTCGCACGACTAATTTTTCGCGCTAGGCCGGGTCAGAAGAGTTTCGCGTGTTTTTAATTCCGCGGAATCAAGACATCACGCACAGGAACGTATGGCAAGCAAAAATATTCGCGTGTTTTTATTTTCGCGCTAGTTTCTGGTTGCGCGAAATGCGCGAAAATTTCAACACCGCGAAAATTTCCACTTTTACAGTATGTACCATTTGATACTCTTTAGACTTTGGCAATATACCAGAAACCTTGTAAGTCAGTTAAATAAGAGCAATCACCTAAAATTTTATAATGCTGAATTCTGATAGAACAGTGGGGTCATGTACTATGTGATGTTCAACTTGTGCACTGTGAGGGTAGCCATTGAGTTTAATACTCATGTTATCAATCATACAACCATGACCCCTCTTTAGTAATGCAGTGTCATGGAAAAACAATTGAATTCTATCTAGTTTGTAAAGTACTAAGTTTTGTATTGTAGGACCTAAATCTGGAAGTAATTACATACTTTGTAGTAGGCAGCAGGATATATCACTTGTGAGAAAGCTGACAACTAGTATGTTATATATGATTGAAAGCAGGATTTTTTTTTTCTGCATAAAAAGTAGGAAAATATGTTTCTCTTTTCTTTTTTTCTTTTTTTTTTTTAAACAGGAAATTAGATGTTGCATGGTTGGTATCTGCAGTTTTTGGCAGTTTTACCCCAAAGTATGATTTCTGCCTAAAATTTGTGTACTCTGCATCATTATAAATGTTTTTGTTTTTGTTATTTTGTTTTGTTTTGTTTTGTTTTGTTTTGTTTTTGTTTTTGTTTTTGTTTTTAAATCTGCAGAGATTCTACAGCCCTGTTTTGATAATAGAAGAGTAACTTTGTATTTCTTGATCTTTCTTGCAGGAGAAAGTGATGAGAGTAACATACGTCTGGGTCTTATGCCGGGACCAAGAGATTCTGGATCCATCAGCGGCCTGGCGTCTCCTGGATTTGTCAGCCCACTCAGCAGAGCAGTGGGTCTAGGCTCTACCCCATCTACGTACCACCCCATAGTTGTGTGATAGTTTATTCCATATACACAACCCAGCAGATAGAAACAAGACACTCTGATACTTAATACATTAACTTGTGCTGTCATAGTCATGTTATTTCAGAGTTTGTCTAACCTGCTTTGTTTTTTTAAGAAATATTTCCAGCAATTACTGCGATATATAGATTTTTCGCCCAGAAAGAGCGAAGGTAAAAAAGAAATAAAACTCAGGATATTCTTCATCATTCATCAAGCAAATATGGGATGTTAAACAACAATGAAAAAAATACACCTTTTCAATCAGAAACTTTTGTAAGAGCAACTTGTTTCCATATATATTAATTTTAACTTGCCATACAGTTTATTTGCTTCATGCTCTGATCTTAAGTGTACTTCATTTCCCTAATGACCATGCCATGTTGCATCATTTAACCAAGTCTGAACTGATTGCTAAGGCCAGTTTGCTCGTGGTAGATTTAAGAATCTGAGTCATCATTTTGAATTTCAGATTAAGTTTTGGACATTGTTTTTGAAGATAAAGTGTTTTTTAATTCTGTTTTTACTCTTTTTGGTGGGAGGGGGGTTTATAAGATACGAACATTTGAGGACTCATAAACCTGAATAATAATATGAGTAAAAAGTTATGTTCCTGTTGAAAGATATATTGCAGAGAGATTTTGGAGCTCCATTCCAGCTACACCCTGTAAGCATTCTTTGGAGCATCATTGGCATCTCTGAGTAGGAGCAGAGAAGTAATAAAGGCAAGAAAAGTAAAGCAATTACCTCAAACTCATAACAGGTACCAGCATTCTGCTTCAATTCTATTCTGGTCATTCTTATGCCTCCACCCGAAAGGTGCCGGAAGCGCTGTTTTTTGTTAGTTAGTTAGTTTGTTTGTTTTTTGTTTGTTTGTTTTGTTTTTTTAATGGAAAGTGTATCAGGTCATTACTGGAAATAAAACAATCTTGTAGGTCAGGTATTTTAGCATGTCAAGGTCTGTGTTATGGAATTGGAGAACAATGGTCTGGAATTTGCCACTTTATGACTTTAGGACAACCGAGTAGGGTAACCCATGCCCTGGCCCCTGGTTTTGGCCCCTGGTTTTGACTGTATTCTGTTTATTCCTTCATATGAATATCCGAGGCTTTCACAGCTGTGACAGCATCAGACAGCTTTATTAGTTGTAAAGCCCCCCCCCCCTTTTCCAACATTAACAACAGTGATAGCTTCAGATTGGATAAGAAAAATAGATTTCATTCAATTCTGCTCACATAAAGAAAAGGCCTCTATTCAAACAAGAAATTCCCACACTATGTGAAATTAACCCATTGTTACATTTTTTTTTTTGATAATCTGTAAGACAAATTCGCCTACCATGAGAATGAGAAATGCCACTGCTGATCTGGCTTTGCTGGTGTTCTGCCTACTTTAGTCATTTGATGGATCGAAACCGGTCATGTTAGCTGTACCCCACCCCCTTTTGCCAGTTTTTCTCATCCCCCCCCCCCCCCCCCCAGTATTAAGTAACCTTGAACCTTAAATGATCTGCAGGTTATCATATACATCTGACAGCACTGAATTCATATATCAGTGCATACTACAGGCTACCTTGTGTTTTTATGCATACTTTATTGCTGGTGTGCAGTAATGAGCGGACTAGAATGTACAATGACCTCATGCAAAAAAAAAAAAAAAAAAAATCCAATCAGAACGATGAACTAAGAATTCATTGTTTATTCAAACTTCAGAAGACATACTCTACTCTTGCAATAATATGTTTCTGTTGCAGTGTATGTTTTCTGAGAACCTCGTCAAATGTTATGAACAATTTGAGAATTCATCAATTAAAGTTTGTATGACAATTGCTGCAGAATGAATGAACATACTCTGCATTAAATACTTCTTGTAAATAATGTACATATGAATGAATTGTGTTTGCTTCTAAATGATGGCACTCTGTCAGGTCTTGAGGTGCTGTTACAGAGGTTTGTGTTTGGTTATAAGAGTTTTTGGATAGGGGTTCTTGAGAAGGGTAAAGAGTAGAAAGCACAGGTAGGCACACATGGAGCAGAGCTCACCTGCAGAAAAAGAATTTATTATACAATGTACAGTCAACCTTGCATAAGTCAAATCTATTTGGACTGAAGAAATAACTTTGACTTACACAGAAAATTCGACTTGTGTGGGATTAAAACCAATGGAATATAAAGAGAAGAGGACTTGAAAAGATCTTGGACTTTAAAGGGACTGTACAGTACTGGTTGAGGTAGGGATTCATGTTTTGAATATTCCTAAGTGAGATAATGAAAAGACTCTTATGAAATATGACAGAGCATGTAATTTTAAGAAGGATTCAACGCTTATTTGATGAAAATTGGTTTTCAAATGGCTGAGATATCCAAAAAAGTGCTAATAATAAAAGGCGACATGCCCCAACTTTATTATTATCTCTTTGTTTCACCTTGTTTTTGGATATCTTGGCCATTTCAAAACCGATTTTCATTGAATAAACTTTTGATACCCCTTAGAACTGCATGCTCTTTGACATCTCATAGAGTGGTTTCTGAATATCTCACAAAACGTTAAAAGCTAAATCTTCACCTCGACCAGAACTGTACACACCCTTTTAGGCAATTGTATGCGAGGTCGACTTAAAGTGATGTTGACTGTACATGGATTTGATCAGAAATGGTATTTTAATTAATTAAACAGCCTTCAAACTAGGTCACACACACACATGCACACACAGCTTACCAAAGCCTTTGAATGTGGGCCTGCCTACTGTGAAGATATAATTTTCATCAACCCAGCTGTAGACCCATAGACCAGTCTTCAACATTTCATGACAAAATGTGCACCCACTGAAATTAAAATTTATATTCATTTGTGCTCCTACAGTGGGACTGTCATCCTTTTCAGTTGTACCCCTTCAAATATTAGCCTTTTCAAGTACAGTTTTATATGGCATGATGGCAATTTCACTTAATCATTTCAACAGCAAAGGATATCCATGGATAATGTGAGCTCTCCCAGCTGGTGTGATTTCCCTTTAGCATGCATTTGTGGATCAGAAAGCATTTACAGAGGCATAACCTCCCCCATGTGTGTCAGCATCCATACATATTTATTAACATGTGCACAAACTTGGGCAAATCCAGGTGTGAAAATAGTACATTTGTACTGCACATCTTTCCTGCGTGCTTCATTTGTGAGTATAAGAGATAATCTCCTGTGGGGCATTTCATGAAGCATTTAGTGTGACAAAGTTGTTGGAAGAATTTGCTCTCAGCCAATCGGATGCAAGGATTTCAGTAGCTTGTAACAGTTTGCCAGAAAAATATCCCACCAAAACATTTCATGAAATGCCCCCAACATATATGTGAGGTTTTTGTTTTTTGTTTTTTATTTCACTTCAAAATGAAGAGTGTGTGTGTGTGTGTGTGTCTATCTACCAGGGTGGTATTCTTATCAAATTGTCCATGTTGTGAATGCACATTATTTTTGTTTTTTGTTTGTGTTTTTTTGTTTGTTTGTTTGGTTTTTGGGGGGGTTTTTTTGTTTTTTTTTTTGGCTAAAATCTTGGTGCTACTTGGGATGGCTCCAAATAAAAGTACTGGTATGCAATCAAGTTTCATTTGTAAATAGCAGAATTATCACAGCTTCTGTTTCTGTAAAAACATTTTTAAAGGCATTTTGTGGTGAACTCTTGTAAAGACTTATGATAGAACAAAACTAATCTTATATTAAAAGGGAGCATCTTTTTCTGCCCTATAGTTTAATTTCTTTGTATTTTTGTAAACCCTGATACAAAGAAAGTTTGATAAAACAAAATGTTTTCTCTGGTCCGACAGAATTTACTGAAGAGAAAGTGCACAATTTTGCATGCAGTTTTGCCAGTCTGTATTCAACCCATCGAGAGATAGAGCTTGTAAATTCACTAAATGCAATATTTTGCCATCTCAAGTTCACCACTTTGACAATTCTTCTGAATGGCTGTGAATATTTCATGACAGCGCATAGGCATGTAAGGCCAGATACGATAATACAGTACTTTTGTTTCTGTAAGCTAGACATGGTTATAACCCCATTCTTTAGCAACACACACATGCACACACACACACACACACACACACACACAATGGCAATGTCACAATTCATAACACTGGAAAAACATTCATGTAATATAGGTGATCTTATCTGATCCTCATAGGACAGGAACATGGAAGGAACACGACTGGAATACAAGGAATTAAAAAAAAAGGACAAAATTTGCCTGTGTGGTTCCACACATTTATACATGACTGCCTTTGCTTTTACACACAGAGTATAAGGCATCGTTATACATCTTTTTTTTTAACGCTTTTCATAAGCCTGCAGAATTGCAAGCGTGATCATAAAGATTGGTCATTAAAGGTTAATTCCAGACAAGTTTTAAGTCAGTCTGAAGAGAAAGAGTAAAATTTTACAAGCATAACAGAGAAAGTTTGATGAAAATTTGATTAAAATTAAGAAAAGTATGAAATTGAGAAGTTTTGCAATTTTCTCAAAACAGTTCTTGAACAGTCAATATGAATATGCAAATGATTGATGATGTCATCACCTCACAACTCGCCATCTAGTTTGTACACAAAATTTTGACATTTTTTCTTTTTTGGGGGGGGGGGGGTTGTGTGTGTATGTGTTTTTGTTTCAAACATAATTATGCTCTTGTTTCAAATCCTGATATATCTCTCACTGGTAATTATTTTGAAATTATTCAGTCAGGAATTACATTCGGTAAATGTTATACACTTTTAAAGTAAAAGAATTACGGTTTCACTACTTGTATTTGTACATGAGCAATGGAAAATTGTGACGTGATGACATTATCGGCTCACTCATTGCATAATTCACATCAAGTGCTTAAGAAGTGTTTGTAAAATTTGGCAAAACTTAACAATTTTCAATTTTATAACAACTCCCCTAATCCTTATCCAATTTTGACTGAATTTTCACTGTTGCACTCAGAAAATTTTACTTTTTTCCCCAGATTAACTTTTAGCTGGTCTAGAATTGCCCTTTAAGGGTATCCCTTCATGCAAGATTTGCAATTGCAAAGGTTGGCATCAACAGTTGCCTCATTGAAAGCCAGAAAGTAAAAAAAAAAAAAAAAACTGTGATTGAGAGTACGATCGAGATTGATTGTACACTTAATAGCTGGTCAGGTTTCTATCCTACTAAATCACACCATGCCCAGTGGCAACACCATCAAGTGTAATGGACTTTTGAAACACTGGCCCCAAGATGGCTGAGGGGGAAATTTCCTCAAAGAACATGGATTCAGGAAATTGAGAAAGATTTCTGACATACTGAAAGTTTGAATAAATCAGATTTAAAAGAAAATTGTGAATTTTTGTATTTTTAATAATTCCATGCACAGCTCTCTATACCCTGGAACCCTACAACTTGTGATGTCACAACATAAGATTGATATACTGCTGAGAAACCAAAGGATTTCACTTCTTTTTTAAATGAAAAGTGCACATTCCCTTGTCTTGTTGCTAAGATACAGTTGTGTATGTTAAGGCAAATATTCTTCAGGCAATATGGTGGAGCCAAGTTGAGTGCTTTTTCTATATCCTATGAGTATGAATTCCTCTTTATGGCATTCCTTTAATTCTTTCCACATGTATATCATTTCAGTATTGTGACATCACTAATTGTTATAAATTCTCATTCAGAGAGGGCAGAATATACATGTATGTACTGCACATATGTACTGTATACGCTGAATATTTCGCGAGGTTTTTATTTTCGTGAATTTCGCAAGTCAGGTGCTACATGTATTCGCAAAATTAAAGACACACGAAAATAATAACTCTGATCCCATATGAATGTGACGCACACATATACATTTCCACGATCGCGAATTTAACCACTCGCAAAATCGCCGGGAAGTCTCGATTCACAAAAATTTAGACTCGCTAAATATATGGCGTATACAGTACAGTATTACCCACTACTTTTTACAAAAGTTACACAACTTTCTCAAACACAGTGTCCTAATTTTCCTCAAACTTTCATGGAGTATCTTGCCACTTTTTTTTTTCCTTTCCTGAATCCAGATGTATGTTTGGAGAATTGTTGGAAATGCAACTCTGTGCGATACAGGGCCTTGCATAGCCTTAAGAGAAAAAAAAAATGAAATTCCTTTCCTGAATCCTTATCATAATTTGACCTTCTGGCACAGTGCAGGTCTATAAGATTCAAAATTCACCCAGAATAGAAAGCAATATTTCATCATTATATCCTGTCTTTGACTGTGTATACTGAGTTTTTGGTTCTTTATTGCCAGTTGAATTATTCATCACTGCACGTGGACCTGATGTTTCTGAAGTTAAAGTTCCGAAAATATTGCTTCAAAGATAAAAGTCAAGTTGCATTTTTGTCTAGCCAGGTACCATAAATGTGGAACATTTTGCAGTGGGGACTTTTTTTCATGCATTTCACACTCTGCAATACCTGTGTACAAAAAAAAAAATAGTAATAATAGGTTGAAATACTTCATTAAGTTTGTTTTGTGCAATTTGTAAATCCATGCTTTTATCAGCAAAGTGCTGATGGTCATGGAAATTGAAAACATCCTCCTCATAGACTGACCTTCAAAAAAATCAATTGAGCAATAGTTCCACTTTGACAGCATATCAAGAGTTACAATAGTATTAAAAGTGACTGGCAAAAAGGTTGATGTATCAAACAAGTCTTTCATCGTAAGTACAAGTATCATCAACTGATCTCTTCAACCGACAGGGAATGACTGGAGCTGACTGATGAATGTCCATCCAGTCCATGTGCCATGTCGGCTTTGCCACGACAACCGTCATCGCTTTTCTCACTGCACTCATCACAGTCTCCTTCTCCAATTTCTTTGTCCTGGATTTGCAACAGGGAAAACTTGTCCTCCGCCGACACCCCTTTTTCTCTCCTCCTGAAGTCGGTCTTCTTCTCCTTCTCAGATGGAGTCGCAAACTCCTTTTCAAGCTCCTCTTCCTCCTCCTCCTCCCCAGCGGCCCCTTGCTCGACTGCACCCAGGGGTTGCCTACCGATGACAATAAAACAAACATGCAACAACAACAACAACACAAAAATACAATGTACATGATTTTGTGTGTGTGTGTGTGTGTGCTTGTTTCTTCTACTTTTGCACCGGATTCATGCACATGATACCATCAATATGACCCTCGGGGCGACTTGAATCATTCCTGGATGCATACCCTCGCGGCATGCAAAGCCGAGGAAAATTGATTGAATAAATATCAAATGTGTATGCAATGTATGGATGTGACTTCCATTTTAAAGCAAAGTGTGGGAGAGAGAATGTTTCCAAGTCGGAGGGACAGACAAGGAGACTCGAGTGAATACGATTACCCGATAGAGAGTTCACTTTAATTCTACATCAATCTAAAAAACAGCAAAGGGGCTTGCGAGATGAAAAAGCAAGCCGAGGAGAGTGAGGGAGCAAAAGAGAGTGGAAGAGGCTGCGTGCAATCCACTCTTTTCTATCCTGAAATCGAAGGTATGTGATTTTGCAATGTGCAGTATTAACCTCTTTGCCACTGAGATATTGTGATTCCTATGGGGTTATTACCTGGCACAGCTTGTCTCACGAGTGGCTAAACTGAGTCATCCGAGTCACCTTGGCTGTCATCACTTTTATACTGTCAAAAACACACGACCATTTTTTTTTTTTTTTGATAGTGCCTCCAAATGCAAATCTATTCTTGGTCATTGTAATAGGTATTACAATTTCTAATCTAAAAGAAAAAAAAAAGGAGGAAGAAGAAGAAGACAGCATTAACCTACTGGGATGTAAATTAAACTTTTGTTTTAGTTCAATAGTGTGAATTTGATGCTTATTAAGACCCTGCAGGGAGCCATACACTCATACTTCATGAATTCACAAGGGGCACTTCTGCACTTCAAAATCAGAATTCAGCACATTGTACAAATCAGGGAGTCCAGACTACTCATGCATGCCACATTACATCAGGGTGAAGAACTCCACAGGCTGCTATGAATTAAAAGCAGGTTGGAAGTGAACACTTTATCCCCGGGACATGCTAGGATCTGGACAATAGAGTGGACTTTTAAAGGAGAGATATCTTAAACAATGGAGTAGTTTGTAATAAGTAAAGAGCGTAACTACCAAATACTTTCTGGAGTAAGTTCCAATTGTTTGAAAAATCAGCATTTCACTCAACATCATCCCTCTGAAAGAAGAAGTATTTTGTCAAGTCAAAATGATTTTGCATAATATCATCAAATTTTCCCTGTCTTTTTTTTTTACCTATATTGTCACAAATTTCTTCTTTTAAGGATACAAAATATATACAGGTGATATTCTGGGCTCAGAGTATTTAAAATGGGAAGTGCACCGTACAATTCATAAAATTGATAGAGAAAGCTTAGTTCGTTAGCTATCTGCTCAAGTTTTAGGCAATTATATGTACTGACCTTCAAATGGTCATTTTATTTGATAATGGAATGAAAAAAGAAATACATGTATAAAAGAATAAACATCTCTCTCTTGTGGTATTGTTGTTCAGCAGTTAGTGTTAACGTGGTATATTACAGGTGCCGACATCAAACCATCGACTGAAATTCTCCATTACTGATTTAGACTTAACCACAAACAAAGATACACAAAGTTTTCAGAATTACAAGCCCAGAGGGGATCTCACATTCCAATGTCTTTCATTAGTTGGTTGTCATTCATGATTGCAATGGACCATATGAAGTCATATCAGTAAATTTCATTGGGTGAATTATGTAGGTTAGTCTTATTATTGGTTACAAATTTGTTATCAAAATGCATTGTCATGTGGTTAGGTGCTGCTCTGATATGCACCCCATTATTGGATAAATGCAGCTACAAAAAATAGTCAATGATTTACAATATATATATATATATATATATATATATATATATATATATATATATATATATATATATATATATATATTTCATTACATTCCTTAAACTTTCCATACACAAAAAGAGCACGCTATTATCATAAAGTGAAATATCAGTGGGTAGACTACCTTGCTGTTAGCAGGGTTCATGTGCAAACTTGATTACTCATTTATCATGATATGGGGAACACAGACAAGAACCATTGATTGATGGCAAGTATTTCACCAGCATGGAGGCACAGTCATACCCTTTGTATGCTTACATCTACAACTTTTACAACTCTTTTTTTCTCAGAATTTCAGCACAGCGCAGGATGAACACTTAATTTGTTTTGCAGGATGGGTACACAAAAGAATTGATATAATATCACTGAAAATGTTAAATTTCAGACTAAGACGATAGCTTGCTTCATAGTGTGTATGAGATGTTTCTTACAGAATTGTCTCATTTATACAGGTCATCATTAGTGTAGTGCAGTCATTTCTTGTGGTCATTGAAAATGTTTCTATTTTTCTCTTTGTGAAGAAGTTATGTAAATGATTTTTGCCAGGTAAATGCCAAGAAAATAGGTAAAAGACACTTCAAAATTTCAGTGATTTCAATCAAGACAAATGACATGAAACTATGATAGATTTGTTGCTCAGCAGATGACTTTGCCATAATTGTGAAAATAAATTATGATCATGATAAATATATCATGATTATGATGAAAATCACAATCATTCAGTATCATCACCATTATCACCATCACTAACTGTATCTTTTGTAGCTTTTAATACTGCTGGTCAAAGTTCACAGACAAGGTACATAGAGAACTAGAAATTCAATGCATATCAAGACTATTAACTGAGCAATTCCTACATAGTGTATGAATTTGGCATCAATGTAGAAGAAGGTTAGAGGCAAAATGTCTTTAAATCTATAGCATTTTCATATCTGCAACAGTTTCACAATTACACATCTTCATTTCATCTAGGTTAATATACACTTGGATGTGCCCAGTATTACAGGGCACAAGTGTGAGACACACAAGGGGCCATGATGGCTTAAGAGGATGACTATATGTCCAAGCTTTGGTTCAAGTGCTATCATCATGTACATTATAATAGCATGTAAAGTTACAGGAATACTGTTAAAGCATTAAACAAAGTCAACAAAATTCATATCCTCATCAAGCACTGCGATGGAGTTTCTTCAGAAATCTGGCTTGTGCTATGATGCTGTGGATGTAGTGATCTTTAACTATGAATTTCTTTCTTCATTTTTTTTTTTTTTTTTTATATTCAGTTTTGAAATTGGGAAGCCTAGAAGTTTTCCCAAAGTTTTCTACACCAATTTTTAGTCACACACGAGTTAAATATATTTGATGGGAAGATGCTGTTAACTTCATGAAAAACTGTCAGAATACGTGCACTACAAGTCTACAATCACAGCTTTTCAAATATCCTATCCTTCAAATTCAGCAATCTTTATTTATGTCCTTATGGAATGAACCATGGAAGAAGACTGTTACTAAGTTTTTTTAAAACACCTACTATTTATATTGTACGTATTTGTGACCAATAAAAATACAGAAGGAATATGCTTGATCTCTTTAAACTGGAATCACAGATGCTAGTTTGATATTCAATGCAGCCTTCACAAATACCTGATGAATTCTAGAAAGTATCAGGAGATTATACATCTGATGAATTCAGACATATTTATTATGTGATTATAAAGAGGCTGAAATATTATGCATAAATAGTATGACGACCATGAAAACATTGGCATCTACAGATACATTGCACCATACAAGCCTCCTTCTGTACCCCAACAAAATCTTTTCTTCACTTGTAATTTCTCCTCATCTCAATTTCTCTTCTTTCTAGACTTTCTTTTCTCATTTGTGCTCTCTAAATCCATCAACTCCTTCAACCATTTTCGAAGAAAGACGTGCAAGGACGTAAGCCTTACCCGGCTTCATCTCCCATGGGCTTGCCACACTTGGTACATATCCCATCAGCCTCAGCACAGTTCTCACAGATGATACGGTAGGCATGTTTTATGGTCTTCTCCTGACACTTTGTGCTGTCAAATAAATGTTAAAAAACAACAACAACACACAAATAACTAAAAATTGTCAAAGGCTTGGAAGCATGTTAAAAATAGATATTCTGATGGGTGGAGGTCTCAATCTTATACCATTAATGATCACAAATTTAGTTTATTCAAACTTATATTGACGATTGTTAGATGAAAGGCATTGGAAAATCACTAGATCTACTGTGAATGAAAGTTTCCCAACACACTGACAGTTATAACATCAAATTAAATGATCACACACTTGCTTTACTATCTAACATATGATTCAAATCAAAGAGTGCCTGTAGAAAGTATTCAAAAGAATAGACATAATCTATAGTTGCCACACCTAAGGCTATGTTTTTCTGTTTGACGCATTTTGTGCCCTTACCTTTCACCATTTATTTGCCAAATTATCTTTGCACAGTGCAACATGTTTGCATAATGCAATACCCGGTACTTCCCCTAAAAATGTATAGATACTGTAACTTTAGGGATAATTCCATGGCCGGTGCCACGTTATTAAAAGTGTGGGGGGGGGGGGCACTTCCAAGTTTCATCAGCTAACAAGCAAAAAAAAAAAAAAAAAGGTATTCAGTGCAAAAACGGGGGGGGGGGGGCAAAGTGGCGACACCGTATGTATTCCTGCGAATGGTGCATTCCCAGTGTTCCGGTGGCCCTGAATTCCACTTGTGTGTACATAACTAGGATTGTGAAGGTCCCACATTGAGAACAATTTGATGCAAACAATCTACAAATGAACATCATATTTCTGATACAATATGATGTAGCCTGACCAGACGCTGTGCGAAGCGACAACCTGTCGCTATTTTAATACAGCGACTAGGCTGTGTATAAATTTAGTTACATAATACATATGATGATGATATTATTTTGATACTTAATTAGCAGAAAAGCACTGACTGACAAGGTATTAAAAGGCACTGTCAAAAAAAAAAAAAAATGCCTTCAAGAACAAACCAGACATAGTGCATTACTGGTGCAAACTGCAATGGACACATTATATTTAAGTAAATTAGAGTCTATACTGAGAGAGCCTGTTAGAGGGTCTATAGGCTGCTACAGTAAATTTACAGTAAACATTTGCCAATCTAGGAAGTTCTTTCAAGCATACGCAAACATCAGCGAGTGGGACTACGCATTTTAACTTGCAGAGCTCAGATATCTATCACTTCTGACGTCAAATAAACACGTATATCAGGATTTGCACTTACCATCTCTTGGGTTGAGTCAGTGGCTTGTATTTCTTGTACTTGATTTTCCACTCAAGGATATCCTTGCATCGCGCACAGGTGTCAGATATGCACATATCGTTCAGTTGTTTGGTTCTTTTGCTAGTATCATGCATGCTGTTCTTGAAACCAACTGTATTTTTGTGTTTCTGAGTTCTGTTTTTCTTGACGTTTCCCCGCTGGGTACTCATTGTTGTTAGCAAGTGTGGTTTCTGACTGACAGCAAAAAATGTATTTTAACTATTAAATTTACGGTAAATTTCACGGGTAGACAAAGAAAGCAACAGACAGTGCAGTGGCCAGGTCAGGGAAGAAGAGAAAGCACAGCACGGTTGTATGATACAGGCTTTATGCGGATGCGCTGCCGAGAGAGTGCGGCCGCACCGTCCGTACCGGCGCGGGGCCCGGGCGGCGCTTCGTCGCTTCGGTAGCACTCGCTGTACGTGGACCCAATCCAAAGCACCGTGCTCTGACTCACATGTACTGTGCACGTTTGCAATCTGTTGCGCAATCAACCTATACTGTATTCCCGGACGACAGGATAGGTAAACTGTCATTTCCCCCATTTTCACTGTTTTCTTGTCTTTTTCTCCTTTTTTTTTCGGGGGGAGGGGGGAGTGGGGTGAGAGGATGGGGTTGAATGGATAGAGGAACTGGTTATTTCCTTATGTCTCTTTAATACTTCTACACTGTTATTTTTTGAAGAATTTTATGCAAGTTAATAGGCCTATGATATTGTGCAAACAAAAGAATTACATTCCCGCTCATTTATGATAATCACGATATTAGCAAATAAAAGCTTATAGAATCATTGCCGGAACACCTGCTGCAGGGATTCTTATAAAGAAAGCGAAAAAAAGTTTTAAAAATACACCCAAAAAATACATAAATTTCCGAGGGTTCCTTCCACAAAGCCTGACCGTCAAAGGGGAAGGATGGGGGTAGAAGGGAGGCACCATTGCCCCCAACCACGAGCACAATGAAAATCTTTCACCCCACCCTCCCCCCCCCCCCCCACACACACACTCAAAACGTTCCGCGGGACCCTTGGTTTTCAGTTTCAGTTTCAGAAAATTTGATTTCTCCAACTAGGCCCTATAGGCCTTTATAAAAAAAAAGAAAATCACTGCATGGTGTGGTAAAAATCAAAAATATTCACAAGTCATGAAAAATTAAGCAAGAGTTATCATTACAAATATATAATTATGTGAATAATATGTACATAAATTACATGTCGTGGCATATCTTTAAGTATACATGGAGAAAACAGTTTATCGACAAGCAAATCGCTGGACTTGGACAACGACCTCTATAGACATTACGGCTGGTAACAATTCCCCCCCCCCCCCCCTCTCTCTCTCTCTCTCAGAACGCATACACGTAGTAAATTACGTAAAACTTTTAAGTATTTTCGGTGTCATTTGACCGAAGAAGACAACACAAGGTGGATGTAACAGGACAGAGACGAGAATAAGAGACAAGCATTTTTTTCAATATTCAATGACAGTTTATTGCCCTTGAACTACGTTGATACCTTTAATAATTCTGAATTAGTTGCTGTATTTAGGTTTTTATGAGAAAAAGAAGCTCGTGTCATCTGCGAACAAAATAAAGGAACAAAAAAGGAATAAACGAATACACTAAATCATCTATATATCAAAAACAATAAAAGTCGTATCACTGAGGTAAGTTTATTTCTGTAAAATCGATATTTTGAATATTAAGATTCTAATTTACTCTTCATGTAAGAGTAAAGGTATGAAGATTTCAGGAATATGACTTCGTCCTCAAGGATCCATGCTTTATTTCAATTCAGTTCAATTCAATTCAATCCAATTTGTCATTTATTTCATACCAACAAAAGTTGAAACAAAATACAAAGCATACATAACACAAATCATTGTAACAACATTTTGTACAAAATGCACAATATATAAAGGATCTGAAGTAGGTCTACTTTCATGATAAAACATAATATGCAATTACGTAGAATAACCAAGAATAGCAATGCACACTTTGCAAGGTTGACAAAAAGTAGGCACATGCAATATAAAACATGGACCCAACGTTGTATGTCCATGGTATAACTATGGGACTGAATTTGATTGTTCAGCGAAATTATTTCCTGAAGGAGGGTAAATCAAGATATGAAGAGTTTGTTTGCAAAAACCGATAAGTCCATATTTGTCAAATGGAGATATTTGCGATTAAAGGTCAAGAAAAATAAAGAGAATAATAAGAAAAATTTTGCTTCTTTTTACCATAACTTAAAAAATATACCATTATATGTAGAGACCAATATATCATTAAGGTATTATTTTGAACTTTATGACACAGATCGCACTTCAATATCTTAAAAAATGGACTTATCGGTTTTTGCAAACAAACTCTTCATATATAGGAGTAAAGTTGTTGTTGTTGTTGTTGTGTGTGCGTGTGTGTGTGTGTGTGTGTGTGTGTGTGTGTGTGTGTGTATGTGTGTGTTTTGTGTTTTGTTTGTTTGTTGTTGTTTTTTTTTTGGGGGGGGGGGATATAGTGTTCCCTATAGCTTACGTTTGTAACGTGGAAAATTAAACCCAGCCCATGTGCCTCGACCTAATACGTTGTTGTTCACATGTCATGATGACAGTCTTGCCTTAAGCTCAAGTTGGGTTAAACAAATTGCATGTTTTCACGTTCTATCCGTTGTCCATGCTGATGGTTTCTTCTCAAACGGCGGGGCTCATGTAAGGTTTTGTCGTCACATATTGATTAGAAGTGGTTGCTTGAGTGATAATAAAGTGGTGTGATGGATCTTTATTGCTCCCACGTTTCTTAAACTAAGTAGCAGTCGCTGTCGACTGTAAAAGAGCGCCTCATATATTGGGTTTTCCCACCCTCTCTTTCTCTCTCAGCTCTCAAAGGAATGGCGAGCAGTAATGGCCAGACCTGTCGGAAAAAATCGGAGTATTTTCGCCAAAGCAACAATTAGTGCGCACCTATAAGTAGTTACAAACCTTTACTGATCTGACACTGATGTTAAAGAGATACTTCTGTGCTCATTAAAGGACTTCACGCACGCAACTATACTTTGTCCATTTATTAGTTTTATTGTATTGCACAGGTACATGCAGCCTTGAATTTCGTCGTGAGCGAGGCACGAACCTAACGATTGATATGATAACATAAAACAACATATAAAAAATATCCCGCATTATGACTCTGTGTCATTGAACGCGGCATTGAAAATTAGTTCAGAAGCATAAAGATGATGTCTTTATTTGGGGGATTCGTTCATTTCTTTGAAGGTTGACTTCTACTTGCATATTGAGATGATATGATTTTTGATGATCAAAGTTCATTATGGACGAGATGTCAAACAGGCTGAGTAAACATTAATGGAAATATCCGGAAAAATAATAGTTAGTCTAAAAATAAAGAGTAAAATTTTACAGGCAGAAGAGTAGGCCTGCAGTTTGATCAAGTTCGGATGAATAATTAAGGAAGTTATGAAATTGTGAAGTTTTGCTAATTTTCACGAAACCTTTCTGGAACAGTCAATGTGAATACTCAATTCAATTAAATTTTCATTTCATTTTTCGACAAAAGCATATGCATACATGTCACAGTCATTGGTAACAGAGAATAAGGAATTTCAGCAAAATTATGTGAAATGAATAGAGTATACATATTGTGGAACCTTATGGTAATAATATATTGTCATGAAAACTGAAGTGATCAAAGTTAAGTATACAAGCAAAACGCAAAGTGCGAAAAATGAAGGGACCCACTAAAAAAAAACAATGCTTGTAGAATGTGGGCCCCTCTGGAAATTTTTTTATCAACAGAAACAAAGTTTGGAAGCGCACTAAAAACCAAACAAACAAACAAGAAACAGAGTAACAAACAGACACACATACATGCGAATGAACATGAAACGAGACTGGGACAATAATAACACTGCTGGAGGAAAAAACTTTATGAGACAAGACTATAACATAACAGTAAGACAACAGAACAGACAAGAACGTTCAGCAGAGACAGCGATGTTTGTCAGAAGTATAGGCACCCTATGTCGAAAAAAAAAAAATGTTGGGACGCGTGAAAAGGAGAAGGAAATATAGAGAAATTATTGCAAAAAAAAATACTTAACTTAATCTGCAAATGTATGGTGAATTGATAGTGTCATCCCTCCACAATATTTGCCATACAGTATGCGCATGAAATAATGAAATTTCCAGTTTTGTGATCAACGTAATTATGTCCAAGTCTGAAATCCTGATATAGGCCTAAGAGAAAAATATATTGCTTTGAAGTTGTTCAATCAAGAAAAATATCAAACACATTTAGACCAGAAAAGCTAATTATTGTCATCTTTTGGTACACGATCAATGGAAAATTTTGTGGTGATGATATCATCAGCTCACTTATTCAACATACTGTACGTAATTATCAACTGTTGAAATTAGAGAATCTTTGAAATTTCATAACTTTCCTACTTTTAATCCGATTTCAATTTCAAATCTGCACTGTTGTGCTTGTCATATTCTCTTTCTTTTTAGACTCACTTTTGACGGGTCTGGAATTCCCCCTTAATAAATACGTTCGTGTTGTCGACTGTTCGTTTGCTTGTGTGTGTGGTTGTGTTTTCGTGTGTGTGATTTTTCTTTTTAAGTTCATCCATAAGATAGAGTATTTACTCCGATGCATCTTTACCAAATGTATTCGTTTCATCCGCTTCAGGGAAAATGTATACAAGTATATTTGCCTTGGTATTTTTTCTTTATATCCATGTCTTTATTATGAATGCAAAATCCTCGTTATAGTGTTCGAAAGCTGAATATACATGGTTCTATCACATGTTGCAATTTATCTTTTTATTTTTTTTTTATCTATCAATTTAAAGACGTACTGGATTAAATACAGTCAAACCTGATGTCTATGATATAGCGGCCACCCTAGGGAAGACAAAAAAAAAAAGAGTGGCCGTTGTAGACAGGTGGCCGCTATAGACAGGGTCTTTAACGTGGCTTTTCTCTCGATGGGGATTCCCTTTAGTGGCCGCTATAGGCAGGTGGTCGCTATAGACAGGTGGCCGCTCAGGCAGGTTTAACTGTATATGTCATTCTCGTTGACCTTCAGGATTATTGTACTCTTTGACCTTTAATGTGTTGTAATATGTTTATGTTTTTTATTTGTTTCTTCCTTTCTTTTTTTTGTGATCAACTGTGTGTATTAATTATGTTTGAACTGTGGTTTTTGTCACTACATGTTTGTACACACTGTCCAATGAATAATTTCTGTGTTGCAACATTTATTTCAAGTTTGTATGTCCTCTATCTGCATATACATGTACTTTGAAATACTTTAATATAAGTACTATGTATAATATGTATATATTTTAAATCAACATAATTATCAATATACCTTTAAAAATGCTCTATCTGTAAATGGATAAACTAGCATACGCAACACGAATTTGGCATTCAGTTGTTTTTCGAGTGATCTGCGTTTTACAAGCTCCGCTTTTCAGTAAAACACTCTTTTCCATTGATTACCAGGTATTAATTGCTTTTTGGTCACCATTGAAAAGTAAACAACTGTTTTTATTCATTCGCACAAAAAAGTCTTTATGAACCGCCTCGATTACAATTTAACTTGTTGAAAAAATATAACTTTCAAGGCATAGTTTGTATTTTTATTACCTTTCTATTGGATGAAAATAAAAAACAGAATATGAATTGAATTGAGTGGAATTGAAATGAATTGGATTAAATTGAATGAATTAGATAAGTGTGTATGTGTGTGGGTGTGCGTGTGTGCGTTCGTGTGTGTATATCTGTGTGTGTTTATTTCCTTTGTAATATTTTGCTATTTTGATTGTACGGTAACCTTTTGCAGAATGTACTTATTCATTAATAATGGGCGTCATATTCTTTGCAAACTAAACAGGAGAAATACCGTTGTACATAATACATATTCAAAGATGAATAATGAAACTTTCTTGGCTGTAGTGTGTAATCCGTCTTCCCTTTGACTGTATATTCGTTCGTACATCTTTTTCTCTCAAACACACTCTCTCTATATATATATTTATACATATATATATTTATATATCTATCTCTCTATCTATCAATCTATGTATGTATATATATATATATATATATATATATATATATATATATATATATATATATATATATATGTATGTGTGTGTGTATGTATATATGTGTGTTATGTATATATACATATATATATATATATTTTTTTTTTTTATATATAATATAATATATTCATTTATCTTTCTATCTATCTATCTCTCTATATATATTATCCATCCAATATAGTCCATCTGTCTAGCTACATGATCCTCTCATTGAGTGGATGCCTTATTATGACCACCTCATTTCACAAAGGGGGATCAATTCATTCAAATTTTATAGATGATCATGAAACATAGAACGGAACATGGCGGAAATAATTGCGTTTCAAGATGTCCCCGTATTATGTCGTGATTACCTTGAGAAAGCAACATGTACCACGCATAACAAAATGTGAAACTCTACCTTCTTTCTCCAATTTCACTGACGAGAAAGGCAGGTTGCGATTATGCGTGCACCACATACTATACCTTATACCAGGAAGGCTTGGTGTTCATGTAAACTTGTAGATATTATATGAAAAGATAACAAGTCTATAACTTACTTTTAAAACAAGCATTTAAGCGGGTTGTTCAATAATTCACATCTCCAACTTATACGCAATATAAAATGTAGTATAATGAGACTGTCCTTTTAAACTGATGTCCCAAACACTATAAAACATTCTTCGACGATTTTCACTGTAGTATATTTGATTTGATTTGATTTGATTTGATAATGGTTTATTGAAACAAACATGCAAAGTAGTAGCCCGAAGGCTAAATTATAATGCATCACATTAAAAAACATATCAATTACATCGAACAACGTACATTATATGAACATTTTAACAATAACAGATACCGATTACATTAACATAACAAATATACAGCATTATACAAAACCGATAAACAATTCATAACAATTATTACACAAAATATTTAACTTTACTTTATGAAGTCCATTGAAAAAATCAACAACAAATTATTATAATTTGAATTTTATATTGTATTGAATTGATTACAGGGAAATTTAAAAATGTCCAAAGTGTTTTTATGAAAAGGTTAAAAAAAATAGTAACAGTAAAATATGTTTCAAGTAATGGATTGGTATAGTTGCGTAGAGATAAACAGAGGAAAAGGGAAAGAGGGGCATTTACTTGGAAAGAGAGGGAGATAGAGACAAAGCTGGGTACACGGAAGAAACGGAGGAGAGGATTAAAAATAAGGAAGGAAGAAGAAGGTGTATGACAACAAAACGCCGAGTGAGCGGGATAATTATGCGAGAACCAAGAGAGGTCAAGAGAGAAAGAGAAATAGAAATGTCAGCTGCAGCAAGTATTACGCAGTGCTGCGTGGCACGTGACATTTACACATTGTGCATCATAACAAATAATTTTTTTGATATTCTAAATAATATGTACAATTAGTTTCTTTTTTAAAGTGTAGAATATGAATTCTATATGTAGGCACATGTGCGTGTGTTTGTTTATATGCATATTTCACTATGCTATGTGTCACTCGGAAAAAAAATGGTTTATGGATTGACTTATTTTCTTATTTATATTTTGTTTTGTATAATATGCATTTTCATGGTTACATAGACTGAAGTCGTTGTTTTTTTTTTGCGCTGAGAATAACATTATTTATAACTGAAAGTGATTACTGAATTGAACAGTTGAATTGTTTTGAAATTTTGTTTATATAAAAATGTTTAAGAATGTATATAGCGACACATGGAAGAAAAGGGTAAAAACGAAAAAATAATCAGCTATCATAGAGTGTGATAATGACTAAGAAGGGGTTGAAGCTGGTCATGTCAAAAGCTGCGGTAGTAAAAGAAAGGCGTGATTAAGAGGACGGAGGATTACACACCATTGGTGATAATCTACTCTTGATGTCATCAAGTTAAACTGACGTACGTAAGGTATACATCAGCATTCATCGCATGTACTTTAAATGCTTCTAAGGACGGCAGCCTCTGAAATGCAATCTGAAATAACCTTGAATAGAACAATACACAGCTATCAGCGTCATGCCTCTATACCTACTGTACCCGTGGGAACTTTTTTTCCCCGAAAGGGAAATGTCCAGTGAATACTACACATTTCTTTTCACACCTTGGTCCCTAGTTATGAAATGATTCATTATGTGCCGAGTGATGCCAATTTGAGACAGGCAAACATACATTTCACCCTACAGTTCAGTAAGGAATACGCGACTTTTGAACATTGTCAAACAAAATTACTCCATAACCAGCATAACCGGCAGTGGTGTACCGGTATTCAACTGATTTAGATTTCACACCGCAAATACATAGTATAAGTATAAATGTACTTTATCATGGTTGTGAGCAAGTGAGCAGTAAAAATGGGTCTCTTCAATGATTGGACTAAAATTAGTGTAAATATTCGCGGAATACAACATAGTACAGTAGCGATACTATGTTGAAAACGATGAAACAGTCATTTATATCCACCTTTGTCGACAAACCAGGATAATTGTGGTTTTCTCCATGAAATACGGATATAGATTACGTGACAGCCTACATGCACATATATTATAAAGTCATAGCACAGATTTAGTAAGTTACGAAGAAGGCGTATATATATATATCTATATATGCATATGCCCCTGTGTGTATGTGAGTGTGTGTGTGTGTGTGTGGGGGGGTGTGTGTGTGTGTGTGTGTCATATAGTTATAGTAAACATAACAAATATAAATAGCGGAGAACGCTAAAATTCATGACGTCACAAAGATTTCGTGTGCCCAGCATTGAAAGGAACGTCCAATGTCGTTGAATGGCTTTGAGGTTCCTTCGAGTTTAAGTAACAAACATACAGCAGCTGTATAATAAAGCACTTTATATCATGTCAATTTACTTCCGTGAACTATACATTTCTCAACAAATGTCTTTTCATTAAGCCGCTGGAAATCTCTACACTGCTGTGTAGTTATCGAGCCCTGAGCATCGATTCGCTCGGGCGAGCAATCAATTTAGTTGTGGCGTAGATTTTGTCGGTGCTGTTTAGCATCGTGACACAATTGAAAAAGATCTGTGTACTCATAAAACAACAGCATTTAAGTGTGACGGCCGCACAATGCCAATGGTATGCTGTGCAAGAGAGTCTGAAAAGCAGTCAATGTTTCAGTCAGAAACTCGAGCTTTGAAGAAAGAAAAACTGGCACCGGAAGTCTGTGGTTCCACAATCAGCTCTAGGTGAGTGTAAGATTCCAGTATAATATTGACGTATAATATTTCAGGTGTACACGTGTTATTACAATGAGAGTATAGATCCCCATAATAGGGCCTACTCCGATGTATTATTTAGGGTTAATTCATGAATGTGTGAGTATTGCGTCTTTGTATATTTCATTGACCACAATAACACTAGAGCATGCTCCTCCACGCAGATCGTTCTTTCAACCTTGGCAAATTTGCTGTTTTCAAATATTGCTAATGTGTGGGGATGTCGTATAGACCAAACTGCCTTGATGCTGCCCCAAACTGCCTCAACACTGGTCCTGTCAGTTTTTAAGGCCCATGGCACCATCTAATCTCGGTAAGCTGAAATTCATTTTCAAGTAATTTATGCGTCTCTCATACAACACATCAGGTTGTAATGTGATGACGGTTTGACTGCTGTGAACCTGAGACAAAATTGTATTGTCAGTTTGTTTTTCCCCGAGGGTTGTGTGTGTGTGCGTGTGTGTGTGTTTGTAAGTTTCCTTTCAAGTCCAGCAATCATGAACTATAATATTCATTAATTCATTAATTAATTCATTCATTCATTCATTCATTCATTCAAGTTTTATTTTCATTTCCGAACAATATACATGGGTAATACAAACGTCAAAATGATGGTATATTCGGGGTCAATAGGCAGTTCTATTGAGCTTTGATCTGTTTCAGGGTGTTTTTTCTTCTTTTTTTTTTGTCTGCTTTCAAGTTGTTGGCAGCGTAATAATGCCCTATTACACTTATTTGAAACTTTACGCAAACCGATCAAATAAGGGCAATTCCCGACAACCAGAAACTTGCTTGAGCTTTTGTCCGACATAGCAACGACTAGGGTATTGATTGTATTGGCTGTATACGTGTGAATGGTGTAAATGGCTTGTTATTAGGTTCAGAGGATTATGCATAATATACAGTGGCTCATTGCTGTTATTATAAATTCGTTCAGCCAGCGCAGTGCGGTATAATACCGTTGTACTGTTGTAAGAAAAGGTCTGCTGTGTCTTGTGTCAAATTTCTTACGCCCATCGGGCTGATACCTCGTTCACGCGGAATATATACCTGACAATGGATTAAATCCACATGTGCTTCGTTGATAAAATTTATAGTACATGTACTTCTGAAAATCTGTTGCGGGCTTGTCTCTTTTTGTTTCGCTGGTCTCAGGAATGGCAACCTGCTGAGTTGGCATGAAATGAAGACGTTCGATACCCTCACTGACCATGTTAAAAACAATGCATTATCAGTGACTGAACATCGGATTCATCATTCAAATAATGCCGAGAGTAATGATGGCATGCACGCCTGAGACCAGAAAACGTTGGAAATGCAGGGAAAAATTTTATTTTCATTTTGAGTGTGTGTGTGTGTGTGTGTGTGTGTGTGTGTGTGTGTGTGTGTGTGTGTGTGTGTGTGTATGTGTGAATAAAACCTGAAACCTGAGGGCTGAAGGTACGGGGGGGAGGGGGGGGAGGGGAGGGGCGCATGTTGGCATTGTGTGGGGATGTGTGTGTGCATGTGTGCATGTGTGTATGTTGTCTCGCAAATGGCCTTGTTTGTTTTGTTGTTTTTTTCATAGAGAAACAGTGAAATATGCCCCGTTTTGTGTCTTAAGCAAATGATCTTTATGTTCCCGTTTCGCGGACTTGTGCGAGAATATGTGTTTAAAAAAAAAAGCGGATTTCGTTTCCTTGATTTTAGAGAGTTACAATGTGAAATTTGATATTAGTTTGCACAATTGTGGTGATAAAGCGTTTTGTTATGTAGTTTTAGTTTGACGTTATTGTGTACAATGTTTGTGTAAAAAGCAGTTTGTTTTTGTATGATGTTTTGATTCTGTGAACATTTCTGTCTCTATGATATGCAATGGTACGAAATTCGAATAAAGAATTATCCCCCCCCCCCCAAAAAAAAAAGTGAGTGTGTGTGTGTGAGTGTGTGTGTGTGTGCGTAACTGGTCAATGGATACCATTTTGACCTAACCCTGACTCGTAATGTTGTTTTGCTTGTGGCCTCCGTGGAAGTTGAAAGGGTTGCGTGCATACGCGTATCGACGCCTGTATAGGCCTACCAGTACCCACATACTGTAATCAAAATGTATTACAAGGTACCCATAAAGACGAGTTGGTCTCAGATGATTTACCCGCATATTTTGTTTAAATGATATGAGGTGATGACACAATATGATATTTCTTTTCATGGTCGTGTTTTTTTGGTTTTTTTTTTCAAAACACAAAGTCGCCATAATACGTCCCCCATACGAATGGCTAGGCTTAATTTCACTTTGATAAATTAAAAAATGAGTACACTTAAAGGGACCATCCTGAGTCTTGCCTCTGACAAACAAAATTAATGGGACGCGAATTAGGAAACTCAATACTTGGTATGGTCTTGAAATGGCCTTAGTATTCCCTTCGCTCAGTTTGACATGATGGCCATATAAGCACCTATAGAAGCATCGTAAACAAGTATAGATGAACTTCACAGAAAAAGCATACGCACACCACAGAACAGTTTGATTTACATTTTGCTCTTGCATGCATAACCTTTGCTCATACAATCATGGAAGTATTTTTGCGAAGATAACAGATGGTTTTGTTTCAGATTGTTTGGGGTATCAGAAGATATCTGTTCGTCAGGTTACACAGCTTACAGTAATATGGGTGAGGGGGTGGCAGTCATGCATTTGTTATTAAATTTGCCATTTTCACTTTCATGACATGTTCAACGTTGTAGGGGGCGTCACAATAAACATGTGTAATGATGTTTGACGATATAAGCCCTATATAGCCTTGCCTGACAGAACGACTAAAAAATTTTTCTCTGAAAGATTTGCTCACAATAAAACAAGGGCGGGAGGGTGAAAAGGTGCAAGGAGGAGGGGGAGTCACGAATGTCTAGGTCTAATTTCACTTTAATAAATTAAGAAATGAGTACACTTAAAGGGACCACAAATAACACAACTACACAAATCTGTTTTCAACAGATTAGTTGTCAATACTATTCTTTCTATATATTTCCTTATAAACGTGATTATTTACTCCTATTCATTCATACATAATAATTATCTATCATTAACTTTAATTTTCCCTTAAAAAGTTTTTAAAATAAATAAAAACAATTCATATTTTGCACTGGTGAAAAAGAAAAAGTATGGCGACGGAAAAGAGTGATCTACTTAAAGGCAGCACTTGTTTAAACGTGGATCACTCTGAAAACGATACCAAAATCATATGTAATTATATCAAAATTTTATGTATCTACACCTGCAGCGATGTACGCTATAACTTATCATTAATTGCGGCTATTTATCTGTGTTGACGACTATGCTGAGTGTTACTTTTCCCCACAGTCAATCATGGGTGGTGGGGGAAGAACCATCAGAAAGACTATTAATTTTATCTTTGGACACGTTTTGCGCATACTGCTAACCGGCTGTGATACTGGTCACGGAGGTGCGGCACCATGAAATACATGTGGTGTATTTCTTGGTACCTAGTGTGAAAATGCATTTTGAGTTCAAGTCCTGCATTGTGTGTCAGACAATGGGTGCCTTTCGCTGATTACACACACGAAACTGAGCACTGAGAAGAAAAAAAAAAATAAAAGCTCGCTTTGTTTGACACGGCTGTCACTTTAATAGTACGCCAGGCGCATTACGCAGTGTGCGTGAATCGAGCCTACGAACGAGCTCGCGGAGTCAACCACTCCAGCCGCAATTTTGCCGCCACGTTCTGTCTTATTTTCACGCTGGCTGCAGACTTGAGGTACAGCGTTGCATGCAATGGGCCTACTCATTTATGCTCGTCTGCTGCGATGTCGACAATTTATGGGTTTCCTCTGCCAATGTTTCTTTCAAGGCCCACATCCGGCACATTTACAGCACCACTTGTGAACTTCTCGTGAAACTACGTAAGTGTTTTCACTTAATTATTAAAAAAAAAAAGAAATAGTTTCGAGGCATACGGCTCTTAAACGTTGGATGTTGGAACTAGTTATTTGCTCTTAAGAAGTTGTGCTATTATTGTCATTAATGTGCGTGGTGTCTTATTGAATGCATACCAGCAATATTGGTCTCTGACGTCATTCATAGTCCGTCCAATTATTGCGAATTAATGTATATGCCCTAAGATTTCAATGGAAAACATTATTCTTTAATTACGAAATAATATCCTCTTCTAAGAGACGCAATACAAATGGAGGATGGGAATTCATCTGTTGTCGAATGCTGGTCCGCCATCCATTTTATTCCCCCCCCCCCCCCCGTAATACGTCATCCACCCCCAGACTTACAAGCAATTCGAAACTTTAAAAAGGATCTGTGTATACACGCAGTGCGACTCCTTTTTCAGCGATCTTTTCTTCCTCCGCGCTATCCAAAGACGAGGCGTTAATTTGGGAGGTGCAGTGCTTTTAGACATTCCCATGGTGGGTATGAAGTTACGGTGTTGTCAGAGAAGAGAACAGGGAAGACCGCCTGATCGCAAACCTACTCAGGTTGGAGATTGTTGCAGAAATGTTTCGTCATTGCATGCGAGCGAATTATATCGCAATAACCCATATAAACTCATCATAGAATAGAAATACTATGATTAATATAGTGTGATACACCAACACGAAAAGATGGCTTATGATCGGGTATAATTTGTTATTCAGTAGCATGCAAATCCGTGATTTGCGATTTGCGTAAAAACACAATGCAAAACAAAAGGAAATGATACTTTTCCAGCTGTGCAAATGAATGCTCGTTGGACTCTTGTGTCTTGTATAAATCTATTTCTTAACCTATGGGGAAACTTGGGATCTTTCCTGTACAGATATAAGAAATATATATATCTTGCCCTCGTTTGAGGATGAGTTAACAAAAGACACAATCATGTCGGAAACTTTCTACAACCACTCGACGGGTGAAGACACGGTGATACTGCCGCTGAATATGCGGTTTGACATTTTCAGTACTAATATACATGTAGGTCGCCGGCAATCGATCAAAAGATATTGAATTAAAGAATCAGCAGTGAACTTGGGTCGGGTGGGTCGTGTATTGAATACAGTAGATTGATAGAGCCACCGGCAAAGCGAACTGTGCCTATGGTGTATAGTTGTGGATGTTGACAATGATCTAATGATGATCGACGCATTTTATTATGCGGAGTTTCGGGAAATCCCAAATTTGAGGTCTAGACCACTCTATCTATACGTCTATTTTCATATGCATAAGTATCATTCATCATCAACCTCTGCAGATATTTATGACTTGGTGTACAAACGATCTTTCTTGTCGAGTTTAACTTTCTCACTTCTTTTAGCCTTGTGCTATATATACAGTGGATAAAGCTACGAACGTTTAAATAACGTTCATCTTTAATTCAAATCTTCTCAGAAGCGAAAAGCTGTATTGAGAAGATGTTTGACTGGTCAGTTCCTCTTGTTGCTACTGTAATAGGAACTTTCATTATTTTTAGTACCTTTCATCGCTGGGGAATTTATTTTAATGATTCTAATAAATTCCAGCATATTAATCGAAGCGCAAGATGATGTCGGGGCCCTCTTATTAAAGGCTATTTAGGCTACGGTATGGTACTATATTGATATAACGTATAATGGTGACCAGTTTTTATTTTTAAAAATGTGTCACCATTGTCATTGTTAAGAAAATCATTAACATTACTGTCAGCTTATAAACATAACGGTTGTAGTAAACATTGTCACATGTTATTATCGTAATAAAACACTGGTATAAACTGGAAGATTGTCTTATATAGTTGATAATAAGTGTGTATTCTATTATCATATCTTGAAAAACAGTGTATGCATACAATATTTTAAAAGCTTCCATAAACAACTACCAACAATACACTCATTTCAAATTAGAAAAATATAGTATTTTAAATTTTTAAAGAGATGTATTATATCTTTGCACATTCTATCGTTTTCATGAAGCGATATAAAGGCAATAGTTGCATCGTACGAAGCATGGCGTTGATTAGAGTCTTTCCTTCTGTCAATTTCAAAAGTTGCCTCAATCGGTGGGGCCCGAGAGATAGCGAGTTTTGATCGTTTGCCGCCCCCCTCTATATATATATATATATATATATATATATATATATATATATATATATATATATATATCTTTCTTTCTATATCTCTTTCTATCACTTTTTCTACCTCAAAGATTTCGCATAGTTCGGAAAGCTTTCAGCGGCAAGTTTACCATTACGTCATCATGGTGTCTTAATTCTTCATGAGCCTAACAGTTATACGGGTGTTGATGATCTGCCTGTCACGTGATTGATTCTCAAGTTTCAAAATCAATGTCATTGATAGTTCAGTACTGTGTTGTCTGGCACTATTTTCTCGTAATATTTATGGTATCAAAGAGATATTTCTCCTCCTTGGCCGACACTGTCCTTGGAAATATAGTCAGCGGGATCGTGACCTGGAGAAATGACCCTCTCTTTAGTTTTTCCGGCATTAAGGTGTTTGGGTTGATTCTGAGGGAGTGGTTGTCTGAGAGATCCTCTTTTCAAGGTTATAAGCTCATTGGTTAATGGTCTTGGTGGTTGTCTTGCGATAAGTATACTACAGTGGTTCTTAGCATTGGGTTCACGATCGAGCCATTGTCTCGTATACGTTTTTATGTTGTTTGTTTGCTTGTTTTTCGTATGGGCTGTCAGAAACTGATTTCACTTAAAGTGTCCCGATAAGAAAAGACTATACGAACCCTTATTTTGCACCCAAATTGCACTGCATTCAGTTCTTTCAGAGATCTTACAATTTAAGTTCCCGCGGAGCACTGTAAACAAACATGATAACTTGCCACGGTCTGTGACGTCATATTCAAACGCTGGTAAAGTACACGCCAATAATGATCTATCGATGCAGCTGATTCGGGGAAGAAGCAATGTAAATATATCCAGTGATGAAATCGGTGTTTTTACAGAGAGTGCATAAAGCGCGTGAAGTTGATGATCACCTTGAGATCTGGGGAGTTACGAGCCATCGAATTTGATTTCCTAAAATTTCATTTGGCTGTGACATTTAGTAATTATTTATTTTGGTGTAATAATAGCAAAAGCATAGATATGTCACAAGTTCGTGTTTCTGATTGATCTTATAGTAATACGGTATAATATATTCGATATTGGAATTATGGTCTATATAGGCCATGAACGAATGCGGGGGAGCTAATGCTCACAATCTTATCAAGTGTCCGTAAGAGCACATTATTATTTTCCAGGAAACATGAGCTTATTCCATTAAATATTTACACTGAAATGAATGCGGTTCTTATAAATTTGATTTTAGAATCCGAGTGAGGTGGATCTTTTTTTTTTAATTTCTTTTAAAAGAAATCACCGACAAGGTATACCAACCTGTACCTGCCAACCAAGCTGACTATTATACTATATAACACTCCTTTTTTCGTCTTGATATTGCCGGGGGGGGGGGGGGTTTCGCTTGTTATATCGAGGTTTTTGTTTTGTTTGATTTTGATTCTGGTGTAGCAGAGTGATTTATAGGCTCATGAATTTTACAGGTGTAGAATCGTATCGATCACGAAGTTATGCTCGTTTGAAAGAAACATTTCTCAGCTTCTTAGAATATTCAGAATAATGTGACAGTGAAGTCGTAACACACCATAGTTCGGATAAAGGTTTAGTTGATAAGTAAATCGACCTAAAATATATTATTGTGGTATGATATTTGCATGCACAAACCAATGGGAGAGATTTTACTTGCTGACATCATCATCATCTCATATGTTTCGGCTTTAAAAAAAATAGAATATTTGAAAATGTGAACATCAATTTCAGCCTTAGTTTAAGTTCGATTTTGACGAAAATGGCATGTTTCCAACTCTGCCCGTGCCGTTTTACTCTTTTATCTATAAAAGTCAGCATGATCATGGCAAGAAACGTAATTGTTAATTTGTTATGATTTTGCTAATGTTTTGCTTTTTCTAGAGGTGTTATACTATGATGTCAAACATTCATTGTAAATGATCACTACATACCACATAAAGGAAAAATATTATGAGTTTAAATTATATGACAACAAGTTTCTATATGTTTTCTACACACATTTCAAAAGTCACCATGTTACAGTCGTGGTGTTACGTTGCAGTCATATATAATCTTTGTCACAGTTTCCCTGTCAACTGACTCTTTAATCAAATTTTACTTTGTTATCATATCGAGACTTAAGTAGATCCAATTAACATATCCCTTTTCAAAATGTTCATCAACTTCACAGAATGTGGTCAGCAAACAGAGTGCACAAAAACTTATGCCCATTTCGCGTCGCGGTGTTACAGTGGTAATTAATTACGCATAACTCATTTACCATTGCAAAGTTGTATTCATTATTTTCTTTTTGAAGTTGCTTATGATGATATGCATAGATACACAATTAAAAATGTATATATATATATTCAATTAAAAAAAACAATAACAATCCTCAGAGTGCGGTCAGCTTGAACGATCATGCTGCCACGCAATGCCCCGACACACCTCAATACGTTCCCCCAATGAAGACCTACTCGTCACACCTCCTTGATCAGTCCGGTTAACCTATCAATTCACATACAAAAGCCACTTTTCTGTGGTTTGGTACTGTACCCTTTTCTTAACGTGTAATTCTTACTTTTCCTTGTTCATGTTTCATTTTAATGCCTCTTTTAGGTAGCCCTGTTATTTCACAAAATGGAAATTCTGTTGCACCCAATCCAAGCATAGTTCGGGATACTCGGCAATGGCTTGGCGGAGGATAAATTTAGTTAAGATGATTTCAAATGACCTTGTTTTAAAAAATACCTCTTGGGACACCAATTCTCTCTGAGGTTATCCTGGCAATTTAAAAAAAAACAGTGAAAGAAGAATCAAAAGTAGATTCCACCTTTTCTTGTGTTCTCCCCGCCCCCTGCTCAAAACTTGTCGGACGTGTAAATCCCTATAACCATCAAATCGGATTAGCTTTTGTTGCAAACTGTATACACGCAATGGGAAGAAGCATTGAAAATAATAGATTTTGGAAGGTCTTTCGCTGGATTACTGTGGTGAGACCAGTAATACATCATAGTAGAGAAGCCTTGTCTCGTTTTGACGTCACGTTCCCTGGCCAGTTACCAGGGAGGTGATGCAGTTACCTGGCGCATGGAATCGGCTTCAATGATCTACACCTTAATGACCGCTGGTTTGGCCCGCCGATGTGTCAGAAGTCGGTTCCCTGTGACAGCCTGCAATGATATTGGTACTTTAGGCATGCTGATCTGTTTACCCAGTCACTACAAATTCGGGTTAATGATATCTCTCTTGCCTTGATATGATAGAAATTTCTCCGGTCACTTTGGAGCAAATTCATTCGTCTTGAGTTGCTTTTAATTCCTGATGATAGATCTATAATGGATAATATATTCCGGTCTGCTGAAAGACCTCGTTAAATCACAATGCATTCCGTTTCATTCCATCAGAGAGCCTCGAACATCGTCATTATGCACCGCTTTGTTTGTGTCTTATCATGTTTTGATATGATAATGATGATGATAATGATAATAATAATAATAATAATAATAATAATAACAACAATAAATAATAATAATAATAATAATAATAATAATGATAATAATAATAATAATAATAACAATAATAATAATAATAATAATAATAATAATAATAATAATAATAATAATAATAATAATAATAATGATAATAATGATAATGGTGGCTACTTGTATAACGCAAAGGTCCACCTTTCAGTGCTCATGTCGCTTCAAAAATGAAAAGATAGATATATATACGTGTTATATACATGTTCAAACATGTCAACAAAGAAGAAAATGGCAAACAAAAACAAATATATACCAAATAAAGAATACAACATATACCAATAAAAATACAATATTGTTCCGAACATTAATGACATACAACAATTACAGTCCTCAATGTGAAAGGAACAGATAAGTTTTAAGTTTGGATTTGAATGTCTCTGTAGATGACAGTTTCCTTAACTGAATAGGTAACTGATTCCACAATTCCACAATATCATTATATTTTATTTATATTATATAGATAAATAAAATCATATTTATTGCGTTATATTATGAATGAAACATAATGTCTCGAGCACTGGTGTAGCTTTTTCGGGTCCTCATGAAAAAAATGTGAGTGATACCGACTTGGCAAGCGAGCAAGACGTATTTGGTTAGCTCACACAACCAAACGGAACTTGATTTGGGTTTGCAAGACATTTCTTCAGACTATTTACTTGTGATATAGTGTGATATTCATTATTCTGAAGGTTCGTTTCTCCGAAACACACAAACACCACATACTTAACCAGATGTTTATTAAAGCCGAAAAGGGGCTTTTAATCCGAACGCTTGTGGCGTTATTTTAAAGGTTCGTTAGTCCGAAAATGAAAAAAAAAAAAAAAGAAAGGTCACAAAACGAACCTTCATATAACAAACCTTCATTTTCAGATTAACGAACCTTCGGAATAGCGAATGGTGAACGATATTTAGACTTAACTTTGATCAACATTCTTCGAATTGGTTTGCCACGGCAGTTTCTGATATAAGTTTTGAGCGAAACCATGAAGGTCCCCCTTCACCACCAAATAAAAGTGCATTTTCCCAAGTTTCACGCATTTCTGATCACAATGAAGATACAGAGGGAAATTAAAGTGCATCAGGAACCAAATTGTTGGAGCAGTCTTCCAGATTACAATGATAATGGATTCAGTGAATGCAAACAATATATTAGCAGAACACATTAGTAACGTTGTAAGAAATATCAGACTCTATACATTCAAAAGTCATGAGTCCTCACGAAGGTTTGGTGAAAATTCGCGTGTAGGCATCACTGGATGAGAAGGCTACGGCAACTTTTGATGTCAGTATACTGGAGTGATAAATTCCCTGAGAATTTAAAAAGACAGCTAAGTTTTTATATGTATACACTCTCTTTATCGCGTTCTCTTCGGGCCCCTCTTTGCTGCGCATCGGTGTTAATATCAAACATTGTCTTTCCTTGGAGAATAAGTCATGCACGTGGCTGATAATAATCGGGTGGCATCCCACTAAAATATATTGACATAATTATTTGTGTGTGTGTGTTTTCTCATGTTTATCACATTAAAAGTGAATGTAGCAGCAACACTTTTTAGGAGATGGCGGAGTTTAGTTTGTGGTGGTTCTGTAACATCATTTTTAAATAACTGTATGTATGTATGTATGTATGTATGTATGTATGTATGTATGTATGTATGTATTATCATTATTATTATTATTATCATTATTATTATTATTAGTAGTAGTAGTAGTAGTAGTAGTAGTAGTAGTAGTAGTAGTAGCAGTAGTAGTAGTAGCAGTAGTAGTAGAAGTAGAAGTAGTAGTAGTAGTAGTAGAAGTAGTAGTAGTAGTAGTAGTAGTAGTAGTAGCAGCAGCAGCAGCAGCAGCATACTAGCAGAAGTAGAAGTAGAAGTAGTAGCAGCAGCAGCAGCAAAGGGAGTAACGAAAATGTATTGCAGGAGAATGTTAATAGAAGCATTTTCTACTCAAACTCATGAAACATCAACGGCTGATCAAGTGAATGATTGTGTAGAGTGTCGGTATATTGTTTCCGCTCTCTTGATCAATGTACTAAGTACCTGGGAACGAATGATGAGTTCTCTGACGTGTGTGGAGTTTCTCACAAGCGTGAATTCTCCGACAAAACTCTTTGCTCCTTAGGATATTGGCGCACGCAAAACCGAATTTTGCCTGTTCAAACATAGCAAGGACAACGCGTTGAGCCGAGTCAAATAACGCGTCGCGCTCCATCGATTCTGGCGGAAATCATTTCTCTTCATTTGCCTTGAGAGAGAACCAGTCGACGTCCATTAGGATTAGCATCTGTTATTTGTCTGCTCGAAGCGGCGGCTTTACTCGGGCCTCCGACCCCACCGAGGTCCACAGCCCCCAATCAGTGCGGATGAAGAGACTTCTCCTTCGATGATTGACTGTTAATGATCAACCTTATTCTTCGTGTTGTTGGTGTGGTGCATATTATCGTCGTAGTATTTTGTTTGTTTGTTTGTTTGTTTGTGTATTTGTCGGGTTTGTGTGTGTGTGTGTGTGTGTGTGTGTGTGCGAGATAGACAGAGAAAGGAAATAGGAAGGTGCATGCATTGTGTGATGGGAGGTCGCAGGGGACAGTATGTCCAATTTGTCACGCATTTAGACGCTGACTTTGACTGATGAAGCTCTGTTTACATCGACTCGTGTTTGAAGGAAAGCAGGCTAATAAACCAGGATGATTATGAAAGCATACTGCGACATTACCAGTGTAAGAAATGCTCTGTCTTCAAGTCTCCACGATTTATTTTGAATGCAACGGTGTGCATTTCAGTTTGAAGTATCGATGGTATTCGCTGCATTCTATGTTCTTATTGTTATGTATCGTTCAATAAGAATGGAAAGTGATTTGTATCGTATTTTTAGTACAGCTGTTCGTTGTGATCACTGAGGAAGAAAGAAATGGACACTTAATCCGACATTCGTAACAGGCATATCGATTATTTCGTCGCTTCCTGGTTATTTTTTCTGCATTTGATCAATGGCGAACGAAAGTCCACGAAAGCTCTACAGTTTCGTTTGAGAGATACTTCACACTTGCACGAGTGTTATTGATTGCATGCAGACGGATACAAGGTAACATTCGCCTTGTCTTCCGGAAAATGCTGCCTTGACGCCGCGAATTAACGCCGTCAGAAGATCATGGGAATTCGTGAAAACTGGACTAATGAAACAATTTTTGTAACTATTGTTTGAGCTTGAAGTCTGTATCCCTTTCCCCTTTATTAATGATTATGTCGGGCGCAACCTAAGATAAGAGTATTTTTCTTTTTTTTTTTTTGGTCTTATTTTGTTAAAGCCCGTCTCTCCGATACAACACTCTATAGTTGTGCTGGTATAAATAGGGTGGGTTTGGACTGTGTAATATCCACCTTGTTAAAGCAATTACAAGCCAACCATAGATACGACAAGCGAAAATATTCAAATGTGAAGAAACTTGCTGATATTTCCGGAAGCATCTATTGTTAATCGCGATGACTGTGAAAAAAAAATTAAAACATTGTATGTTGGCGCCAAATACTCAAGTCTTCTGATTCCTTGAAGTCTATGCGCTTTGTTGGTTGGTGTCAACATGATAGCAGTTGCCCAGAGATGCCGAATATGAATTTTAAGAATAAACTTGTTCTACACAATGGACATCAGCTCCTTTCATATTTTATCAAATGATTTTACCATCTTCCTTAAGTCTAAATGATTTATTGCGCTGATCTAAAAGGTCCCGGCTGGTCATACCTGATAAGAATTATTGGTATTTACCATTATGAGCTGTAAAAAGACATGTTGAAATGTGGCATAAATCCTAATGATTAAATGAAAAAGAGGCAATATACATGTAATACTGGAGAGCTGATTGCATTGATCATCACAGAATTCTGATATTGAAGAAAAGGCCTGTCCTTTGCTTTCCGTCATTGTATGTTGGGCCTACACTTTGCTTTCCTTGGTTGTGAAGGCGCAGGTTTTTTAAAGGCTCTATACAATCGTTTAGATATCCATACGCAACGAGTGCTGAGTATATCACGTTCTCTCACGCATATATAACACTGTCATTCTCTTTACAACTGAAGTGTTTCAGACATCGCTCTGAAGACAGCGAAGTTCTCTGCACGGCTAGGGCCTATATTGTGTGGGCGTTAGGCCTATATAACAGAGGCGTGATATTCACACTGTAACAACACGGCTTCGGTAGAATGCACTTGACCATGAACCGTAAGCAATCGATTACAACAGCAACAACAAAAATAATGATAAAACAAAGTTTCCTGCACGTGACCTATCTTGAGATTGAGATATTTGATAATTTGATAATTATTAACATAATTGCGAGTGGGGACCATCTTGTCCATCGTTATGATTACCTCCAAAGTGAAAGATGGATTTGTGAAGCGCTGTGATACGTGTACTATTTGTAAGAGCGCTATAGAAATACTAATATTGTATTGTATTGTATTGTATGATTACTTGTTTATTGTTACAATGGCAAAGTGTGCATTGTTCCTTTTTTTTGCCGTTATAATACCGTTCGTGCATAGATATTTTTTTTATTGTGTTCAATGATCTGTTCTGTCTCTGGATGAAAGTCAGCAGCACGTGTACCAAAAAAATATGCTATTTTTCTTTCAAGTGAATGTAGTATTTTAACCACTCCTTCACCATCCGAAAATGCCACATGCTCAGAAGCGCACACGCACACACACACACACACACACACACACACGCACACACACATTTTTTTTAAATAATATTTATTTGATTTCTGTAATTTTACAGAAGAAAACTTCATCTTGATTAAATATATGCAAATATGCAATCAACAGTTATCAAAACGAAATATAATCAGTGGGGTGGCCCTAAAGATCATAACATGAATACATTTCATACTAGTATACACAAACTTATGCACATACACACACACACACACACAAACACACACATATATATATATATATATATATATATATATATATAAACACAAACAGGTAACATACACACACATAAACATGCACACAGACATGAACCTTTGAACTCATTTGCTCATGGACGACATTATGTTGAAATACGAATTCCGTAATTCTGGTCTCCGATCTGAGAATCTGAATGAATGGATAAAGAAATCCCATAGATAGATGAACAGTAGATAGAAAGATGAATTTTACAAAATACAATATAATGATTAATGAGGTAAATGAAATGATGAGTTCTTCAGGTCCATAGATGGTATTCTGCCAGATCGGATCAAAAGGATAAACCACTGGCTTAGCCAACTCCCGTCTGTTTGGATAAAGGGTTCAATAAACAATTCAATTCCCTTCCGTTTTTATCTCAGGGAGTCGTCAACTGCGGAGAATTTTTGCGCAATTTCTTAGATGGCTTCGGTAAATAACTTATCTCAAAGAAAATAAGAAAGGAGGAAGATAAAGGAAACAAAAAAGATATAAACAGAAAAACGAGCCATCACTGCCAGCCCAAAATATTCAAATCGCGTGCGAGACAGAAATTGTATAGTATATGGACGCTTTTGGGCGCCAACATTTGCCCGGATGAAGTGGATCCGGTATCCATACACTTATCTCATTACAAAGGGCCTTCATTGAGAAACCAACCCCTATTTTCCCGTACTCTTTTCTCGCACTGCTCCATCTCTGGCCGTTCAAAATGGTCATGCATGCCAATATGACGTCTTTCAGAGGGATACAATTTTTTTCCCCCGTCAACGACATCTTTCTTCAATAATCCGTGCCCAACTCAACTTCGAACTATATACCCTCAAGCTAAACAAGCAAGAAGCAAAGATGTGAAGGAGGATGACAGCGAGATTGCAACTGAGACAGACGGGAGGAGGAGGAGGAGGAGGGGGGGGGGAGAGAAAAGTGATGAAATTAATAGGTTTACATGAAGTCAACAACCTCTAGTACATTTTTTTTTCCTGACCTGTCTTTGCTTGGGAAGGGACCCATTTGTATAATACTGATTGTATTATCTTAATTGACATGAACATTGAATCACAAGTAGCCTAAGTCATCAAATACTGTCACACACACATTCACCCACATCCACTCCCCCCCCCCCCACACACACACATACGTACCATGTGCGATACAGCGTATACACACGGCAAATCGTTGTTAGATATCCGTCCCTGTTGGTCACATCGGTACTATAATTTATGTAGGATAGGCCACGATTTAATCACTCCCTATGCTTTCATCATGTACCACCAATCTTTGCCCCTCCCCACCATCTTCCACATTCCCATTTTGTACTCCTTCCTTTAAAGTTAATTCAGATCAGTGTGTATATTTTGCACTTTGCTGTGGATAAGCTCACGTCATAATGCACATCAACTGTTAACAATACGGAGCAATCTAGAGTGGAGCGTGGTTTTGCGCCGCGACTACGGAACGCCAGCTGGATGCGTGTACCCATAATTTCCTGGACACATAATTGCGGCATTGTCAGATTAATGAGCCATGACTAAGCAGTAGCTTGACTCCATCGGTATGCCAATAACGACTTCCAAAGGCCATGTCTTTCTCTCTTCCTACAATGGTGTCCCGAAATTATACCACTTTGAAAATTACGATGGAATGTATTTAAACGAAAATGAAGAGTTTTACTCAGCCCGAAATAGGGTGTCCATATAGCATTATCTAATTATGAGAAACAAACGTAAACAATCTTCAGCGAAGGCGGAGTGTTACAGAAAGATTGGGAATACGTTTTGACCTATATTATCTTCACCACTCCCTGTACTTAGTATAAAGAGAGAAAACAGTAAACGTTCGTATCGCATCATTATGGTCTAAGTATATAAACCATTTCTATTTATTTGTGTGTGTGTGTGTGTGTGTGTGTGTGTGTGTTTGATGAATATCATTTCATAAGTAAATTTCATTCTCTTTATGGGAATATGCACATTTGAATTGCGATGTGTGTGTATCAATACAGAACAGAAATCATGTGTATTAAAAAAAAAAAGCAGTGGTCATTACAATCATGTATTTGACAGTATTTGAGTGGTCCTAGCTCTCGGGTGGCACAAACTGTAAGTGCGTTATGGATTCCGTCACATTTCCGAGGACAAGAAACAAAAAAGCAGGCTATCTGTGCTTGACCAAAGATAAGAATTAAGAAGTGCGTGTGCGTGTGTGTATGTATATATGTATGTATGTATATATATATTATATATATATATATATGTGTGTGTGTGTGTGTTTGTGTGTGTGTGTGTGTGCGTGTGTGTGTGTCTGTGTCTGTGTGTGATTGTGTGTCTGTGTGTGGGCGTGCAGGTCCGTCTCTCTGTGGTTTGTTTTGTTGTGTGTTGTTTTGTTGTGTTTTTTTTTTTGTTTGGATCACGCGGTACATTGTTGGTGTGTTTCATGCAGGACGGGCATACCCAAAATTCATCACACTCCTTTGTGAGTGATGCAGTTTCTGAGCAAGCAAGCAGCAAAACCTTGCTCCTGGCTGCATGTAATCTATCTTAGGCTCCACCATAGGCTCCTTCTTTCCCTGAAGAACTCTGGGTTAGATAGATGGAAGGGGAGAAGGAGGTTGGGGGGGGGGGGGGAGATGGGAGGGCTCAGTGAAGTGGAAAGAGTGGGGAGAGACCTGAGAACAAGCTCAGAATAATAGAAGTATTCCCAACATAAATTTGGCACACGTAAGCGCTATTGTGGCATTGAGTATAGATGAATATTCCAAAATGTTACAGCTATCTTTACCTTTGTCTCCCCTGCTGTAGAGTTAGATTAGCCAAGCGATACTTTAATGTTAATTCTTTCATCGATGATTTTCAGCGAACAGCCAAGGCGGTTTAAAGCGAGATTGTCTTATAAGAATGTCTGTAATAGACAGTTTCTATAATTCATTGCAATTTATGGATGTTTCTTTTCCAAAAGCATATTAACGAAGTATTTTATTCATCTGCTTCCTCCCATTATACACTGGAATTCGACTAGTCATTGCTAGGTCGGGCAAGCCTCCGGCAAGCTTTGTGGCAACTCTTGTGAGCAAAACATGCATAAAATCGAAAACATTACAGAACTGGTCTAATGTGCTCTGCACCTAGATGTACGTCACAGCTCTCAGGGTACAATCCATAGTGCCCTGATCCTCACACATTTCACATCATTCTCCACCCAAAATTAGCTTAAAGTTTGCCCGATCAGGCCAGGCAAGATGTATGATTACACTAATCACCTTGTCGTGTTTTCAGAGTCGATTACTGCCATGGGGTCATCGGTCACTATCGACGCTATCGATTTTCCTTTAGCGATATTGCCACTTGCAAGTTTCTCGTGGACAAAACGTTTATAAAGTGTTGATAGATGACGGTCTAAGTAGATAATGTAACATAGGGGAGGGTGTTAAGATAAACCTTTGAGTGTGTAATTGCTTTTGGTTATTCAACTTCTTCATCATTTTATGTCATGCATTTTGCTTACATCATGTTTCTGCTGACGTCACAAGAACTACGATGCTGACTGAAAATGAAGTCAACTCATTGCTCCCTACGATGTATACGTTGTATTCCATCTCGAAACTTTCACCATCTCTTATTATTATACGTTGCTTGATAGCTAGCAGTCGTCCGGGAAGTTTCGATATTGTTTTTTTTTTTTTTGTTTCATTTTATGATTATTATTATCATTATCATGAGTTGCAGGAAACAATGCCAAATGACAATGTTGAGATTCACGTGGAATGAGTAATTGCAAAATGTAGTGTAATGCCATACTGACAGTAAACATGACAGCGTGATAAAAGTCTTGCTAAATTGCAACTTGAAATATCTCATTGTTACTGAAACACTATTTTTCTTTCTGTTTTTCTCTTGTTTCCACTGATTATTTCATGCCACCAGTACCATGCACTTTATTCACAATGGGACGTTGCGCATCGTCCTGCCACGTAAAGCCGCCAATAAGATTATAATGGAGAAAAACAGCTGACTAGGATATAGAGAAATTCATTAAACTGCACGACGCCTGCTGCCAGTTTTCAGGAGTGACTCGAAATGATTCAAAATGAATTCTCTAATGTTGTGACTACAAAAATAAAGCAACAATCAATCATAATAGTGCCAGAATAATGTCTCCACTGCTTTAAAAGCATTATTTACCATTTGCAGATGAAAGAAAAATCCCAGCTTTAGTGCTTCAAAAAAGTTATAAAATGTGAGTTAGGGATAGAAACAATTCAAATGTAAAAATCTTGTTAAAAAAAACAACCAATGTAAAAATCTCAATGTAAAAAATCATCATTATGATCAATGTAAGTATTAATCAATATACAAAATTTGAGCAGTACTTATAATAAAATTGTTTCTAAACTAAACCGTCTAAAGTTATGGTTTAGTGAGAAAAATAGTGATATCTCCTTATATTTTAGGCTTTATTGCGAAATTATTTTGTGGTATAGGATGATACAACTGACCTACACATGTGCATCCATTATGATGACTCAAATATTTTGTTAAAATCACTGCTCCCATTGCTCACAGTGGTTAAGAATACCTTTAAAACTTGAATGCCTGACTTGTTAAAAACTATAGAATAGCGCATCGATGCGTTTCCCTGCTTTGATATTCAAACCCGCAGTGTCCCATGCGTGATGGTGGATAAAATGTCTGACGGCGCTGCTATGGCAACAACTCATTGACCCTAAACGGTCCCAAAGACGCGCTTCATCACTTTCTGTCAATATCATTCTGAGAAGGATCTCCCTTCTCTTTCTTTATCTTTTCCTTCTCTTCCTCTATCTTCTCCTTCTCTTTCTCCTTCTCTCTCCTCCCCCCTCCCGCTCTCTCTCTCTCTCTCCTTCTAAACAGCTGGTTTTACCTCAGAAGATAACGCAATATGCAAGTATTGGGTATACGGCTTTATACACACCGTGGCTAAAGCAGTTATTCTCTTATTTATCAGGCAGCATTTATTGTACAACCATTTACACACGCACACACACTCACCAACACACCCACACACACACACACACACACACATTAATCACAATACATAATGTGTATCATTAATGCGAAGCAGGCCGATACATCGAAAGTCTGAGGGAAGAGTGAAAGTGCTGGGGGAAAAGAAAAAAGAAACAGCAACTCTTCAAACCATGATTATCTGAATTTTCATTGTATGTAAAACGTCATCTACCCTATACACTGCCCGAAAACTGAAATATATATATAAATAGATAAATAAATAAATAAATAAATATATATATATATATATATATATATATATATATATATATATATATATATATATATATATATTTTATATATATATATATATATATATATATATATATATATATATATATATATATATATATATATATATTTTATATATATACATATATATATATATATATATATATACATATATATATATATATATATATATATATATATATATATATATATATATATATATATATATTTTATATATATACATATATATATATATATATATATACATATATATATATATATATATATATATATATAGTGCGAGAGATAGTTCACTGAAAGAAATTAGACTGAGGCGTCCGCCTCAGTCTAATTTCTTTCAGTATATATATATATATATATATATATACATACATATATACATATATATATATATATGGAGCACGCACACATTGTTTTATGGCAATTGTTTTTCCTGTAAAGGACCATGTAAGTATAATGAGTTATACCCTTGATGCGAATCTTCTTCATAAAAATAGTTTGTAGCAGCACTGTTGTATATATTGGTGGACTAGGAGTTCGAGTCCTGTTTTGTGCTTTCTTCTGAGTTATTGTTAACTTTGTGATCGATTGTCACTGAAACCTATACAGGTAGCCCGAGACCTGCCTTGTCTTGTTTTGTTTTGTTTTGTTTTGTTTTGATTTGTTTTATTTTCGCAAATTGTAATAGTTACTTCTTGAGTAGGCATAAAAAGCGAAGTCCAGCCATAAACACCATGTGAGAAGGTGTAATGAATCCTGCTTCACAATGCAGTGCATCGTAATAATCTGCACACAGCAATGAGTTTGAAAGCAGTAATATCACAAATGTATTTTACCCAGCATTGATAGAAATACTGTTACCAGGACCTCTCTCCAAATATCTTCGGAACTAATTTTTCAATCAGCAAAATACGTTGTATAGTATGAACAGAACATTCATGGGTGTTTGGGGGGGGGGTCTTTTTGTCTTTTTGTGTTGACTATAAGGACTGCCGAAAGGTATGCCCCTGCGAAAAAAAGAAAAGAAAAGTAAGTTATGCGATTCAAATTTACTCGCTTATTCACTGATATCATGTCTGTCGTTCATTGCATGTTGCTTTTATAGTACTAAAAATGAACTAGAAATATCAGCTTTTGCTCAGTCTAAGTTCGGATCCTGTAGTCCATCTGTCATGATCGAACATAATCATGCTGTTTACGTCAACCTCTTTGATGGTGTTTCGGAATCAAGTTTGATACGTACACAACGTTTCAAGTTTTTCATCCTCTCTCATAGCAGGGAAGAGAAAACAGTATCAGATTCTAGTGACCTTTAGACTTCAGTTTTACGTGATAATCAAGAAAAAGATAAGAAAACAGAAAAACGTCGTTTGATATTTCCCTCATCCCTTTGCGACGTGTGTCATGCATGCAACGCCAGCTGAGTATTATCTGTTATTGCCCTGGATATAGACTCATGTCTTCTTCGCATGTTGCTCCCATAGGCACAACATTGACATGTTGCAGCTAGGATTGACTTCGGGCGGGGGAGCTTCCCAACTGTTTGGGCGACGTATACAAGAGTCAAAAATCTGTAGTGAATTTGCAATTCCGAGGCATCATGAAGCTCTATGAAGTTAAAGAAAGTTCGTAATTATTTTGGAAGACACATGCCAACTCTAGATTCTAGGTCAACATCTCATGACTTTGTAGATGAATTCTGCGGACTTCTATGTTCTGCGTTCTTAATGTGACGGGAAGGGATAAAATTGTCTAAACTTATATCCCCAGCAAGTATCATACAGGCTCTCTTTCGTAATTCACATAAAAGCATATACTCAGTAATATCTCGATCTTCATTCTCTGTGGTCAACAACTTTATGACTGGGTAATAACTATCAATATGAACACACCTATATTTTCCTCACTCATCACACCGGCTCTCTTATTTGTACGAAGTGTGTCTGTTTCTGTATCAAAGTGGTTCCTTAGTTCCATCCAACAACAAAAGGTAGTACAAATACAAAGTATACATTATTCTGGTAAATCATATTGTTAACAATTTGTAAGAATTACAAAACATTAAGTATAGTACAAAATACATTAACTAATGAATAGAAACAATACACACTTCGCAATGCTGACAAAAATAGATATAGCGACGGAAGAAAAAATAGCAATCTACTGGAGAGCAGAGCTTGTAAATTATATCACTCAAAAAAAATTCTAATTCTAATTCTAATTCAAATTCAAACTTTATTTGTTACTTTTTTTACACAAAATGTACAAAGAAATATATTCAAAATTATATGTTTGTTGGTGTGTTGTTCATCTTTACATGTGTCTTTACATAAACTGGCGTGTAATTAGCCAGGCGGCATGATTGATATTGACATTGTCATTTGGTCCAATTAGAAGGTAGACTTGATTGGTCATCTGTCGATTATGGGAAAGCAATATTAAATAGATGTGTTGCAACTTAAATGTTTTATTTTGTTTGCGTAGAGTAGTGTGTTTGGCGAGATGCGACGTGTTGATTCTAGGCATTATACTGTATGCGAAAAAAACAACAACAACAACCTCCGTTCGAAAAAGCACTGGTTAAATGGAATTGAAACCGAAAATTGAAAAAAAAAAAGAAAGATATATATATCACTGTTGAATTTCAGATTCATATGTGTAATAATTTTGTTCCTGGCTCAGAGATATCTATGCTGTGTATCAAACGTCATGCACCAAAGGCTGTAATCGAGGTAAAAAGACCTACTTCTGTTTATCATTGTATTGCCCATGGCCGTCTGGCTTGTTAAGATCCTACACCAGCACTACGTATAACTTCAAGGATCGTGAACTTCGATCTAAAAACAGGCCAACCTACTTTCGAAATTCAATTTGTAGAGGTAAAATCAGAACGAACTTATGAAGCTACAACTTGCGGGCCCATCATGTTGGGATCATCTAACGACATCTGAGTTAAGAAAACATCAGTCGCAGAGGTCGGGTAAACTGGTGCTATTGTGTCGTGAAAAATATATCCATTGAACTCTGTCATCATGGTAGTGTCTGGCTGGTATACAGGTAAACATTTCTAAGATTCCCCCCCCCCTTTCTACATTTTTTTTTTTTTTTGTCATTGCCCCAGACGTATTATTCAGTCGAATGGCACGACGCAAAGGAAAAGCGAAAAAACGGAGACTTCGTGAGAACGTAGTTTATGGTTAATATTTTTTATTTTGAAAAAGTATTTATGTAGTCCGCGGAGTATGCAAAACGAATTTGCAAAAGTATACCAAGTACGTGGCTTAAATAGAGTTGTGTGCGTGTGAGCGTTTTAACCTCCAAACCACATAGACAGACTGTGTCAGTACTTGTTGTCTTTTGTGATATTTTGATGGAGAGTTGTTTTCGTATCGAACTGCGGGGTGTTTTTGTGTTTTTCCCGTAAAAGCTAAAGTACGCCGGTAACATGTTCCCATCCAACAAAACAGTGAGCTACCCGTGGGACATCTACAGGAAATGCATAAGTATGAGTGTGGGTGTATGTGTATGTGTGCGTGTGTGTGTGTGGGGGGGGGGGGGGGGTCTTTCTTAGGCGAAAGCGAGTCCGAGGGATGCTTGCCCCAATGCGAATACCACGAAGCTCTGGTTGGCTTGGCGGTCGTCGGGTGTTTGTATAACGATTCGAAGATTCACGCCAATGTCCCACTTGTTAAAGCACGATGTCTGCGCCTCAGATACCCAATCACAAACACCCTGTAGTCACGGGGTGTCACTATGTTTACCAGTCCCTACCCACGTGCGTTGTCCTTTGGTTAAAGGCGTGTGTCATCATCGCTGAATGAGAAGTCTGCAACAATTCGTGATGTCACATAGGAGAATGATACAAATTTGGAAAAATAAGAGAATCCTTATTTTTTTTTAAAGCATAATAAATGAGCATAACGATCAGCGTATGAAATTGGGGGTAAATTCCCTTTTAATATTGGTCTGCTGGACCAACATGGATATCACAACGTTTTAATGAATCTCACGTTAGAGCTATTGTATAAGATACTTTCGAGGGAGGGATAGAAGAAATTCGTTAATGTGCAATCCCAAAGCCATCTGCAGTATAAGAAGAGCAGAAATTGTCACAAGCCTGAGAGCTCCACTTTGGGAGATTGGATTTCAAGGATAATTTCATCAATGCCATTCCTGTGCGAGAAACCAATTTTATCACTTTTCCATCTCTCGTCAGTACACGTCTATTAATCAAACTAGAGGCTGAGTGGGGGAGGGGGACAGAAACAGGACCCTCGGGTGTCCTCTGGGTCGAAGTCCCGTGTTATCCACTCATTAATGTCCAACAAAGTCTACATCCGCTCTCATTGTTCAAATGGACATATCTACTGCAGATAGCATTCGATTTACAGGCGAAGACTCTGGCAACCTAGCCTCGTTCTCAGGCTGCTACCTTTCCACCATCTTGACAGTGCCCACTTTAAAAGGTACCTCTTATGTTTCATGGGAGGCTGTATATATATTCTGTCATTTTATGCCCCTGGGTGTAAGTCTGTTGGCGGTCGTATTTTTAGGGTGTACCTTTTCTTTTTCAAGCAGCCTTTGCTCAGGGCTCACTATTTTGAATGGAAAAAAAAATTGAATGTGCACGTAGCCTGAGAAAGTAAGACAGAGCGTCTGGAAGTCACGCTAACGGCGGACGGGCAAGTTATCCCACAGCGCGGTCGTATCCATAAACTTGATTAAACTGTTGAGCACGTGACACAGAACTTCAGCCATGAAAAGCTTCATACAGGTTTTCCGTTTCCATTTTTTTTTCTCTCGTCCACATCATGTCCCTTCTATGGTGTAGTAAATTAAAGACTCGACTGGCCAGCAGTTGGTTGGTACTGCATGACAATAGGTCGTCCCCTCGAGGCAGTGAAGTGTTTTGCTCTGTCCGTACTGACTTCATGTTTGTTTGTTTGCTTTCACCCCTTTCAGCGCTTATTTTCTAGATAATTCTTGAAATGATGGACGTGGGGTATACATTTTGCTTACTTTGGTTCGATCATACTCTTGTCTACTAGCAATGCTCGAAGCCAAGTACTTGTGCTCAAGAGAAATGAGAGGTGAAAATGAATTAGAGGACAGAATTAAAGCTCTCGGCATTCCCTCATGATCTCTCTTGTTTGAATAGGATATTGTAAGCGTAGATATCATAAAAGGGACAAAATAATGTGACTGGATCCAAATATGGTATTCAGGCCCCGACACAACAATCATCTTGACACAGAATTTTGTCGGTGAGAAAATGATATGAACCTACACTTGACTTATCCCTGTTGATGAGGTCTTTAGTTGAATTAGAGTTTGAGGCGTGTTGTTCATAATATTATGACGACTTTCTATTTTAATGTAGGTCACCAGTGTAATAATGTGTCTTTAAACTCACGAAATGAATTCACTTTCCAAACCCTTTTTGTGCTATCTCTGTCTCTCTACATCTATATATCTCTATTCATGCTCAGTGTGAAGGCCTGGTGGTATCCCTTCCGTGGCTAATAAGGGAGGTGTTCGAAAAGGAGTGGAATCTCTTCGCAATTTGTGCAAATTTATGCGCAGGTTCTACAGCATGACAATTGAATGCATAGCATTTCACTGCTCCAAGCTGCTCTTCCATATAGTTTGGCTACGGTGACCAAAGAATATGTTCTCGATTTTAACAATTTTAAACTGTATTTCAGAGGAAATATTGAAATCCTGTATGAACCTTTGTGGTAATCTTGTACGGAACAACTACTTTAAGTTTTTCTTCAAATCTTCCTGTTATCAATACCCCTAGACTGAAAAAGGAGTACAGTGTATTTGTATCTTATAAAAAAAGTGAACATATAACTATCTTGCGCATATTTGTGCACACTATTGTTTGTCAGGTTTAGCACTTGAATATCAAATTATTCTTTCGTGTTATTCGCGTTTCTGCGTGTTCAGTAGCATTTTACAGTCAAGGGAGAAACATTTTTAGTAATTATTTTCGCGTGTCCTATATTCCTTGCACGCTTAACAATTGCTGCCGAAAATATTGAAGGGGACAGCAAATTGCTGCTAGCTGGGTATGTTGTATTTTTAGAAATGATGCTTACTTAAAACAGAAGTGCTGTATTTTGTCAAAGCAATTTATTTACACTTGCGATAGAACGCATAAGTTCTCAGCGGCACGAAGCATTGATACAAAGGAGAGATTCTTGTTTCTTCTTCTTCTCTAACACCTCCATGCTCTGACTCACTGCTGCATTCGCTGCACGTATTTCGTTAACTTTAACACGATTTCAGACATCGAGGTGGTGTCTATATATTGTCGGGTCGAGTTTGCAATGACCGAGGCTCCCTGGGTGTCATGACTTACTATATTGTGGCTGAGTCTTTTCAAGTCATGTGCTCTCATAGTGTATATAGCGTGTGTGAACATGTTGAGGTTTTATCTATTTCTTGATGTGAAAACACGATGGGCCACGTATGTAGATCTATATGGAAGGAGCAGTTCTGCCGACAGACGACGAGGGAATAATATTGTAGAAGATATTGTACTAGGATGTTGAGCTATAATATGCTTCTTACGAAAATTACAATAACAATGACAGTGAAGATGGTAATGACAATAATGCTAAGTCGATATAACATTGTACAGCAAATCAATGTTATAAAAGAATATATTCAGACATACATTTGGAGGCCGAAGAGAAAAATGAGCGAGTGCATGTCCCAAATGAAGCTATTTTGCAAAATCGTTTTGTCGTTGGAAAAGAGAGGCCCTATCTATAAAACTCGTTTTCTAGCTGTGAAGTTATCAATAAACATTCAATCAATTATCAGACGTTACTCAGTGCACTCTTTTCACTCTGATACACCAGGGGGACATTTCATGAACCATTTGTCCGACAAAGTCGTCAGACAAATTTGCTCTCAGCCAATTAGATGCAAGGATTTCAGAAGCTTGTAACAGTTCGTCAGAAAAATATCCGACCAAAACGCTTCATGAAATGCCCCCCTGATGAGTGCAAGACCTGGAATCACTGTAATGATTATTGTCGAAATTAGAGTGAAATGCTTAATTGGGTTATTTTGGCATTTTTGTCTTTTTGCTCATTACCCGTTTTTCACTATTTCCATATTTCCCTTAATTTATAAAATGACACAAACTGAGCACATGCAAATTTGTGGATCGACATAATGCATGGAATTCATCTATTTCAATAAGGGGAACAATCCTTTTGGAAACAGAGGGCATACCAATTCCGCTTGTGAAATAAGCAGAGCTGAAGAACGTAGCTGGTGCAGTTTAGAAGCTGCAATTCATGTCTATGAGGTAACTCTCTAAATTCGTTGGATTAAAAAGTATAATGTAATAGACCATGAGGAGGGACAAATCCAAATAAGATTATTAATTTCAAATCTAATGGATTTAATTTCTAAATCAATTAGACTAAAAATTGTAATCTTATGTGGATTTGTCCCTCCTCATGGCCTTATTAGATTACGTTTTTAATCCAACGAATTTAGAGTGAACCCCTGGAAACAATCAGCGATAGCATCAACAATATAAGATGGCAAGTTTTCCCATAATATTAAGCGAGATGAAGTCACGATTTAATTAAATCAAACAAATTTCGGCTTTATTATTGTTTGTTTAATTTTCCGATGAGAAATGGATCGGAAACGGATCGAGCCTTTAAACGAAAAATGGTGATGTCTTGGTGATCTTTTAGAGCAAATCTCGAGATAAACACAAATCAGGCGTCAGTATTAACTCTACATAGTCCCTTGAGTAACTTTGCCTCCCATTACTTATCCTAGAAAGACCCGTAATGTAAAAACAAAGAATCAACCAAAGAAAAAAATGGAGGAAAAGCACGATACTTCTAAATCTACGGCTTGAAAATTTGCGTGTGCACGCCAAGTTTGTAAGAGCCGCGGGCCACGAATCACGGGTGAATATTCATGCCAAAAATGTCCGGTGCCGTCATGTAAATGTGACAGTTTCTGGGGCAAAATTGACCTGTGAGACATTCGAAGTGACATTTTATGCGAGAGGGAGCCAAACATAGCGACTCAGAATGAGAACAAAAAGCCATCTTACCGACACATTACCCGTCTACTGACTTTATGGTGGATGTCATGCACTTTAGATGAGAATGTCAGTTGAGTCATAAACGTTTGTGTGTTCTTGTGTCAATATGTATGTATGTCGATAGACGGATTTAGATAGATAGATAGATAGATAGATAGATAGATAGATAGATAGATAGATAGATAGATAGATAGATAGATAGATAGATAGATAGATAGAGAGAGAGAGAGAGAGAGAGATGTATTGGCTTGTATGTGCATTTATTAAAACGTACATGTAGGTATGTTTGTTGTATGAATGTATTTGTTCGTCGTTGTTGTATGAATGTATTTGTTGCAATGTAAGAATCACATTGATTTTCCCCTCTTTTTCAGTGTTTAGAACACTATTTTTTTCGGAAAGGTAGTGAAATCAAACAGGATTACGGGTTCTTATATGGAGGCAAAATATCTGCCATACCGGACCTTACAAGGTAGGCGAAAAAGAAAAATAATGATAATTATATTGTGGCTACTTGTACGGCGCGAAGGTTTGCGTTCCGACGCTCATGACGCTTTATTATGCAGACAGTGAACTACCAGTACGTGCACGTGGCATTATACACGGGAACATATGAGCAATATTGAACAACGCTTGAAGTGCAAGTAACTCCAGACATGGATAATTAAAGGTTTTTGGGAGAGTGTTCTAAAAGTTTGGGACCTACAACAGAAGATACAAAATCAATCCATAAGTGTTTGAGTTTTGGTACATGAATATAGGTGCATCTCGAACGCAGATCCGTCGGATTGGTTTTATATTTGTACAATGTGACAGATTTACTCGTATGAGGAGAATCGTTTGTGAATTGGGAAAAAGTGAACAGACCTTAGAACTGGCGATATATGTTTTTGGTTTGTTTGTTTGTTTGGGTTTTTTTTTTTCACTGAGTGCTAAAAGGCGAGCGGCCGAATTCTGAAGTTGTTGATAGGCCTACATAATAGTGATACGTCTTTCTTCGGGAGGTTGCAGAAAAGTGAATTAGAGAAATCTAAGCATGTGGTAGAATTTCAGTAGCAGCTTCAGGAAGGCACTTTTGCGTGAATCTAAAGATTGCACAACGAATTTACTGATATCTTACAACCTTGTGCATGTGCAGGATGTGATTCTGAAGAGATAGTTATTGCGTCGAAGTTATTTTAGGCTATACTCCACTCGATGCTGGAGTAATCGGACTGTCACAAACACAAACTTTAAAAAGATTGCCGATTTGTTTTGGAAAGCATTTTGTTTAATGTAATATAATAGCAAGAATTCGGTGTTGTTTTTGTTGTTGTTGTTGTTGTTGTTTAAGTAACAGTGCTCTGACGTTTTTGTTATCAATACATGAACTGGATATATCTTGATAGACTGTGTGTTCTGATACTTCTTGGAAATTATTTTGTCCCTCTATTTCTAGATTATTTTGTTCTTTCATGTGAAACATGCATTGCAGATATGTGAATTCGTAGGCCTACATCTGTTTTACTGTATAGTATTGATTTTGATATTGCTTTTGTTCCCTCGCGAAAGTAATACTCTCGATCGCTATTCGCTAGCACCCTTTATGGCAACTATTACTTTTGTATAACTGCACATTTTGATAACGTGGAACGAAAATTACTAACTACTCTCTCTTATATTAACAAGTAGTGTGAAGAAGATAACTATATATCATACAAGTTTCATCAGAGGTAACTTCAAAATTACCCATGTTACAGTACCTCTCAATTACATCCGAGTGACATTTACCAGTTTTGCTTTGTCGTAGACTTGTAGGCGTGTATGCCTGTCTATCAAAGCTTGGCTGGGCTCTAGATTTTTTCTCGAGTGTGCGTCTAAGGGGAAGTCCAGGCGATTTTCATAATTTCAAATTATGTAGTACATAAATCGATAGTTTCATGTGTAAGTTTGAGGAATTATTGTGGTCCTTAAGCAGAGAAACGAAGACTCTGAAAACCCATTACAAATTGCACTGAACAAGGATGATGACATAGCGGATTCACCATAAGAATGTGTGGGTTTATATGGATTCGTCATAAACATGCATGAGTAGGAGGCTCATAACTTTATTTCAGAAATGTAGCAATGTAATCCCATTACAGTACCGCTTGCTTAATAAGGTCACCTGTAAAGAATTTATAGATGCTTTCTTCTGTTGTTCTGCTTTCTTGAGCACCCCACTCATTCATTCTTCTGGTAAAGCTGCTATGTCACCATCCTTGTTTATCGTGATTTGTTAAAAAGTTTGAAAACTTTCTAATTACTTATCTCAATCACTTTAAATTCTGAAATTCTGTTCGCAGTACAACCTATTTATAGTATTGTTAAAATTTAAAGTCTGAAAATCCGGAGTTCTCCTTTAACAGTGATTCTGCATGTGGATCAATATTGTGTAAGTGTGCGTCAGCTTTATTTAACCTTTATTCGTTTTACCACAGGTGTGCGATAACGCCTGAACAGTATAGTTCTCCTTGTATTACTTTGTTTTTCACTGTAAAGGGCTAACCCAAAGTGCAGTGGGTATTGCGTGGTTGTGAGTGTCGTGAGCATTTTTGACCAAATTTGCGTCAGTCCAGTGAATGGTGTGAAAGAAGACATAAAATATTAATCTGTACCCATTCCATTGTATCCCGAAGGTCACGCGAACTCGCCGAGTTTGTGGACTTTAATCCTCTCTTTCGATGTGCCCGTGTCGGCTTGACTGAACGGTCGTCGACGCAGTGCCGTGGTCTTCGATCATGAATAATAATAAGTCCCGTTGCATCGCGCCACTGAGGGAGTTGAAGAATTCCTTCTGATGGCTTCCCGCGCTTCTTGCTCCCTCCGTCTCGTTCCCGCCGCTTTCTTCTTTTAGCACTGGATATTGTCATGTGATCAATTTGCGGTGGGTGCCTCTGACGCCAGATAAAAAGGAAAAAAAAAAAAAAAAAAAAGACGGGGCGACAAACGCACAAATTATTACTTTCTACCTAGTCGAGGTTTTCCGTAGTTTTCAAGTAAAGTTACGGCTTAGGAAAAGCAACTAACAAACTCAAACAGTCACACATTCGAGATTGCAAAGTAAAGAACAGTTACAATCATACATTCCACTGAGATCCCGAGGACACACGTATAACATACATTCTCTGCACATTTCATACAATTCACAATCACTGCTCAGATGTTTTTCTGCTTAAACTTGAGGAAAGAAGGCGATTTGTGGGAAATCGCTCATTTGCTTTCTTCAGGACAAGAAGGCGAGAAGGCAACTTGCTAAAACTCGTCAAGGCGACAAAGCGTCTTTTATCTCAAACAAGGCGTCGAGGCGAGTTATGAGAAGTCGTCTCGTCGCCTACCCCTCCTAAACAAGACCCCTACACGAGTTTCAACAAGTTGCCCTCTCGCCCTGCCCTGAACAGGGCGATTAGGTGAGTTTAAACAAGTCAATTTGGCGCCTGTATAGGCGAGTTTGCCTTCTCACCGTCTCTCTTTTAGCGAGCCACCTAGAGGCGAGGTTCAACAGGTTGTCTCCTCGTCTCGCGTCTAATTATTCCAGACCTTGTGAACCCGAAATGAAAAGCTATACCGTGTATCATTTTCTCATTCAGAGCCCCTGCATACTCTTCGGAATTCTCGTCATTTCAACTTTTTTTTTCTTCCCTAAGTAGACAAATTAGCTCACTTAAAAGCAATAACAGCAACAGCCTTTTCTCTCAGTCATATTGTAAACTTTCATCCTAGGGATGGCTCATTAATGTTTCTCGTATTTATGTTTAATGTTGTTATGAGTGTAGCTATAATATAGTGCATGAAACGTTCCGTTATGAACTAGGCAACATGAATGTTCATTCATTGTTGCCAATCAATGGCTGGCCGACACAAGCAAGCACATCAGACTGAATCGAGCATGACGTCTGTTGACTAGCATTCATTTGCCTCGCACACAAAACACCCCGATGAAATTGCGTTCTATCTGTGTAAAACTCTATGACTTTTTTTTTTTAATGCTTGATGGTGTTTAGAACCATAATGACATTCGCTCTATATCTTTAGAAAATCCTGATTATCTTAAATATTTCTTGGAGAAAACATGTGACGAGCTTTAAGAAAGAAGTTTTACGGCAATGGGACCAAGTCAGTTCTCCTTTGCCCCCCCCCCCCCTAAAAAAAAAAAAAATACGACGCCATGCTTGACGACTGCTAAGCATTCAAATGCCTGCAACAACATGAATATTTGTTCTATTTAGCCCAAAGTGATAGATGGGCCTCTTCATTGATTTTTAATGAGGACATTTTTCTTCCTGGGACACGACTCTCTTACGATATCGCATTTGGTCTGTATGCTGTACTTCCAGTCGAGGAGACAACACTTATCCGATGCACCTGCGTTATGATCAGAATGGAAACGCTAATAACATGCTATAGAAAATCATTTTGGATGAATTTTCGGGTTTGATTGATAACCCGCTTTGTGCCAACCAATTTGCGAAAAAAAGATAACATCGAGAAGAAACTTGATAGAAATTGGTACCTCTCCTTGAGTTTGTAAAAGAAAATGGAAATGGACAGTCACGGATATAAAGCAGTATACAGGGAAATACATTAAACTGCATCTTCGAAGGCAGGGCTCTGTCAACTAGGCAAGCATTTCGTGAAGCATTTTGTCCGACAACTTTGTTGGATAAATTTGCTCCCAGCCAATCAGATGCAAGGATTTCGATAGCTTTTAACATTTTGTCAGATGAAATATCTGACAAAACGCTTCATGAAGTGCCCCCTAGAAAGTTGCATTCTGCGTATTAAGAACAATGAAAAAAAGGAGATATTTCAAAGGTGTTGAAGCAAGAAATTCTCCTTGGCAGCCTGTCTGGTCGACCATGATATTGTCCATTACCATTGGTGTGGAGGACCTGTAAGACATTGCGCTTGTCTGGCTGTCGTGACGAACAAGAATCTTCGACAAGATACGATGTAAAAGATTGAAGGTGTGACCCTAAGAAAAGTGTGTCGCCGTCAAGTGTGACATTAGTGTGACATCAATTGTCTCGTCTGGAAAGTGTTACGTTCGACAGGAGAGGTATTCTTGTACAGGTCTCTTTTATACCTAATCTCATCCGCAAGTGACTTTTGGAATCACACTGCGTGCATGTCTTCAATTTTAGCTCCGGGGAACCCGCCGATAATGTGGCTGAAGATTGTCACAGTATTCTTAGGATTCCGTCTTTCCTTTTCATGAGATGTAATACACCGAATGGGTTCCAGAAATCATATTCATAGATTCATGATATTCATGTGTGATTTCCACTCTGTAATATATAACAAGCACGCGACTGCATGACTCACTTCTTCGTGATTCTAGTTTATGTGATATGCGGATATTATACATGCCATTTTATGTGTTCGTCAACCATCAGCAAGTCAGTGACCCGATGTGTTGTCATTTCTGTGTTATACAGTCAGGACATGAACCACGATATTCTTGAACAGACTTTCGACGTCACAGGATTATTTTGAGGTTGACATCACTGTCCGGCAGAAGAAAAAAAAAAACAGTCTCATGTAATGATAATTGTTTGATATGCGTACCTGTCCTCAGGTTTTGTTAAATAATAAAAGCTTTGATTCTCCTCTGGTCCTAGAAAATATCTTGAGAATGGCTGGAATATTTCTGTCGTCATTCTCTTTGGTTTCGAAATGACTCAATAAGATCATGCCGTTACCACTATCAACCCTGCAACATCGAGTACAAGTGGTGGTCTAGAAAAGATAGAAGTAAAAATAAATTGAACAAAAGCTGCGCCTTATCAAAACACGACATTATTGCCTTCGCACTCTGGAGATTGGCTGAGCCAAACGCGTACCAAGCGTGCATATAAAAGGTAATCCTTAAAAATGATATACCGGCTGTTCCGTATGAAGAACAATGGTGCTTTCGTCATGAATGGGTGCGAAGCACGTGATCTCATAACAAAACAGAAATGTGTAATATTGTTTTAACGCCTGTGAACAGTTAGCACACTTTTATGACATAAGGCGATCTCTCAAATGCAAATAATGTTGATAATAACAATAATAATAATAATAATAATAATAATAATAATAATAATAATAATAATAATAATAATAATAATAATAATAATAATGATAATAATCCCACAAGGAAGTAGATGCCGATTTTGTGGCATCTATCACACACACACACACACACACTCACACACACACACATACACACACACAAACTTATAAGCGCATAGCGACACACAAGTACATAATTACATATCAAATACTCCAAGTGTAATGACAATCCAAAGCAAAATAATAGACACCGCAATATCGTTGAGCAAAATAATTTATCAATCCAAAGCTCAAACCAAAAGCAGAAAAAAATAATCGCTAATCCCTTCGATCTGGCATACACTCCAACCGCTAATTCTAATTCACTTACATTTGACAAAGCAAGGGTGTAAAATTAGTGCAGCGATAATGTAGTTATGTTTATCATCTTATTACTTATAACAAAAATAATAATGTGGTTTATAGTGAGGCGTATCTCAACAGACCACTAATTAATCATCTCCTCAACCAAAATTAATCTTGTTTTACGGAGTATAAAGACCATTTATAATATACTCTTCAAGTGATTATGTTTCATAAGTTGGAAATCGTTTAGCTTACCCAATCAAGAATTCCTACTATAGGTTTAGCAATTTGAGGCAACGACCATGTACATTCTGGATTTTTCATTATTATGTAAGCTTTGTTGTGGAAGCATACACGCACTAATAACATACATAACCCTTATGATATAACCCGAAAAAAAAAAAAACAGATGCAAAAGCTAAAACACACACGTAGTGGGAGACATAGAAAGAGATAGATAGATAGATAGATAGATAGATAGATAGATAGATAGATAGATAGAGAGGGAGAGGGAGAGAGAGAAGAGATACATCATTTGGCGGGACTCTTTTAAGTCCTACCCGGCCATCAGTCATCGATTAAAAATGCATCGATCGATGACATTGCAAAGTGTCTGTTTTACATGCACTTTTATTCATGGCATACATTGAGTATGATGCACCACGAGTTACGCAATTCTGAACTCAATACTCAGCCGTCTCCCCATACAATGTTAATGAACAGCCAGAGCACTAACCTTGCGTTCATAAAACCACCAAACCCGTAACTCAGAATTTCCCCCGATATAAATATATAAATATATATATATATACTACGTACACACACTAATAGAATAAACATTTTACGTTTTCATTTCGATCTTTTAACCGGAGGAATAAGGTGAGAGCTATCCGGGAATGCAACAAAAAAAAAAAAAACCAAAAAAACTTAAATTGGTTCGGAAGTGACATCAATTTATAGTTATTCTGCGTTTCCCATGCGTCGTGAGACAACTACGCCCGAAAAAAAGTCCGCTGTAAGTGCAAAATTTCAAATTTGCTGCTGGTTTTCCACTTCATTTCTCCAAATCGAACCGTCATCAAGACGGTATCGAAGTGACATTGAAACTGAAAGGGATCATTCGAAGAAGACTCGATTGATATAGCAACAGATCGGTCGAGAATGCGTGATGGAGATTACTTACCTTTAGGAGGTGGTCGAAATAAAATTCCATGTAGCGTTCGTTCGAAAGGCGCCGAAATTAAACGCGTATTTCGAACTGAAAATGCATTATCTATAGGGTAGAAGGTGTAGTTCTTTCCAAAAATCCAGAAAGGAACAGCGTGAAAGTTAACAAAAAGATTATGTGACGTATGCGATATGCTGGGAAAAGAAGAATAGTAATTGAAGGCTGGGACCTATTTTGCTTCTCGGACTAAATAGAAAGTTGAAAACGAAGATATCTGGAGAGAGAAGAAGAGAAAGAAAGAAGGAGGAGGAAAGAGAGGTAGAGAGATTCTAATATACTTAGTACATCTCTCAGGAAAATCTCCTTTGCCAAAAAAAAAAAAAAATAGTGATAAGTTGAACTTTCAGTGTTCTCTTGCTCTTCAAGTCTATATGACTGTACGACAGAGAGCATCACTTACTTTTAGTATGTTTTTACATCTTTCATCGTTTATTGATATTAGGTACAAGTTAGTTGCGTAATTTTAGATTTACTGTAATTTAACTGAGGACAAATATTTTACCATGTACATATAATATACATGTAAGTCCTTGTATCAGGAGAAACCTGGCCCGACGGCATACTGATAAATGAATTACCTACTATACATAAATACAAAGTGAATCAGAAGAAAGGTATCAATAAAAGAAAAAAAAATAGATGGATGACCATGTGTATTAATTTATAAATGAATAAGTACATTAATGAATGAATGATTTCTTGATTAGAAAATTTGACTTGCTACAGTCCACCAAAATGATAAGTAGACAAGTAAGAGTCTTCTTTTAAAGCACGTTCCTTTTTTTTGTCGTCTTCTTACTTTATCTTTTTTTTAAAATAATTTTTCTCATTCGTCCTTTTATTTTTATCATGTGTCTCATTCTTCTTTTTCTTCTCTCTCTTCTCCTTGGTTCTCACATTTTTCTCCATGACTTTTGCTCCTAATTCGATGATTGGATTTAACTCAAGTATGCGCAGTCAAATATAGTAAGTTATAAATGTGCCGTCGTAGCAGCCTCGAACAAGTGCAGAAGGCAGCAGCCCGGTTTGTTGCTGGTGACTACAGATGGTCTACATCATCTACCCGTCTGGTGTCGGCACACGGATGGAACACGTTACACCACCGGCGACTCCTTGACCAATGTTCACTTTTTTACAAAATCCACTATGGAGTGGTAAGCCTACCATTGCCCTCAGCGGTTACCCCTGCAACCTACTATGAAAGGAACGATCATGACCTCAAGTTCAACATACCCAAGACAACTATTGATGCATTCAAGTACTCATTCTTTCCAAGGACAATTTGGATCTGGAACCGCCTGCCTAGTCAAGTTGTACATGCCACCACCTTAACAACATTCAGAGAAGCTGCTCTCCCATGTATTACAACCTTGCAGCCTTCTTCTGGATCACTCATCCTTTAAAAGGAGGATGCATTCAGATTTTACTCGCACAGTGCACACTTTTATTGTGAATAGAGATCATCACCATGGCACCTCCCAATGGCACACATGTGTAGTTTCATCCCAGTATAGCTTCTTGGAGCTGCGAGAGGGATTACAGTATCAAGTATCAAGTATGTCTATAAAAATAGTCCGTCATTTATACTGCAACGTTTTATCACATGAAATTCAGATAAGCCTGGATCGAAGGTGATGGTGTATTATGTTCTGTGTACACAGCTATTTCTGAAGATAAGACTGCATGGATTACTACCGACTTCTGCTTCGTGTACACCTTTATTGTATCCTATTAGAATCCACATGAGCGATATGCTGTCGTATACAGTGCGTATCAAAAAAAAAAAGAAAGAAAAAAAAAAAGGTAAACCGATTTTGGAGGGCTACTATTTCATGATTGTCAGCAATGGAAAGCGCAATGTTGTTGTGAGGAAAGAAGAACTCTTCCTCTTTCCATAGAGGCCTAATTATGTCGACAAAAGATATGTCATGTATGACTGACCACATGAACTTTAAAGACAACTAGATGACAAAATTACACTTTTTCCAAGTTTGAGTGTCACATGAAGGAACAATGAATGTCTCACTGAATGGATGAGATCTGTCAATGAAAGTGGTCAAATCAACAGGCCAGCCTGTACGAATGCAGGTTTGTGTTTGTGGTTTGTTGTTTAGGGTTTGTGTTAGGGTTTCTTCCCACATTTTATGGTCCAAATGATAATTTAGATAAATAGTAGCCCTCCAAAGTGGGATTACCTTTTCCTTTCTTTTCTTTTCTTTTTTTTTTTTGATACGCACTGTACAGGTCTATTGAAAATTATACTCGGTTATTCGCTCTCGTGTTTTTGGTTCTATCTACCCAGCATGTTCGCGAAGTAGACAACACCTAAAGTGAATTTTTGTCTAAATATATCTCAGTCTATATCAGAGGAAGTCAAAATATATAATCCACTTTGCCAATCTCTCTATACATCAAAAAAGTGGAAGAGGAAAGAAAAAATGTTTCATAATAAAAAAGGACCATGCATGCATGGCGATGCTTATAGTGCTCAGCGTATGTGGCATATATACATCTGATTTTCATTTGATTGGAACCGCGCGCTGACGTCATCAGCCATAAAACAAGTGCCTTAGGAGAATATCACGATGTGAGATATTTCGGATAATAGGCAATATTTTATTGTCTTTGGGGAAATCACATGCTATACGACCCTACATGAAAGTATCTTGGCAAGAATAGTACGTTGCACGGTATGGTGGTTACACAAAATGTGTACAGAAATATCTATATATTCATATTGTGTATGCTTTAGTTTCTGAACAGATGCACCTGTGTCTGCAAGTGTATATCTACGTATTCTGTGTAATCATCATGAACACTATAATATGAATTGCAAAACAGGGAAAATTATTTTTAACTTATTCTGCATCTAATTACGTCGATATTTTGGTATTTGCACATCTTATTTTTGATTGTCTTTATTTTTAATACTCACACAAGCAATGAAAAAGACACTACGACTTTAGGCACTGCTAACGTTTAGCTCAGCAAAGTGAAAGTGTTGAGAAAAAAAAACCAAACAAAACAAAGCTGCATCTTGTATAGTCAACGCAAAAGGCTACAACATCACACACTGTTAACGTTGATCTGAGAGAAGCATTGTATGGATAAGAAATTATCTGTATACCGAGGTATTTAATTAAGGCATGATAATAAGACTTTAACACAGGAGAAGGAATCGAAATAATATACACTGTATCCAGTCCCCGAAGAATATTATCGTATAAGTGCGGTTTGAGGGTTTATTTTTTGGGAAGAATTTAGGATCGGTTTCTTTTTTTTTTCACTTCAGAAGCAAATAACCTGTTGCAGCAGTTAACCTCTGTCTTGCTGTTATTGTTAGCTTATCATAATTTGCTACCGCTTAGCGCTTAGTACTCTTTTAGGCCAGATTTACAAAATTAATGAGAAATATTTGCACTGTTACTGAGTCCTGGTGACAAATGAATCAGCTTTGTATACATGCACCTCCTCCGCGATCACACAATCTCGGGTGCGAATGTTCTACGATTGCGTACACAGTTGAAATGAATACGTCACCAGATATTTACATTATATGCATGTATATATATATATATATATATATATATATATATATATATATATATATATATACATATATATATATATATATATATATATATATATATACACATATATATATATATATATATATATATATATATATATATATATATATATATATATATATATATATATATATATATATATAATGGGTAAGTTTTGCTGCTATGGTCACAACAAACTATAAAGCATAGAATCGAATGCAAGGTCAATTTTAGATAAAATGTCTTCCAAAATCAAATTGGTTATAGTATATGGTAAGAAAGCTCTAGGGTTTGCCAGGGAAGATTCCAATCTTGCACAATTTCTTGCGGTTAAACAAAAACAACAAACTTCCAGTCTGGTTTCATGATATTAAGAAGAGAGTCTCCAGCCCCATATACGATATGAGTGGCGAGCATTTTCATTCCAAACAGTGAATGTATTACGGTGGCGCTTCGTGCGAATTTCAATCTTCGTGCCCATCCAGGAGAGTGCAGTGCATGATAAAAATGGAAATTCAGCGACGAGGAGCTGATGAGAGAGTCAGAGATGAAGATCTTATATCTGCAAATAAGACACTCCATCCAAGCCCCTCTCAAATGTTGAGTCTTCCTCTCTTTCTTTCTTTTTAAGATTATGGCTGCCAAACTTAGTAACCTATTCTTCATTTTTTCAAAATATTAATAAAAAGTTCTTAATTGCTAAGCACATATCTGTGTAGGGAGTCGAACGCACACGCTGCGCGACTGCACCACGTTGAGCAGCGCCTTATAAGATTATGCACCTGTTTCTGTTCCGGTTGCGGTAACAGTTATGAGATGTTGCCAGTTTTGTTTCCAGATTATAACGTGTTATCATACCCTGAAAACTAAAGACCTGTTCGGCTTGCATGCTGATTTTTTCCCATGGTAATGTATAATTTCAGCCATAACCTGAGAGCTTCAGTGTGCCTATATAACAGTAGTTGATTTGTGCACTGACATAGCAATGCACCTGACTCATTGCATAACCCATCAATTCAATGGCATTGAATCATTTTTTAAGTCCCCCAGATATGCCCGACATAAGTTACAGTGTTTCAAAAACCGAGTACAGTAGGTCTATAGCCACAAGATAATCTCTCTCTCTCTCGTACACACACACACACACACATGCAGACAGACAGACACACACACACACACACACACACAATTGAAAAGATGGTTTTGAAATCAGTGAAACGAAAAGAGATAAATTTTGAAGTGGGAACAGGTCGTTGCATTTTAGGTACACGTCAGTTTTTACTACTTCATCAAAATTTGCTTGGAATGTATTTAAGTTGTCGTGTATAAGAGACGATTAAAAGCGCGCGTGTACATGGACAATCTGTCACGGAACACAGGTGCATATGCGTGAAATATAAAGTAAAATCCAAGCAATAGTTGCGGGAAATGATTTCCACCTTTTCAGAGTATAAGTACCCGAAATTAGTGACAATATCAGTGCACCCTCAACATCACTCTTGCGGTGAAACGAATATCTAGAAACATTCCATATATTTTTCTTCAGATTACTTGGGAACGCCCACAAAAAATCCTTCCAAACCAATATTCTTGAGATGACCTCATCTGTCAATCATTGTTAAAGTACTGAAATGTTTAACAAAAGACATTGGAATGCATTTTCCTCTCGACTCAGCATAACTTGCATGTTTCTGTGATATTAATGTGACTAAGAAAAGACATGGCGAGGGAACATGCAAGTTATGCTGAGTCGAGGGGAAGGTGCATTCCAATACCTTTTGTGAAAGAAATATCTCAAGAATATTGGTTTGGAAGGATTTTTTTGTGGGCGTTCCCAAGTAATCTGAAGAAAAATAGAAGAAAAAATCATTAAAAATATATGGAATGTTTCTACATATTCGTTTCACCGCAAGAGTGATGTTGAGGGTATCATAAATCAACATGCATTTGGGATTTCAGGGCCCCTATAATGTGTGCTCTCGTACCCGTAGGTAACCCTGGACAATTCGTGCCCCATGTATTTTTCATCCCCTGAAAACATCCATCTTTCCTAGCATCCCACTGGAACCGGGATGCATTTCATTTTTCAAATTAACAAATTATATTGAGAGTGCTATACCAACTATAAGATTTGTCTGTGTGCGTATTCATTGACAAGACAATCATGTGTCTATCTGTCTTCTATTGGCTTGCTGCAATCATCAGGAGGTACGAAAGGATTGCCACATTTTTTTTTCTTAAGGCAGAACTAAGGAAGATGAAAGAGACTCTTGAAAGAGTAATATCACGGTCGTCGACGCGAGTGTTTCGGCGACTTCGCTGTGAGTTCTTTATCAATTTAAAGCTACTCGTTATCAATATTCATGAAGGCCTGGAATTATGGATAGGATGCCAACAGCTTCGTGCTGTCCCACTGCATGCAAGATTTACATACCTTGTTCATTTCCGTCTGTCACTTTGTCGCGGGGAAAGTGCCGCTATATCCATGGATGGTGTCAGTCGGTGATGTGCATGGACAGTTGCCCTAACAAAGGAAACGTGGATTTCTGCCTCATAGTGGCGAGATCAATACGAGAATCCCCTTGCATCAGCTCTCGGCATCTACCCATAATTTGCTAATTAATCTTTAATTTATCTTGCTGTGTCTCATCGGACTTGGGTATCACGGATACATGCTTGTACAAAGCCTTTAGACACAACTAGTAATGAGACAGAGAAATTTAACTCCAGTTTTAACACCTGTAATTCTAATGTTCTCTCGTTTGACATTTTTTTTTTTAAACAAGGAAGAAGCACGACTGAAAATTTTGTTTTATTTAAATTATTCCCGAGATATTTTGTTTTTGAAGTTTTTTTTGTTTTTTTTTTTTAAATAAAATTACACATGTGACTGTAGGGCATAGGATTCAAACATTGTACTTTCGTTTAGGATTTCAAGGCGATGAATCAATAAGTTATTAATGGTCATTTCAGAAGTTTCTAAGTTTGGTAACCTCAAAAAATATTGATCTACCGCTGAGTCTTGACGAGTCTTGATCATGAAGATCAACATACCACATAGAATTTAGAGTCGAGTTTTTCTAAGAGCTATTTTCAGCCTAAATTGATTGCTTTGGAGTGTTCCCCCACCCCCCCCCCCAAAAAAAAAAATAAAAAAATAAAAAATAAAGCCACCGAAAAGATCGTGTTCGATGAGTATCGGTCGCTCCCTGTCAGCAGCAATACGGCAGCATGAAACCTGCGGCATCTAATTTGCGAGCTGCTCCCAGTTTCCATCAGAGAGGGCATTTTGCGTCATTATCTTTAGTTTGTAGCATTTTATGTCTAAACATTCCCCTGTTACTCAAATTACACATGGAAAATTGTCCTCCAGTTGCAGATCTTTCTTCCATGTTCTATGTCAACAGCAAATTTAATAGATGAGGGATGACCTTTGCAGGCTATAGCATTTCAATCTAGACGCGAGATTGCTTGAATTTAAATTGTAAAGTAGGAGGAATAAAATACACAGAAAAAGTCGTTATGCTGATGTACAATTACCCTGCTTCTGTCTGAGTCAAGTTAGAGGAAAGATTCAGAGGCTCCTGTCTTTGAATGTCATGTCAATTTATATATATATATATTATATCTCATGAACACTGACAAATCAACCAATCAATCAATGAATCAATCAATAACAATTCATCAATCAATTAATTAATTAATAGATAAATCACTCACTCACTCACTCAATGACAATCAATCAATCAATCAATCAATCAATCAATCAATCAATCAATCAATCATAATTCATTCATTCAATCAGTCAATCAATGATTTAATAATAGATCGATCACTCACTCACTTAATCAACCAAATCAGTCACTCAAATAATTACATTTACAGACACACACATATACTGGTACACAAACCATCAAACAAATAATTTAAGTAAAACTAAATTAGTGAGTATGTCAGCCTTCATAAGTATATAATTCAGCATGCATTCCTTAACAGTTTTAAAACGACTTAAAGGGGATGGCTAGTAAGTGATCAGTGGGAATCAGTGGGAATGCTGGGGATGATTGTTCCAATCCTTGTGGGATTTATCTAAGAGTACATTATATATCTATTGTTGTGTGAAAATTATTTGCTTCAGAATGGTCTCATATTTAAGAAATGTGCAGTTCAATGTTTCCAGGTTAGCATGAATGTACAGTGTCGGGGCGATCGTTAACGGCCCGTTAACGATCGCCCCGTCATTGTACAAGCTTTACATTTTTTTTTTCCTGAAACATATGTTATGTAAATCGTTGGCGGGTAGTTGACACATGCCTATAACTTGTATAAACAAAATAAGTCAGCAACTCTAAGGAATTTATGTTCAACGGAAATCATTAGGATGATAATAAAATCCAGTAAGGTTGTTTTTATGTAATTTGGCACAATTCCCCAAGGCAAGGCAAATGCAGATACGGTGAAATAAGCATGGGATATAAACTTTTCAAGATAAATTATAATCGGGGAAAAAAACATGATACTCACACAAGCAATGAACAGACACTTTGATGGTAGACACTGCTAACGTTTAGTTGAGCAAAATGAAAATGTTGAAAAAATGTATCTTGTAGTCAATGCATCAAAAGACTATAACGTTACACACTGTTTTCGTTCATCTGAGCTAAGCATTGATTGCATGGATAAGAAATTACCTGTATGCCGTGATATTTAATGAAGGCATGATAATAAGACTTTCACATAGGAGACCCTTATACATGATAACACAAGAATAAGGCAAAATACTTTCGTGCGCCGTAGTCAAAATGCGTTGAACAAACAAAAATGATTTTACTGTAGACACTTGAGGTAGATTCGATTTTTACTTTTATCTTTTCTTTTCATTGCAAAATTACCTTACTTCCAAGAATAACAATCTTGATCTACGCACGTTTCTCTTTCCCCAGTCTGTTGGCAGTTTTGTTGTTTTTTGAGGGCGACGTTTGTGCTGCTATAAACCAGCTATAAACCAGCTATTTTACTCGTAATATTGAAAAAATAAAGGTGAAATTCTGTCTAGCGTAGTGGTAGAAAAGTGCCTTATTACAAGTTTTTATCTGAACTATGTAATCTATTAAAATTGCACCCGAAAAGAAAGAATTATCTCATTATTTAACCTTTCAATGTTCAGGAGGTCAAAAATAAAGATATAAGAATCGCAGATCACTTTTTTTTTTTATTTCTTGAGTTCAGCTCATTGCGCCTGTTTGTGAACATTTTATTTTCCAAAACGATTTTAATTTTGGACTTGGCGATGCCATATTGGCAACAGCTTTGAGGAAAAACCAAAACACAACACAAAACGCAATCCCCAAAACAGACAAACGGACCAAAACAAAACACAATGCAAACAGAAAACAAACAAACAAAAGAACAACGGCTTGTAATGTCAATATCATCTTTACGTATGGATCTTGTCCTAAATACACCCTTCACCAGCAAAGTGAACCCTTTTGGCAATAGTGAACACTGAGACGCCTCAACAGTAGTCAGAGAATATGAACAACACTTTCATTTCTCCTAGATATTGGCGAAAGTAGTTCGGGTTTGGGTTGATATTTGATACATCTTATTCTGATTTCTGTCTAGAAATTGAAACAGCGCTATCAAAAGACCGAAATACAGAAATGCTCCACCACACAATGTTATGCACCTGTGCGCCCTGTCAACAGTTCGAGCTGAAAATAGTGTGAGAACAGAGAAACAGACAGTCAGACACACACACACACACACACACAACACCACACACCAAACGTACCTCAGCCTTTAGCCCATGTCTGGCAAGCAGGGGAATTTCGACATACGTCGCAGTGGCCCCTGGGTCGGGGGAACTGCACTAATGAGGCAGCCGATTACCCAAGCTAACATGACGCCATTAAAAGCTTGCTGAATGACTTTGATTGAATTCAAAGTGGCGCGTGACTTTTTGCTCTGCACCCCAACGTTCTCTATTTGGGATGGCAAAATGTCACTAAGCTCTCTATCATGATCGAATACGCTGGAGAGAGAGAGATGGAGAGATGGGGGAGATAGGAGAGATGGAATATTATGACGTCATGGGTACAGACGAAGTTGATGTCATTTTGTGAACCCTGGGAAGAGAGATGAGACGAATGAAATATAGGGCCTTGTCGCATAGTGCAAGTTGGGTATGACTGGACTTAGTGGCGCGATTCTAATTCATATTAATGGCACTTCTGCGATAACTCTTTTATTTCAAATGCTGCAAGTTAACGAGAACGTTTTCAACATATTGGCGGAGGAATGATACACAATGACGTGCAATAAGTACAAAGCTTGTAAGGCTTGGTGAGATTGAATAAGCGCACTTCGATCAGCCTTGATCTTTTCAAGAGCAGCACGATTCGACACAGCTATACCAAAGGGCGCCACAATATGCATGTTGCCTCAGAAAGCATTTGTATAATGGTGTAGGTGCCCTGTATCATCTGTCGGTGCCGGGTTCTCAAAATCGGTTAAACGTGAAAGAAAATATTTCAGCTTGGCGGGTAAATCAAGGGCTTCGACCGCAAATTCTTCCTGCCATCAGCGATGACTACTTCCTTGAAAAATAGATGCAATAAAAACTGCGAACGTTTACGATAAATAGCGGCGTCGTTACACTCTGGGCTTTGGTAGCTTGATCACTTTCAAGGAAAACGAAACATGGACCAAGAAAACCATATCAGAGTCTATAAAACGGAACATATATCCCATATTTCACGGTACTCTGCACACATACCTGTAAAAAGTTGAATTATTGCTTTCAGAAAAAAAGATTTCTCCGAATTTTTTACGAGCCAAGATGAGATATATCTTGCCCCCCCCCCCCAAAAAAAAAGACAATTACACGGACTGCCTTTATGACAGGGAGCCCATCCGTGTAACCACTACCATGGCACAGGTGTATGAACAGTCTTGTGATTATTGCACTATGTTCTCATGTTCTCATGTTAAGGGCAATATTGAGTTGATCTTCAGAAGGAAGAAGCTAAGACAGGAGCCTCTTTATTTTTTTTTTTCATTCAGACATCAATGTCTAGAGGAGATGAAAGAATCTCTTTCAATGAAATCTAGTGCAAGGGTATTCTGCTTCATTATTGTGATCTATTTTTTTGTCAGAAAATTCAAAAATGAAGTAACCCAAAGTCCACAGACTTTATGTAAAGACTTTGGTTCTGTAGAGCTTTATTTCTGCATAACTCCCATTCTCTTGATGATGAAGAAAGCATTGTACTGACTGTGGTAATATTTCATGCAATATGCCCTGTTATGTTCCCCCAGGCAAGCAAATAATAATGTAGAAGAATATTCTTCATCGATAAAGAGTATTACTGCCGTATTCATATTGTTCCACTTTTTTTTGTTTTGTTTCCTGAGTTAAAACATTGTGACAGAAGATAAGAAAGAGACGGATGTCATATACTGAACTTGATAGGAACCTAGAAATACTAAATCAATGTTTAATTTTCTGTAATTTTTCTTCACTGGTTCTTGATGTCCAGCATTTCTCAAGACATCTAATCAGGAGGGTCATATACCCCCTGACTATGCTGTTATTCTATTGGTTTTAGAGTTGTTGTTATCATTAGGAAATTATTGCATCATGATACAATGTTAATAAATTGACGGTGTTATTGGGTAGTGCTAGTG